>NW_026442014.1:6665000-7105409 GCF_026898425.1 Galleria mellonella | reverse complement strand
AATAAATAAATTAAACATTCTTTTTAATTCAATCTTACATATATCAGCTGAATCTAAATTAGAAATTTGGAACCTCTCTATAAATTATTAATGCCCATTAATACCTCTGTTTCCGTGAGTAGGGAAAGTAGATAAAATCTTATTTGAGAAATCAGTTAGGGGAACAACAGGGCTAATTTGCCTGAAGAAAGTAAAAGTCCTTAAGAAATTAAAAAAAATACTTCATGACGGTGCTCTTAGTACTTCATATGTTACCATTCAAAGACTGACTTGTTATGGAAGCTAATGCAGGTAATTTCATCCCATTATATTGGCACAAACCAACTGCTTTACTACTTTATTCCTAAAACTTATGTTCATGTTTTAACAATGTCTATGTACATGCACAATGGAAATTTTATGAACTTCCTGTGTTTGTCGTTTCCGACAATCGATTCGACTTCCTCCGGAAGATTTCTTCAGGGGTAGTACGACTCTATTCGTCACAGCGCCTCGTCGTCAAGGCGGGCTGCAGCTTTTTTTTTAATGCGGTGATAATAGAAGGTAACCCCACCCGCGCTATCGGCATTCCATAACGGAGCACCAGTGGGAGATGATAGGCGATGAAGTAGGTCATTGAATCCATCGTGACGTATTCATCAAGAATTGTTCACGATGGTTTTCATGGGAAACCACGTAAAGGTCGACCTATTAGGGTATATGGCTAGCAATGGATCAAACTCCATTGGTAACAATCTCTTTCCCCCCGCGGGCTGCAGCTTGTAGATACGACAGATTCGTAAAATTTTCATTGTACATGTACATACAGCAGAGGACTGACTTAAAAACAAAAAAAAACTAAAAATTTATAATTTCCTCAACAAGAAATAAATATATATCATTATCTAATCTAATTCCATACCACGCCATCATCACATCATATCAGCCTTTCCCTGTCCACTGCTGAGCATAAGCCTCCTCTTTGAAGGATTTTGCCAGTACTTGCCACCAATGGCAGGATAAGCCTTGGTGATGTTTTAAGAGGGACGCTGCCGCCCATCCCTCGTCCATAAAGTTCCTTTAGTCGCCCCTTACGATACCAACGGGAAAGGAAGGGGTGGCCTATTCTATGTCGGGACCACATGACAATCTAATTTAATTCAGTAATAAGTATATTGTACAAATACTTAAACATTTTTATTAAATACGTCAATGAAGAATGATAAAAACAACCATTTAAGTGGCTACTCATAGATAAATTAATATATAAGATATTAATTTATTACAATTTATAATTAAAATTGATGAATTTATCAATTAACAAATTGATTACTACTAATTTTATGTACGTATGTGCTGTGCAGTGTTGATAACTGATATCAGCCACTCTGACTCACAGAAGTGATGTAATTAGTGCATCAGTATATTGTAACGTTGACTATTTATATATTAGTCACTAACTGTATTATTTTATTTATTAAACTTCTAGCCATCATGAAAAACAAGTACAAAATTTCATTGAAAGCGGTTGAGGGGTTTTGGAAGTTCATTCACATTGTTCGTTCATGCTAAACATAACGTGAACGAGTAGCGTATCATATATTTATTTTATTTTTAAATAATTAGATTATGTAAAACCAGATATTTTGATTGTAATACTAAACTAGTGAATCGATTTTGATAAAATTTGCATCGAACCAATCTGTAAGTCGGCTGGTAAATAATGCCTGGTGTACTGTGAAACAGCAAACAATATCAACGATAAACTATTGAAAACTCTCCAACAGTGGGAGCTAAATTTTGCAAACTTCAACTCTAATAAAGAACTGAAAATCTCTTTGATCACACTCTAGATTTTATGAGGAAATCCAATCCCAATTATCCCAATTATTATATATCTTCAACGTCTACATTAGAATATATACAACTTAATATGCTAAACTCCAAGTGACAAACGCCAGTTCAGTCCACTCCCACAATTATCTCTAAATCCAATAATTTAAAAGTATTTTATTTCCAGTTCATTGGACAATTGGGATGAAATAGTATGCCGTCCAAATTCAATTGACTTGAAAACAATTGACAGGAACTGTATAGTTACAATGAATTGTTTGAACATTACTATATGTGAAAATAATTCGGGAACCATGTTGATCACAGATCCATTTGAATATTTAACTCCTAATAATACATCACCAAGTAATCTAACGGAAATATATAAAAGCAAAATTATAAATTTTGATTACGCAACAACAGAATCAGTTGAAGATACAAATAATATAGAAAGTACAAGTGAAATTTATTCTGAAACAGAAAGTTCCGATGTTATATTTGGTAAAACGTCAATATTAACAAGTACAGATAACTATAATAATAGTATAGAAATAACTACAGAAAACAATTTATGGACCAATATAGATAGTACAAAAGAAAATACTCAAGACAATGTAAAAGAAGTTACAACTACGGAAAGTATCACAGATATAATTAATGATATAATAAACAATGCATCAATTACAAGAAATATATTAGGAGATGAAGAGAAATTGTCTGCAGAAAAAAAGGCGAGACAATTAGTCATACTATTAGCTATACTTGGAGTTGGTGCTGTTTCTACTGCCTTAATATATTTAGCTGCAAGAAAAATTAAAACGATACTACAGTCTGGGACTTACAGTAAGTTTATTCGGTTTCCTAATAACATAGTGGCAATAAGCCTGTAAGGTTTACAAGTCTTCCGTATGTTTCTGTAAGTTAGGTGTTTTATTTGTTAGCTAGATATAGTATAACTAAATGTGATTTTGCATTTATACTGGACGACAACTTTGTGCGCACTTTCAAGCATAAAGGTAGAGACAATATATTAAATTAACTGAACATTATTACAAAAAATTCACCGGTTAGGACCCCCGGACGGAATTTAAGCTTTTTGGCAAAGACAAATTGCAACCTAAGATAATTAAAACGACATTAACAAAGATTAGTGGGTGGAAGTCTCTCCAACCGCGCTGTCACTGCTCTTAGAATTTTTTTCCTTAAAGAAAACGGATGAAGCAAGAGATTTATTTAAGGACAGGAGCCGTTTACACTTAATTCTCTCTGCCTTCCCCTTAAAGGAGCTTGCGTGTATAGATACATACATATTGTGCATACATAGTAATAAGTCTTGTCTCTATACAAAATATTACAATATCCTAAGACACAGTTATAAAGCCTATTTTCTTTATTGATTTCCGATAGGTACTAAATTAAATTGATATATTTATTGTAATAAATGTTTCGTGTATTTTCAGGATTGCCCAATCCATAATACTAATGTAATTGGATGGAGTGACGTCATCTGCCTATTTTGTGAGCCACGACCACGGCACACAAATTGAATACATTTTAAGAAATATGTAAACCAAAGACTTATTTATTTGTAGTACTAAAGTTAAATTGAGTATTGATATACGAATATATTTATATTTAATGGCAATTATTTATTTTTTTGTAAAAATATATTATTTAATCGTTTAAAGGTTATTAGAATTAGTATAAATATGGAATGATGAAACGTGATGGATCACTTGGATCCTGATGGAAAGTGGTAACCATCGCCTATAGACATGAGCAGTAGCATGAACATAACAGAGTGGAATATGGCGTGAATTTACTGGGTACAGAGGAATAACACCTGAGTCCTCAGGAATGGCAACGCATGGGGGGTATTATGGGCGAAACAGTATACTCTGTTATGTCCATGGTACTGCTCATGTTCATAGGCAACGGTTACCACTTTCCATCAGGTGGGCCGTCAACTTGTTTGTCATTCTAAGTTGTATAAAAAAAAATGCACTCTTAATAAATCTAGGCAATAACAATAGGCCACCCCTTCCTTTCTCGTGGGTGTTATAAGAGACGACTGAAGGAGGGCGAAGGATGGGTAACAGCGTCCCTCTTAAAACATCTCCTTAACCTAACTACGGTTGCCATTTCACTTGCCAAATGTGACAACTACTGGCAAAACACCCCAAGAGGGAGGCTTAAATTCACCAGTGGACAGCTAAAGGCTTATATGATAAGATGATAAATGAATGAGACGTTACATTGAATTCCTACATTTTCCAAGCTAATTACTCTGTCACAACCTAATCCTTAACATAGCTACTACTTACATGGTAACACTCTCCTAAAGTATAACATTTCCAATATCGAAAACGAAACAGGGATCATGCTAAATAATGTGTTAACATATTTAGAATGGCACATAAAATTCAGGAATAACATTGTCGCATAGGCGGCATTATACGAGTACCTATTTTGTTAGGTTTTTGCGCATGGCTCGTAAAACTAAACCAACCTAGCGCGAACCCTTCTTCAGTGACGTATTTGACATACATTTCATAGCTGAACGGATAGAATCGGATCAACACAGAATGGTCGGTGATAACTTCAAGCAGGTGGCGACTTCGGCATTCTTCGGCTACTGTCGTTACACGTAATGCCTGTACGAAGGTACTCTGATTTTACAGGTCTCATTTAGGGTTGGAATACGCATTTACGTTTACCATAGACAGGACTCCTTTTTAATAAAATAAACTGGAAGAAGAAGTGATATGAATGATGTTAAATGAGGATGAAGTCTTTTTTTTAATGAGTGGAGATGGAATGGTAACTCCGCCTGTGCTATCGGTATACGCTGGTGGGGCTACAGTGAAAGGTGACAGGTGAGAATGTAAGCAGATCAGTTAACCCATAGTGATCCATTAAACAAGAATTAACCACTATAGTTGGGGGGAAAGGGATTGTTAGTGATGGAGACTGAGAATCCCATTGCTAGCAATATACCCAACCAGTCGACCTCCTCGCGGTTCTCCCTGGAAACTATCATGGTTAATTCCTGATGAATTCATCATGATGGGCTAACTGGCCTGTTTTCATTCTCATCTATCACCCTTCACTGGTGCTCCGCCAGCGTATCCCGTTAGCGCAGGCGGGGTTACCATTGCATTTTCACCCATAAAAAAACCACTATAGTTTCCAGGAGGAACCGCGTAAAGGTCAACCTGATTAGTAGCAATAAGGCTGTTAAATCTCACTAGCAATCCCTTTCTCCCAGTGAGGATAAAGTCAGGCCGGATGGCTCACCAGACAAACTTAGTACAATGTTTTCTATCTAAGGCAGGATTTCTAAAAATGGGATGCAGGCACCACTTGGGATACACCAGTTGGCCAATCGTAAAGCGTACGCGACAACATTTAGATAATGGCAGCGAAAATGCGGCAGCTTAGCTGATTCGCACGCGCACACACACATTCATATTTTCTCTGAGAATTTATATTGTGGGCGAAAGGACTGTATGCTGGTATGGAAACACGGTGTTTTAGAAAGATAATATAAACAATATACATAGCAAACCAACGGAGTAAAAAGGCGAACGAAAACAAAAACCTAACTGACACACACTTCAAATTACAAACAAAACATCTTTTTAATAAAATTAAAAAAGAAACTAAAAGGTGCGTCGTGCACATATATCATTACACATCTACCACACTGAAGTGACTAAATAATAGAAATAAGATTTATCTTTCACTCAATTGTTTTTTTTTTTTAAATACCTTGTATATTTTCTGATTGTGATTATTTCTTGTAATTGTTTCTATCAATAATAAGTTTACTATTGTACTAGAGGGAGACTGTACAAAAGTCGATTGCTTAGGTACCTCTGTCCCATTCGTGTTTCAACCGTGAAGCAGTTGTGTTTGCATGCCTGTGTTTCGGTTTGAAGGGTGGGATATGGCGTCAATTTACTGGGTACAGAGGAATAACACCTGAGTCCTCAGGAATGGCAACGCATGGGGGTATCATGGGCGAAACAGTATACTCTGTTATGTCCATGGTACTGCTCATGTCTATAGGCGACGGTTACCACTTTCCACCAGGTGGGCCGTCAGCTTGTTTGCCATTCTAAGTTGTATAAAAAAAAATCATTTGGAGGAAACAATAAATAGTATCTATCTATCTATCTTATTTGGTTTATGGATAGTCAGTTTATTTAGGAGCTTCAGCGTGATCTAGAAGAACTAATAGGAATACGTGGAACTATAAATTTGAGAAGCCCTAATCCAAGGGATAAAGTATTATAGATCGACTCCGCAGTACATACTGCTAAGAATAGGACTAAAGTTGCTTACATAGGTAGATTTGTCTCATTGATACTCTACCACTATGCCGTGTGGTCCTGGCATAGAATGGGCTACACTTTCATTTCCCACGGGTGTCATAAGAGGCGACTAATGGAACTTAATGGTCGAAGGACAGAAGGCAGCGTCCCTCTTAAATCATCACCAAAGTTTAAACGCAATTGCAAATCAACAAAGTTGATGATACTCTAACGCTAAACGGATAAAAGTTTCTTTACAGTGCTGATCCAGTGTTTAAACCATGAGACGTGATAATGAAATTACTACGTGTAATGTCTCAACATTATCATCTTACTGCAAGAGTTGATATATCATTCACATACTTGATTGTCACTTTACTATATAAAAAAATTAACGGACTATGTTTGAACTAAGCTAGATTATCCGTTATACTACTCACTTACAATACAACCATAAATAAATCATCATTTTTAATATTTTGTGACATTTTCTCTACGTATCCATACCAACCAAGTTATTTATACTCACCATATTTGTCTCTTTATTCAAAATTCACTTTGATATTAAAACTATGTCATCTGTAACCTCTTTTGTACAGTATTATGCGATACTCCTAAACTACAAATGGAATCCTCGAAAGCCTACCGTACCCAAATACGCCCCTGTCAATAGGGGTGCAATGTCCGCGCAGGCGCGACCCATCGATACCGCCGCCGCCACAGCCCCAGCGGCGAATGCACACGCCATGCTATGTACAAGACTAAAAAACCAGGCCCTTTAAAAATAAACTAAATTAAATATTTAGCCAGACCCCGCCAAAATATTATTTGACAGCCATTGCGAACCAGTTCCAATTTAGAATGTGTAATTCGATTATTAAAAATATTTTTTTCTTTTTATCATTATAATTTATTTCGTGCCAGTGATAATGAATACCATAGTGTTGTGATTAAACTGTTTATAAAAAAAATACATATAATAGTGATTTTACTACTAAAAAGTATATCTAATGATATGACGATCTTATGTTAATTATTTCATTTGTTAAAAGTTTAATTGATAACGATTAGAGAAAAGACTGTGATGTGAAGTCAGGAAAGCGACTTGCGTAACTTCAACTGGCGTTGGTAAGTACAAGGTATCTTATAATATACATGCTTAATACTAAAATATATGTAGGACATAATGACATAACAGTGATGCGGCTATAGGTAGCAGAAGTTGTAGTGTTTTCTTTTAATTATTGCAGGTTTTGTAACTAAATAGAAAAAAATACTGTCAACCCCGGCTGATAGTACACTCTCCTGTGTAATATAGTTTTAACTTACATAGAAATATTATTTACTTTACTTTTTTACACACTACAATAATCGTAACAGTCCTAGTATTATACTCATTGGCATTCTGTACTAGTCGATCTTTGTGCTAAAGGGTGAAATGTAATAGAATCTAGAATTCTAAATTATAATTATTAAATGAGACAATTATGGGATTTATTTGCTATTTTAAGTTTCATAAAAAAAAAATTTCGTCGAGAAGGTATAATTATAGTAGTTAATATACCAAAACTCTAAAGTGAATTTACCACCATTTTTAGTATTAATTAAATCTGTTATCAAAATAATTAAAGTGGTAAGTATATCATTATTACCAAAGGGAGAATTTACATAAAAATAATTGACTTAGATCTATAGCAGCACCCCATTACAGGGGAGGCCTATTGTTCAACAGTGGACATAAACCGGCTAATGTGATGATGATGATGATGATCTCTCGTGTTTCTGAAGCTAAATAGCTGTGCTTACTTAACTATGTTTCATTTTGAAGGGATATGGTGGTAAAATTACAAAATATATAAACATAATACTCTGTCCTTAAAAAATAACCATACTTCGATGTCTAAATACTATTAATATCTATGTGACAGTTACTATTTCCCACCAGTTAGGCTATCAGCTCGTTTGCTATACAGTTGCAAAAAAATAAAAAAAAAATGTCAGATATTTAAATAGATACAAAATTTTGTTGTCAACCAAAATTATGCTTTCGCCTACTGACAACATAACAATTAACTTTATTTTTAAAAGCATTTACCATCAAATCTTATGCTTATGGCAATACCTTGGTTTACGCTACTACCCCCTAATGTTGTCTATTCAATTATTAAAATGTACTTAAGGACTGGCCGCTGATGACTTCAATGTTACGTAAGTCTAAGCCTCCGTCTTCAAGGGTTTCGAAATAAGAATGATAAAAATTTCAGACATAAAGTAACAACCGTTTAAATTAAATTGTCCCTAGTAAATAATCCAACGGGAGTACATTAACAAATTACAATTCAATATACGTCCGTTCCAGTCTTGCCAGATTGGATATATTTCCCCCAATTTTGGGTAAAAACTACCGAGAGCATGAGAAATAAAACGTAGAGAAGCGGAATTTTTGTACATCGCAAAAGCTAGTGAAAATCAACATACGTCTGCGATTGGGTAAACTAATATATACGATTGGAAATCATATCGATTTAAAGAAAAAATATTTATCATTTAGGGAAAAAATAAAAATCGCATCTGGCAACCCTGGTCCGTTAGGTGCAATCGTTTCGCGTGATTAGGTAATAAGCTATAGAGTTTTGTATCGAGTTTCCCTTCTCTTGACGTTCTATTGTGCTTTGCTTTCTTAACCGCCCCTTACGATCTCCGGAAGATAAAAGGAAATAATCTAACCTAACCACCAAACTGGGAGGGAGGAGTTTGTTACTAACATGAACTACCAGTCCCATTGCTAGCAATATACCCCGACAGGCCAACCTCCATGTGGTAGGGGCAAAGGGTTAGTAATAGGGTCAAATAGCCCCATTACTAACAATATACCCAGTCAGGTCGACCTCCACGTGGTTCCCCCTGGAAATCATCTTGTTCAATTCTAGTTGAATTCGTCAGGATGGGCTAACTGACCTACTTTCATCCTCATCAATCATCTATCACTGGTGCCCCGCCAGTGTATACCGATAGCACAGACGGGGTTACGACACTATTATCACCAATTAAAAAAAGCCTCCATGTGTTTACCCCTGTAAACCATCGAGCTGAACGCCAGGTGTATTTATCACGATGGGCTAACTGACCTGCTCTTTCATTTTCACTTATCATCTCTAATACCTGTATACCGATAGCGCAGGCCGGGTTACCATTCCATTATCATCTATTAAAAAAAAAAACCACCGAACTGGCATTTATAAAATGCTCGTAGTATTCGAATTTTATTTTTTACTTACATCGTGTGTCCTTTTCTATGTTACATAGAGAAATATTTTTTACTTACGTATATTGAAAATCTATCTTAATATTGTAATAATAAAATTAATATCAAAATAATAACTTACTTTTAAGTTCGTTCTATTTAGAAAAAAAAAATCAGAATTAATGATACTCGAATAATTGTAAAATGGCTTAAATGAATCCTAAAACGATTTTCTATCTACACAAATTGCTAGCTATATAAGTCGTGTAAGAGATAGAGAAGTAAACGGACTACATTTAATCCGGATCACACGAACGATGTCACGAGCAAAACTAGTTTTTTAATAAAACTATGTCACACATCTAATTTCATCGTATAAACGGGTCGTGAAACTTGCACTGCGAAGGCTGACATGGCCATGATTGCAACGATAACGTAGAATTCACTGAAGAGAACTAACTTTCAAAACTAGTTACATGAAGTTATTTCATGCATCATGCATGAACTGGTTTCACAATGTAAATCAGGCTTATCATATCATAAACTATAAAAGAAAGTTATCAATCGATCATTTAATTGTATAAACATAGGTATTTACTTACATGAAGTTATTTCATGCATCATGCATGAACTAGTTTCACAATGTAAGTCAGGTATATTGGGGCCATAAATTTTAGAACAAATCGGTGATCAATCGATAAAGTATTTAATTCCATGAACATACGTATTTAGTTACATAAAGCTGTTTCATGCATCATGCATGAACTGGTTTCACAATATGAATCAGGTATATCAGACCATAAACTATATAACAAATCAATCAAGGGTTTAATTGCATAAACATTAAATATTGTGTTACATGAAGTCATTTCATGCATCGTGCATGAATTGCTTTCATAATATAAATCAGGCTTAACAAGCCATAAACTATAGGGGGAAAGGGATTGTTAGCAATGAAGTTTGACAAGCCCATTGCTAGCAATATGCCCTGTTAGGTCGACATCCACATGGTTCTTCCTGGAAACCATCGTGATCAATTCTTGTTGAATTATATACCGCCGGTGTATGCCGATAGCGCGGGTGGGGTTGCCATTCCATTAAAAGACCCTAAACTATAGGACAAATCAGCAATCGCATGATGTTATATAAAACATTTAGTATAGATAGCTTCGTGCTGTCATTTTTGGGTATACATTATATTATAAATCCCTTCGCTAATAATTTTTAAGTACAATCTTAATTATTAATAATTATTGATCAAAGTTTGCTTCTATCCCGATTCCGATCAAAGAGGTTTTTTAATGTACCAAGCAGTTATTTATTCCTGTAATATTTAGTAGTTGTTATTGGTTTGGTCATTTGAAGAGGATGGATGAAAGAAGAATTACGAAAGAGATTTATCGAGCAAAAATGAATGGAAATGTCGGTAGGGGCAGCCCTAGACGGACGTATGTTGACCAAATAGGGGACGTGCTGAAGAAGGGCCAAATTAAAAGTACCCGTAACCGGCGAGCGTGTATGAAAAGATTGATGAATGTGGAAGAAGCGAAAGAGGTTTGTTTGAATCGAAGCATTTGGCATTCCATTGTTTCTGCCTACCCTAATGGGAGACAGGCGTGACAGATATTATAAATTAATTGTACTAGCAATATCAAAATCGGTTTTGCACAAAAAGTACAAGCTAATTAAAAACGTCTTCATTTTTGAAAGTCACTTAAAAATTAATGCATGTTTCATTTTTACTATCGAAATATTAAATGTTTAGATAAATGAATTGAATTGGAAGAAGAAATAGCGAACGAAGGCAGGTGGCGAAGCTAGTATACAGAGTGAAATCAAACTCATAACGTTTTGCGGAAGCGTTCTATTCAGTTAGTGAAATTGAGCATTTTTTCCACATAATAAATTGACAGCTGGATGGATGCATTATGTTAATATGGATCACTCAATTTCTATGAGGAAAACGATCCGTTTCACGTTTACAGACAGAACACTTAATATTACATATATTACCATTATATCAGACGTTACCTGTTACCCCCCCCCCCCCTTCGACCCCTTCCCTCCCTATTGGGGTATTTTGCCAATAGTTGTTTTATATTATTTAGTAATACAAATATATTTGTTTATATATATATATATATATATATATATATATATATATATATATATATATATATATATATATATATATATATATATATATATATATATATATATATATATATAATGCCACTTTTCATTGTAATTTTATAACTCAAGAACGGGCTCACGTATCCAAACCAAATGTTTAGGCTTTGTTCAAGCAAGTTGGCAACTGCAGTTAGTTTTTTGTGATGTTTCAAGAGGTACGCTGCTGCTCATCTCTCAAACATTAAATACCCTTAGTCTTACAACACCCACGGGAAAGGAAGTGGTGGCCCATTCTATGCTGGGACCACACGGCTAAGAACACAATGCTAATCATTTAGACTTCATTTTATATAATATCTAATACAATGACAATATAAATGAAGTATCAACAATAGATTAGAATCCGTCACTCACCCTTCCCTTTAAAGGATCGTTAAGTTTACAGCCCTATATATCTTTCATGGCCTTAGGAAACTCCCGTTGACCTGAATAAGTGATTTTCAGTTGCACATAATCCCACTATTGGACAAAGTTTATGGAAACTCTCTGTATTGTAGGTAATGGATGGACAATGTATCGGTGACAATGTGAAATCAAGATTTTTCTCGGAAATTGTTTCATTTTTAAAGAGTATAATCTAGTATAAATACTATCCGAATCTATATAAATAGTGAGGTTAAATTTCGAAGTAAACAACTGGCGTGCAATTTAAATTTCCCACTAGTTTTCCGGTTATGGAAACACACTTATAACAAAACTTAATTAATCCGAGTGACAGCTGTAGACTCGCCTCCTGCAACGTTTGCTTAGCAAAATATGGACATATCGAGTATTGACATATACTACTAATGTTAATTTTTTTTTTATACACGTTAAAATGGCAAACAAGCTGACGGCTTGTTATTCCTCTGTACCCAGTAAATTCACGCCATATCCCACCCTTCAAACCGAAACACAGCCATGCAAACACAACTGCTTTACGGTTGAAACACGAATGGGACAGAGGTACCCAAGCAATCAATTAATATATCATATAAAGCAAAAGAGTTTTCTATGTCAATCTCAGGAACTACCAGTCGGATTCATTTTTTTTTCCTTTGCTCAATAATTTCCTGAAGAAGGTTATATGTTATTCCAAATCATTATACGACTATTTCGCCGTGTGGTCCCGGCGTAGAATAGACCTCCCCTTCCTTTCCCGAAGGTGTCGTAAGAGGCGACTAAGGGAGAGCGAAGGATGAGCAGTAGCATCCCTCTTAAAACATCTCCAAAGCCTAACTGTGGTTGCCAATCCGCCTGTCCTGCGTGGCAAATACTGGCAAAACCCCCCAAGGGGAAAGCTTATGTTCAGCAGTTGACGGTTAAAGGCTGATATGAAGACGAAACAAGTACGAAGCCGCAGGATTTAACTAGTAAAAGACATACGTATAATATACTCAACAATATCGAAATTATTCGATTTGATTGCCAAAGGCGTTTCTGAACTATATCCCTTTCCCTGAACGATACGGGCGTGAGCTGTAACTATAAAAAATTCTAAAACCGCGCGCAATACATTTTTACGCACGAAGCTGAACTAACATGATAGTGAGATTCTAAACCAGCCAATAAGAAATCATTTTAGCGGTTAGGTGGTGCAGTAGTCTCGTGCGTGCCGGCAAGATGGCTTGGCTCCAAAACACGAAAATATATTTAATCTGAAAGAAAAAAAATCTTGGGTCTGAAAGGGATATTGAATTTGAGCATTGTCGTTACAAACTATATATATTTATATTAATTTGTGTCTATAATAAGTTTACTATTGTAATGTTTTGGAGGTAACAATAAAGAGTATCTATCTATCTATTAGTTTTACTATCGAATTATTTATTATTTCGATTATTTAGTTTTTAAATATAATAATGTGATGTAACAAACTTAAAAATAACAGAAAACATCTTTGTGCCAAAAAAACTACTCTTTTCATAATTTTTTTTTTTTGCTTATAATACTCACGTTTTTTTAAATTTTTTTAAGACACTGTACAATAATATGGTACAACATGAAATATAATGGAATCTGTCAATATATTTTTCTAGTGCATTACACAAATTATTGCTCTTGAACCAATGATAATGTGATATAATTAATAATGTCTGCCTACCCTATAAAATATTAAGGAATGAGAGTGTAGCCAACTTGAAAGATAATTACAATAATTCAATTTAACTTTGTAATCTTATTATTTAAATGGAAACAATGTTAAACAAGAATAACAATTTATGAAGGACTAGCAACACGCCCCGGTTTCGCACGGTACGCTTCAGACTGCGTAATCCATGAAAATTGATTTTTGAAGAGTTCATTACGAATTTATCTACTTATACCAAAGTTTGAGATTAAATATTGAAACGCGACATCTTACGCCATGTTGGATTTTTAATACTCGCCCGTCCGATCTGGACCAAACACTTTCTTACATTTTCTATTGATGATATCGGCTGTTAACTGTCCACTGCTGAACATAAGCCTCCCCCTTAAGGGAATTTGCTAGTAGTTGCCACGTTTGGCAGGCGGGTTGGCAACCGCAGTTAGGCTTTGGTAATGTTTAAGAAGGATTGACTGTTAATCATTAAATTCCTTTTTTGGTATAAATTCACTGTTAATTATAAATAAAATAATTATAATTAACAGCGAATTTATACGGTACGGAGGAATAACACCTGAGTCCTCAGGAATGGCAACGCATGGGGGGTATCATGGGCGAAACAGTATACTCTGTTATGTCCACGGTACTGCTCATGTCTATAGGCGACGGTTACCACTTTCCATCAGGTGGGCCGTCAGCTTGTTTGCCATTCTAAGTTGTATAAGAAAAAAGAAAAATAATACAGTAAACAATGGACAAAAGCCATGATGCCATTCCGAATCGTATCTGGGTCAAAGGATATCTTTAGCATACCAACTTGGAAATGCGAATATTGTGGGAACCTTTGAACCAGTTACGGGACGAGACGATATTTTTTTAATAAAGGGCCACTCATTATGAAAAATGTCAAAAGGATCAGTATAAAGAATATGAAAAAAAAAATGTCATTTAATTTTATCGTAATTTTATAAATAAATATTTTTTTAATTTATTTCATTTAACATAATAAATATAAATAACTGCCTGATAAACGTAATTCGTATATAATTTAGATATACAATTTTGAAAGCGTACAATTTTGAAAAATGTTCTGTCTAGTTAGACAAACACATCGAACATTTGCATTGAGACGCCCTATCTAGATGTTTTTGATCTAGATCGACATAACTACCGAATACGTAAATTAATTATGTATATGGTACTGGTGAAGTAATATAAAAAACAGTTTCTTCGTTAAAAAAATCTCTTCTAGACAACCTTTATGTAAAGGCCATCGAGAAAATAAATACATAAATAATTGTTAACGTACTCGTACTTTGAACCGTTAATAAAAACAATTCATTAATAACTTATCGTTAATTATTAATTAACCAGTGTTTAGATGTAGTTAAACAAAATAAAGGTAATGTACAAACGTGGCCTCTCTTTATCAACGTAACGGCCTCCGAGTAACTGACCCAAGCCACTAAATGAATAAAATAGTACAATCTCAAGTGTGTTTTACTCAAATGTAAATAAAGTGTACTTTAATTAAAACTATTCTCCAAAATCCTTAATAATGTGGAAGTGAGTTTGTTTATTCCCTATTAGGGAGTTAACGGATCAACAACTCGTTATGAAACTTGACATACATTGACATGGGTTGCTTTTTATCCCGTTTAATCAACAAAACCTGGTCAGGCGGACAAAGTTGCAAGTATACCAAAATATGTCTTTTTATACAATAGTTAGGCACTTGACGATTCCTGGCTGAATATTATTTATTTAATCTCTAAATATTGTTTACCAATAGAAACAAAAATACAACACAGTGGTATATTGAACAATAGATTTCATATCGTATGTCACATACAAACAAAAAACAAATAGTAAACACAAGCAATATGGGGGGAAGGGTTTATTAGTGATGCGGACTACCAGTTCCATTGCTGGCAATATACCCTGTCAGGTCGACCTCCACTTGGAACCTATCGTACTGAATTCCAGGTGTATTCATCACGATGAGCTAACTGACCTTTCATTCTCACCTATCATCCCTTACGGTGTCCCGCCAACGTATACCATTAGCGCAGGCGGGGTTACCATTCCATTATCATCTATTAAAAAACACAAGCAACATAAGTATCTACGTTTGCGGAGCGCCTAAGCTCTAGTCTGTTATAGTTTTTTATGCAAATACAATTTAATTTCCTGTTTATATGTTCACATTGTTTGCATGCAATGTTACCTTTTATAAATAATTATATTGTTTCACAATATTTATTATATATAAAAATAATATATAAATGAGCGTATGGATATATTTTGAGTCGTTTGCTTGAGTACCTCTGTCCCATTCGTGTTTCTACCGTGAAGCAGTTGTGTTTGCATGGCTGTGTTTCAGTTTGAAGGGTGGGATATGGCGTGAATTTACAAGATATAGAGCAATAACATCTGAGTCCTCAGGAATGGCAACGCATGGGGGTATTATGGACGAAGCAGTGTACTCTGTTATGTCCATGGTACTGCTCATGTCTATAAGCGACGGTTACCACTTTCCATCAGGTGGGCCGTCAGCTCGTTTGGCATTCTAAGTTGGATAAAAAAAACCGGATTCAGTAGTTCAAAACCAGTCATTTTATTTTAAAAACTAAACTACTAAACCGAATTTGATTTAATTTCTATGAGAACTATCTGAAAGTATATCCTTTCAGGTAAAAAAAGTTTTCACAATCGATTTATAAAAGATGAAGTTATAAGGAAACAATATAAAAATACAAGCGAATTGATAACCGCCTCCTTTTTTGAAGTCGGTTAAAAATATGCAAGAAGAAAATACTTTCACTGTGTTATGGTTTCATTTCAGCTTCGTAACAAAATTTGGTAATAAGCGTTTATCTATTCTATGTGACGACACGTCACGCAAAACTAATTGATCTTGGCGTTCGGAATTTGGGTTGTTCACCCTATTGTCCCGGGATTCCCGCGATGAATGATGTTACCCCAGCTTGAGTGCCAGTCCCAGGCAATTTATACTAGGCAATTAATCATACAGTAGGTATAAGGCAGCTGTGTAGCGTGTAAGGCATGGTGGAATTATTTACACTACTTTTCAACAACAAAAATAAATTTCTGCTTTATCGTTTTAAAAACGCTGAATAACCTAATTGTACTTCCAGTTTATTTTATCCATTATGAAGCTACAATAATCCACTTCTATGTTCAACTTTGTGTGTTCAAATTTGGACCTTATATCATTGACATAAGTGGGATATATATGATAAACAACTTAGTGAATGAGCTATTCAAATAGCCAGCGAATATGGCTGCATGATGCATTGCGCCATTTGCCTACCCGTCGCACTGCAGGGCCTCAAATTAAAAGCACAATTCTAGACGTTCCACCTTTTAAATTAAAGCACGTTTTACAGTGCGATTTTTTAAAGTAATATTGAGTTTTTGGAAGTGGGGCATGTTAAGATCCTGTAATTTAACGATACATAAGTACAAATTGGAAATGTCACAGGTGGTCGCAAATTTACGACCTAATCGTAGTATGTCAGCTCGTAATCAACCCCAATTGTTTGCCAACTTTAATTTCCTACCAACAATACCAACTCTCTAATGAATAATATTATTAACAAATTAATCGATTCAAACAACTGTTCTCGACAAACAATATTTGAATAAAATAATTTAAAATGTGAAATTTAGCATTTACCCATAGGTTAAGATCTCACTGCTAACTTTTGTAGGTAGGGTGAAAGGGAATGCTAGTAATGAGGTCTAATAGTCCCATTGCTAGCAATAAACCCTCTCCGGTCGACCTCCACGCGATGCCCCCTGGACACCATCATGGTTTCTTTCTTGTCGAATTCATCATGGTGGGCCAACTGACCTGCAATCATTCTCGCCTATCATCCTTCACTGGTGGTGGGTCATTATTATCATATCAGTCTTGAACTGTCCACTGCTGAACATAAGCCTCTCCCTTGGGGACTTTTGCCAATAGTTGCTACGCTTGGCAGGAGAATTGGCGACCGCAGTCAGTCTTTAGAGATGTTTTAAAAGGGACGATGTTGCCCATCCCTTGCCCTCCTTTAGTCGGCTCTTACGACACCTACGGGAAAGGAAGGGGTGGCATATTCTATGCTGGAACCACATGTCCAATATAGGTAATCTATTAAAACAGTTTTGATTTGATAAATAAACATATTACACCAACCAACGTTAAATCATTTAGACAGTTTTGTTAAACGTTATGGCAGTGAATGTACAGGGTACAAAGAAATAACACCTGAGTCATAATCATGAGCGAAACAGTATACTTTGTTATGTCCATGGTACTGCTCATGTCTATAGGCGCCGATTACCACTTTCCATGAGGTGGGCCGTCAGCTTGTTCACCGCTCTAAGTTGTATAAAAAAAACACTGTTAGAATAAGTAGTGTTTTAAATTATTTTTGTAGTAAGGCCGTGAACGTTTTAGAAGTTAGACAGTTTGTTTGTAGGTTACTATGAATGAGAGCAGCCGCAGCGCCTTCGCGAGCATCGTTTAATTGGAGAGTTCACAAGAAACTTACTTCAGCCACAATATATAACTCAACACAAGGAACTAGAGCGTTTCTTTTGCCAATTTTTTGTTGTCAGTTGGCCACGCTGAACATAGGCTTCCACAAGGAACTAGAGCATTCCTTCTGGCAATTTACCATTGGGAAGATTTTTTCAGTAATTGCCACGGTTTTTTTGTCTATCTTCTTCTTATATTTGCCATTCTAAGTTGCATAAAAAACCCATGCTATTGACAAGTAGGACAAATAAAAAATAGATTGATTGAATTCTTCACTTAATAATAATAATAAAGTACGCCGGTTGCTCTCCCTGGGGTCCTGAACCCCGGACGACTGTGCTTCTGCCCGGGGTTAGTTTGCCATCATCTCTCCTTAAGAGGGGAGACTGGAATTTTGTTTTAAATCATAATAATTATAATTTATTTTCTTCACAATACCAATTGAGAGAAACAGGTATAGATTATAGACTACGAATGACAAAATTGTTCACGATGGTTTTCAGAGGGAATCACGTAGAGGTCGATCTAATAGGACATACTGGGGGGGAAAGGGATTGTTAGCAATGGAGTTCGACATTGCTAGCAATATGCCCTATCAGTCGACCTCCACGTGGTTCCCCCTGGAAACCATCGTGAACAATTCTTGTTGAATTCGTCACGATGGGCTAACTGACCTGCTTCATCCTCATCTATAATTTCTCACTGGTGCCTCGCCGGTGTATACCAATAGCGCAGGTGGGGTTACCATTCCATTATCATCCATTAAAAAAAAATAGGGCATACTGGTAGCAATGGGGCTGTCAAACTCCATTGCTAACAATCTCTTTCCTACCAATTCTTATATGTTACACAATTTAATGTATTCTGAAGAACTGGCATCTGAAGTAGGATAAACCTGTTATAGTAGGTTTTCACCACTAGCCAGAGGGTTTACCATGAAATGAAATTCTGAATAAAAACACGAAATTGTATTCGAAAAACTCAATTTAGTTTTTTTATTCATACCGAAATTGGTGCAGTATACAGAGCTTAACATTTCATTTGTCATAAATTCTACCATAAAATACCAATGGAACGATATTTTAATATTTTTAAATATGTATTATGTATATGTAATATGTGAATTACGTAAGGGCAAATGGGCCATCAGCTTGTTTGCCATTCTACGTTGCATAAAATGTAATTTTATAATCAAATTTCTGTTTTGTTTGGTCCACAAATTTCGGAAAATAATTCAGTGTAGACCCTCAGGTACTCATCCTACGGTGTTGGCACTAATTTCATTTAAAGAATATTTTAAGTATTATAATAACTTCCACAAAACATTGTTAACATTTCATTAAAGTTGATTATATATATATATATATATATATATATATATATATATATATATATATATATAGACTCTCACACAGCGCCATCTGGTCGCACACTAATTAAAGCTTATCACTATGACTTTATTACTAGACAACTGATATAATAATTACCAGTAGTCAGGCTCGCGCTCGTATCAGTGCAATTCACGACTAAGGGTCCCAGATGGTCTCGAAACTAGTCGAGCTTCCTTAACTAAAATACACGTAAGTTAAACCGGCAGTTATTACATTGAATTGAAATGTGTGAAACCATTATAAAACTAGCATATGACCTTATTTTACCACATTTTTTGCAATAAAATTCATTCATTCTATCCTTCATGCATTCATTCATTCATTCGTTCATTCATTCATTCAAATATAATGTGTACTTTTGATTGTTTTAACAATAAAACTGATATAAATAAAAAATATTGAATTAGGTGTTATTTTGCGGAAGTTCATATCACTGGTTAGTTGATTAGAATTATTCTATTTAATTCCGCTACCATTAGTATGCGTGCAACTACCAGCACTCGAAGAGTGACTACTATTATTATAACCAGAAGTTTTATAACATTCCATATTAGCCATAATCTCCGACCACCATTATGTCCATGCACGTTTTGCGACTCATGTTGCTCCTCTAAACGAGGCATTTTTAGGCAAATTCGAAAGATCGCTGTTCGCAGTCTAGTGTTAACCGTTTATCGCCCAAACTGAAACAAAAAAAAAACAAGCAAGTAACTACAACAAACTACCCAATAAAATGACATCAGTCGTCCCAAAGCTCACTCGCGTGACTGAACAATCGTTGGGGGAACCATTCGACAATCTAACACGATCCCTAATGTTGCGAGTAATTAACTACCAATTATGTACCTTAAGTGCTGCTTACATGGAGATAACGGCATTACAACTTGAACTATTAAGTTATTCTATAAAGATTCGCACATCATTTCCTAATTCATTTCACGTAAATTTTCACTTCACCTCTTTTTCCACTATTGAAAGGAACCCGCGATTGATCACGATCTGACCTGATGGAAAACGATGCTGTAGTCTAAAATTTTTTTTATGGGTGATAATGAAATAGTAACCCCACCCGCTCTATCGGTATACACTGGCGGGGCACCAGTGAAGGATGATAGGTGAGGATGAAGTAGGTCAGTTAGCCCATTGTGACGAATTCAACACGTGAAGGTCGACCTGATAAGGCAAAATATTGCTAGCAATGGGGCTGTCAAAATCCATTAGTAACAATCCCTTTCTCTCCAAGTCTAAGATGTAGCTCGCAAGCCCACGAATAATCTATTCACATTTGCCTTAAATTGGTGCCGATCATATTTGGTTGGAAAAACATAAGCTGGGAGAATGCCACTCCTTGGCCATGCACATGATGAAGAAAGACTCAAAGCGCTAATTGGCGTATAAATGGTATGTCTACGACGTAAGGATTGAGGTTCTCGCCTTGTCTGGTCGTCCGATGTCGAAACAGTGAAAGAAATCAACACACTCTCCAAAATGTATCCATTTTTGCGGTAGTGTCTAGATTTTGAAATTTTAACTATGGCATCAAATCATCTTCTTACTAAATAAAGAGCTTTTTCTAAATTCATATTTGTAAGCTTTAGAAATGACAAATAAAACATAATGAATTTTGAAGCCTAGTGTAAAGTTACGTAACCTTTACACTTACCCCAGTTCGCTACCACCTTAACGAAACGAAACGGCGCTGTCATCGATCTCAATTATTTACAGAATACCAAATGTAAATCGCTCACCGATCCGCTAGTGAAAATGCAGTTTCACTTTACGGAATAGCACTATTGTTTGGTATTCAGAATCGAATTCAAATTATATGTTCAAAGATATAAATTTAGTGACTTCGAAAAGGAGATTGTCCATCTGCCTAAATTGAGAATTGATAATTTTCTACTGAACCTGAATTGAGAGTTATTTTAAATTGATTTTTGTAATTTTTTTTATTTTTGTTTGGAGACACACAAAGTATATTTGTTTTTCACACCTTTATTAGTTCTCTCTTGAATAGATTTTTGGAGAAAAGCGAAATAGTTTTGGAAAAATTTGGTTAATTTTTTTTAGAAATTTTGAGTAATTGCTTTAGTACTTGTAAAGTCTATAAAGGTATATATAATTACTAGAAAAGAGTAGAAAATAGGCCATTTTTATTCGTCGTTCAAATGTATCGCATGACAAAACGTAGTGAAAAACGGTATAAGTTTCTGATTGGGTAAGTCCTGGACATCGTATTGATCTAGTGAAAAACCAATTTAACGTTGGGGTAAAAATCAGAATTTACAACTGGCAACCCTGGCATATTATGTCCTTCAGATAGTCACACTGAAAGAGAACAAAAGAAACATTTTGTAAAGAAACATGCTTTGCGCTAGAAACAGGTAATACAGGGACCATAAAACTCTAATAGCGAAGCGAAGCACATTGTAACCACATCCGGACATTTCAAATAATGTTTTAGGATTAAAAAAAGACAGTTACTTAAATGATTACACTATTATTATGTAATTATTACGGAAATAAACCTACCGATTATAAAAAAAATTAACAGTTTGGGAGCTTCTAAATATTATGTACTAGTAACGCAAATTAGAGGTGGATATTGTAACGTTACGGTGCATTACAAGGAAGGGAGGGGGTTCAAACAACGCGTTACGTAATTGTTTTTTTTATTTAAATAAAAAATTAGGGAATTAAAATCTGCTAAATGGCAACCTGTATGTATTGTACGCCATTTTTGTTTTCGTTGCCGGTATTCGTTAATGTTGTAACTTTTGGGTAAAAATGGCCACCTTGGGTGTTGCGTAATGTGAGGGAGGGGGGGTTAAAAAAATGTTACGACGCGTTACATAGGGGAGGGAGGATTTAAAATCTTCAAAAATAGCATTACGTAAATACTTGAATGCCCCCTTAGAATCTGTTATATCTTTTTTAGTAGTTTACTACCTCGACAGTTTCAATTAATAAAACTCGACCCGGTATAAAGCACACTTTTATTTTTCCAAACAAATATTAATTGACACATTGACATATCATGATGTACATTCTAGAGACATGAATTAAGGATAGTACGACTAAAGATTATGTATGACAGAAACGTTCACAATTCAGGTTGACAAGGATGACAAATACAGCACAGATAACATTTAAAACTTACAACTAATTTGTGTATACTCTACAAAAATCTTTGATACTCACTCTCTTCTCTCCTCTCTCTCTCTCTCTCTCTCTTTCTCTTACAGCGTGTTCCAATCTACATATTATAACATTAATATAATGACACATTAATGGATCACATTATTCACAGATCAGTAAACTTAAATTAATTCGCATGTGTCAATATAAGCCAGTATCTACATTTTATATAATCTAAATATATAATATATATAATCTAAATGTTAATTGAGAAATGTGGTTTTATCGATCGTCAATTAATTCTGTTTAGTCTCTAAATAATTATATTTAAGCTCAACCGACTGATCTGTTACCAAATTGCCAAATTTGGTGATTGCTCTTAATAGAATCATAACTATGGTGAGTCATACAAGTTTATTAATATAATAAATGCGATGGATGGATGGAAGGATCGATGGAAGGATGGTGCTGCTCATGTTCCCATGTTGCACTTTCCATCAGGTGAGCCGTCAGCTTGTTTATCATTCTAAGTTGGTTAAAAAAAATATTAGAAAATATACATACGGGTACCGCTCATATTTATAATTGTTATAAAATACTCACATCCTTAATTAAATCGAAAATGATAGCCCATATCGAGAGACAATAAGTTTTGAAAAATACTAATTAAAACACCATATATGTGTCTAAAAAATTAGAGGGTTGCTCTAAATTTTCTTGGAATCCCAGCATCACATCCTAACATAGTAACGATATAACCACCACAAACGTATAGTTAATTTAAAAAAAAAATAATTAAACATTTCAATGACTTTTACACACACATAAAAAAGTATACAATGGAACATAGGAACTACTTTTTTGAAGTCGATTGAAAGTTTGTTGTAAATTTGTTGTTTTGTCTCAACAAACCATTTAGAAGTGGCTGCTTACTTCCACTTAATTATCAGATATGAACTTACGAGAACAAGTTAGTTTTAAAGAGTGGCAGACCTATTTAATACTAATATAAAAAATAGGAAAAACAAAACTTATTACTGAAACATATCTGATAACAATAGTTATAATATTATTTCAGTTCAATCACGCCAACCTGTTGAATAATATTGTATTTAACTATAATACAATTTAATTACCATTGTACAAGTTAACGAACGCGATAACATAAAAAAAAATACCTTTTATTGTATTTGAAATAATTTTTTTATTCATCACTTCGTATGTTAGGATTTTAGAGTAAGGAAAACTAATGAATGAAAACAGTTCTAGATGGCATATCGAATTGATGCATAGCCTAGATTTTAAATGAAGTTATACTTCAGAAAGACAACTGTAAAACTGTAACTGTAACTGTAAACTTGCAACGCAAGAGGGTATCATGGACGAAACAGTATACTCTGTTATGTCCATGGTACTGCTCATGTCTATAGGTGACGGTTACCACACAAGTTAGAATGGCAATCAAGCTAACGGCCCATCTGATGGAAAGTGGTAACCGTCGCCTATAGACATGAGCAGTACCATGGACATAACAGAGTATACTGTTTCGCCCATGATACCCCCCATGCGTTGCCATTCCTGAGGACTCAGGTGTTATTCCTCTGTACCCAGTAAATTCACGCCATATCCCACCCTTCAAACCGAAACACAGCCATGCAAACACAACTGCTTTACGGTTGAAACACTAATGGGATAGAGGTACCCAAGCAAACGACTTTTGTATAGTCTCCAAATTATGTAATGTATACATTTAGAAGGCAAAGGGGCAAATGGATTGTAAGTAACAGAGTGTGGCGACCCCATATATAACTTATTAGGTCGACCTCCACGCGATCCGTCAGGAGGGCGCCATGATTAATTCCTTGTCAATTTGTCACGATAGTTGAACTGACCTGAATTCATTCTCACCTTTCCCCGCCAGCGTAAACTAACAGCGCAAGCGAAAGCTTAAATTTTCACCCGTGAATTATTTAAGATCGAGTTCTATAAAAAAGCTTACTTCAGTTGTAGCAAAAACAGCTGTTATGATTTAAAAATTAAATTCATGAACCAATTTTGATAAAATTTCTAAGGGACTAATTTGTAAGTATGTCCCTTAAAATAAAAATGTTTTTTTCAAATCGGTTTACAACTGACGGAGTTATAAGTTAACAAGCATGACATAAATACAACCGAATTGAACCTCTTTTTTTTAAGGGGGAAAGGGATTGTTAGTAATGGAGACTGAGAATCCCATTGCTAGCGATATACCCAACCAGGTCGACCTCCTCGCGGTTCTCCCTGGAAACTATCATGGTTAAATCCTGATGAATTCATCATGATGTGCTAACTGGCCTGTTTTCATTCTCATCTATCACCCTTCACTGGTGCTCCGCCAGCGTATTCCGTTAGCGCAGGCGAAGTTACCATACCATTTTCACCCGTCAAAAAAACCTCTTTCTTTTAGAAGTAGGTTAAAAACGTATACAGTTTCTAAAATTAACAATTTTAGAAACTGTATATTATTATTATTATATAAAATTTTATTCCCCCTCTGAGGACAAAGCAATAAACTGAGTTATGGCCATTTCGTGTTACTTTAGCGCACACACAAAAAAAAATCCAAGTCACTTTTAAATTTTGTGTTTTTCTGTTATTTTTCTTTTTTTTCGTATTTTTTTTCTATTTTTATGAATGTATATCCGTGTTTATCTCTATTTGTGTGTTGAATTAATACAAATAAATTATTTATCTATTTATCTAGTTTACCCAAATGATGGCGCTAATATTCGTCTCTGGAAAGGGATTGTTAGCAATGCAAACCACCAGTCCCATTGCTAGCAATATATCCTGTCAGGTCGACCTCCACGTGGTCCTCTCTGAAAACCATCGTGTAGCTGAGGATCGCAGGTGTATTCATCACGATGGGCTAACTGACCTGCATTTTTCATTCCACCTGTCATCCCTCACTGGTGCCCCGTGTGACGGTTCGCCTATAGTACAATAGGTTTAATACCATAAGTACATAGAAAAGAAACAGGGGTTCCTATGGGTGACCGCTGCGAAAGCTGAGCTATTTAATATAAACAAACTTTAAAGTCAAGGTTCACAATAGCGTACAGAGAAGACGTTACCATATATGAAATATTGACACAGAAGGGAAACTCCTTTGATGTGTTTTCAAAGTGTAGTGGATGTCCCAAGAAAATTAAATAAATTAAACAAAAATATATTATATCTTATATATAACCAAATTATAGTTTACCTTTTATCATCAGGTGTAAAAAGGATGCATACATCACAGTTTAATAAGGTTTATGAGAGTCTTTAAAGTTTTATAAATTCGATAATCAATTTAATAGAAAATACCAAAATACATTAACATATAATTAAATTGAATTTGAAGAAAAGTTCAGTTCGAATAATGGGCTAAATCTGATTATTGAAATATCTACCCTTCGGTGAGATAATCTATGACGTTACTAGATGAAGAGAAAGAAAAGAAAAAAAAAAAAAGAAAGGGACGGCAGATCGGCGGGCGCGCGGGAGTCGCTTTTTAGGAATTGCGCAAAAAAAAAAAAAAAAAAAAAAAAAAAAATGGCGGGGAGTCGTGTTTTAGGAACTGCGCAATAAAATAAAAAAGATAACTGGGATATAGAGCTAGGAGTGACTGGATCTATGAAGGGGTTTAAGATCTTAGTGTATCACTATCGATTAAGTGTGTGAAAAGAGTCAATGGAAGACTGGAGAATCCGGTGAGCTTGTTCCATTTATTACTACGTAGTTAGATTTTTGACTGTGATCACAGGCAAAGTTTATACTTAATATTTTTCCCAACAACTATTAAAATACGTATTTAATCGAGTCCATATACCTTTAGGTAATGCGTATATAGTTAAATGCAATCACATTTGAACAAAGATCTACATCAATATAATTTACGTAATAATAATACATACTTACGTTATTCTACTCATATACAAAATTCAATTATATGGCTGTTTGATAGAAATTCATCGATTTGACTCAATATTCTAATTGTCCAGTTTTGGCAAATACTTATTGAATCAACTATAAAACTATTATAATACTAACTAAATTCATATCTAGTTACTATAAATTATTTATTTATTGAGGATAAATAGACTGAGGTGGCTGTGGTCTGGTCTCATTGCTGGGGAAACAACCATTGATGAGACAGAGGGGTTATTGAGTGGCGACTCTGTATATGCAAGTGTGGTGAGGGCTGCCTCCATTGGTTGGAGTGACTGTTTTATGTGTATTATGGGGACTCGGTGGGTGCAGGAGTTTGGGGCCGTTCCTATTGGCAGTCTATGGGGAATTGCCTGTGTTCAGTCGTGGATTGGTGATGGTTGAGACGATGATGATGATGGAATAGTTGTATTTATTACACTATTACAGTGTTGATTTGGAACACCTGCTCATGCTTAACGTCTCATGGTAAAGTGTTTTCATACCATTGCTCGGTCAACTGTACTAATGATTCTTTTGTATACTTTTAATTACCCATGATTACATGTGGGAATTTGTTTTACACCAGATGTACAGAGAAACAGCTTAGCTGTTGCAGGTGATTTTATGTGAATGTATTACTTTTAATACATTAATGTGTTAGTAGATAAATTCATGTAACGGTGGGATGTTTATGGTAAACAAGCCTGTATTGTTTAAATAGATATTTTGTCTTGATTTATTATAAACTTTAATATTGATTTTGTTGTAGTAAACAAGCTGATAATAACAATTCTGTGTGTATTACTGATTACTAATAATATTTAATTATGCTGATATTATAGGTGTGGATTTATTTCCTAATG
This sequence comes from Galleria mellonella, assembly GCF_026898425.1. Lineage (NCBI taxonomy): Eukaryota > Metazoa > Arthropoda > Insecta > Lepidoptera > Pyralidae > Galleria > Galleria mellonella. Next base: position 7,077,881 of record NW_026442014.1, on the reverse strand, counting down.
GTAATAAAAGTACTAAAAGATTCTCTGACTATAGTTACTCTTAACTAGGTATGAGGTTCAGTATAAAATTGGTACTGTATGATACTTGTGAAGCTATGTATTTTACTCATATTTAGAAAGGAAGTTGTCCCGGCGATAAGGTTTGTATGTGTGTTGTTTGTTCATGTTATATAGACTAGACAAGTTCAGACAGGGTTAATATTAGTGAATATTTACTGGATTTATATTTAATATACATGTTTGGAATATTTTATGGGAATAGTATGGAGATATACAAGTAGTAAAATATAATATTAGTATTTTATAAATTTAATTATTGAGTTATATGTTTATGTCGGACTGTATCCAAGGAGATATTATCCTATTGATATCAAGTTAGGACAATTACTTTAAATATTAATAAAGCAAACACTAACACTGATTATTCACTTCTTTAATAAATTTACATTAGAGGTTAGGAATCAAATAGATAGCATATTGGGAAAATCTTCACCACACATGTATTTGAGGAATGTTCTTGATAATTAGTACTGTATGTATATATTATTGCAAGTACAATTGCAATAAGAATGTTAAACTTCTAATCTTCTGTTCATTCTTGAATTTGAAAGTAAGCTTGGCTACTGATATGAATATAAAACTGTAGCATTACTGGATACTATTAATTATTTCTGGTGTAAACCATGATTATTTATGTCACTGATAATTTAGTTGTATATTACGGTTGATATATGATGATTTTATATTTAGTTATATTAAACAAATACAAATAAACAAACTTGCTAGTATTTGTTACGTTGACAGTTGTGATAGATAATCAAAATTCAATTCAATACATCAATACGTCATTCAATACGTCATTAATGTGACAGATGTCAAACAAAAGGAGATTATACACGTTATGATTCTATATCTAAGTCTATAGAAAATTTATATAATTTTCTGTTATTTTATAATACCTGTAGGGGAAATATTGGAATTATTTATATGAGAAATTTCACTTAAAATGATATGATAATTATTTAAAGACCTAATTTCTTAGGGATTTAATCATGATGATTTAAACACTAAAACACTTGTTTATCTGAGAAATCCTCTTAGTAAATAGGTTTACTAAGACACTAAATGGAAGTAGATATAGTATAACTATAGTACAGCTACAATAATTGTATGGGACTTACTGTCCTTTCTATACAAATATATATTTAATCTATATCTTTCACATTATAATTATGCAATATATTGCCTCTACTACTACAACATACACAAATAGGACTTATTGTCCTTCCTATATACCTATATATAATAATTGACCTGGCACTTTAATGTGTAATTTATCAGTATTTATGACAACAACCAATTAGGACTTATAGTCCTCTCTATAAAGCTACATAATTATTTAATCTGATTATTTCACAATGTGATTAATCAAACCTCTACAAATATTACAAAAAAATCTCTATTACTCTCAACACAATAATAGCTTGTTGGACTTAGTGTCCTCAAACTTATAGAAAACCCAACTGGTTATTTCACGAGACGTTGTTAACTTGTGATTAATCAGTGTCTTTTAAAGGACTTATAGTTCCTTTAGATATATCTCTCTGAATAAATAATTGGTTAATTCACAATGTGGTTAATCAACAATAATATTATATATAATTAACTGGACTTATAGTTCATTCAATAGCACTCATTACTTTTAGTAGCTCTCGACCTATGTGTTGGACTACTCGTTCTTAGGCTCCGGCCTAATCAACAGATTTAACTTGAACCTTGAGTATTCTTGGTATTAAGTAAATAATATTAAATTGACAATGCTATGTTATGATATAGCAATTATCAACATTATATGGCTTGGCCAATTCCAGGGTGTGGAAGGTATCCCCTATCACACAAATCTTCATCTCTATCGGACTGTCTTCACAGGTGATCTCTAATGTCACATTATAGGGCCGAAGGGTTATGTCCCAACAAAGTAAGTTCTGGTGTCTGGGTGATCTCGCTTCTTGGTCTGATCTCTTGTGGAGCCGAAGGGAAACCCCCATTGAGTAAGCTCGTAACAGGGTGACGCTGGGAAACAGTTTCGTACTGTTAGTGGGTGATCTCTATGTCGCCATATAGGACTGAAAGGGTCATCGCCCATGAGTAAGCTCTCGTGTCGGAGTGATCCTGGGATTTCAGTTCCGATCCGTTTGCCTCTGGCAAGCACTAATTTATACTGGAAGCATCGTGGGGCTGGTGGAGCCACTGTAATGTTGAAGTAAATGTACTTATGTTTGGTTTGGAACTGAGAATACTCATTCCCTTATTACCATCAGAGTGCATTAATAAATAGTAATACCCTTCCCTACCTTTTTGGAGGAAGAGTTATAGATAGTTGGAAAGTCTTCCACTGGTCCGGGCGTGTGAGGGGCCCGACCGCTCCCCCATTTTTTTATTATTACAGTTATTCTGTAATTTACTATTAAATTAACATAACTTCCTTGTTACATGAATTATGAGTATAATTCATTAATTATTCTTAATCCTTAAAGATTTATCAATCATCTTCATTATTTAACTCCTATCATATACCAATTAAAGAACCTTTTGGTTATTACACACACAACGGGTCCTACATTACTAGACGATCACACATTTATTTATCTGGCCAGATGATCAAGTGTTCTACTATAAGATCTGTTCAATATTAAGTGTTTATTGTAAGGGTTTATATGATTCATAGGATGTTTGGGGTGTATAAGGCAATATAGGTATGGGATTATATTGAGGATGTTAGGTCATTCTTTAGGGTAGGTTTTCATTAGATTTTCATGGGATTTCATTAGGTAAAGCCTTCGTAGGCTTTTCTTAGGCTTTGTAGGTTTCCATGTGTAGGTTAGTTTAGAGGGTTATTATTATAAGGGGTGCACGAAGGGGGGGACCATCACAATTGGTGCCGTAGTGACCAGGATTTAATTGGTTCATGGCTATTTACACATATCAGATCAATAAGAGCACTTGGTCACAATTGGAGCTTGTGACTTCAGGGATTGGTTATTAAAAAATGAAGGAGTATAAAGTTAAACAGTAATATCTGCTAATAGTATAACTCAAAACCAACTTTGATGATTATGACTAAATAATTATACCGTCATAGATCTAGGATTTGGACCTAATTTCATGATCTCTATGTCTATAGGTAAATAGCCTATTTTACTGTTATTTTATGTTATTAGGATTTAATTTATCAAATTCATTCAATCGTTACCTATTGAAGTCAATTGTACAACAAATTACATAATTTGGTTTTTTTTTCTCATTTACTCTATATCAGTTGAATAAATTATATTAAGAACTACACTAATAGGTACATAACAATAGCAGCAAAGATAGCTTGCTACGTTATACTCAGTTCACACTGATCTAATTTTATGCTATAGGACACATTTATTATTCTTTTGCTTCATTAATTCTCAATTGTTACTGAACTATTAATTTAACATTATATTAATTTTATAAACAATAATTATGCTATAATGACTTATACATAAAATTTATTAATCTCATTTTATTATTAAAGAAATAAATTAAGATGAATTAATGACATTATTTATTTCTGAGGAAATATCCAATTGATTTTTATTTCATAAACTTTTATGATGCAGTGACATTGATTTTATATATATATAAAAAAAAATCAAATATTATATAATTATGATTTGATTTTAATTTAGGATGTTTAAATAGCTTATACAATGTTTTATAGGGGTTTCAAATTGAAAGTTAGACGTTTCATAAAAGATCATTAAGGTTAGTTAGGGCCTTTAGTTACTTTATTTGATTACCTAAATTTGAAAATTTAATTAGGTATTTTCATATTGTTAAATTTAATTCCAACAATTTATTAGGATGCTATTATAAATATTTTATTTAGTTTTCTTCACATAATTTCTTTATTTCACTTTACAATTATAGTTCAGATTTTATTTGATTATTTACTTATTTTGACTTAGACACTTTATTATATAAAAAAAAAAAAAAAAAACCTTATACTTATATCAGAGGGAGATTTTGTAGGTTATTTATTCAAGTACACTCTTTACATGCCTAAGTATTTTACATACTTAGATTTTGCGCACACTTAGTTATTTAGTTCTTTGTAGTTGCACATAACACAAGACATCTGTATCTTTTGAAATAATAATTTATTGTACAAAATAAATTAATTGATGTATCTAATATAGTTGGTTGTATTTATGTTGGGTTTGCTGTTGTGATCTTTTGGAGGAGGCGATGGGGGGTGTCTATCTACCTATCTAATGTGGTTACATAATATTTTATTATAAAACTTATTGATCATGTTATTTCTGAGAGTATTAAGAAATAGTCATTGGTAATTTAAGTATATTAAAGGAATTTCTTATAATAAGAGTTTTAAACTATGGGGGCCGTTTGTATTATTTTATGCAACATATTTATAGGAGTCTTAAAATTGGGGGGCCGTGCAAAATTTGTCAGACAGGGGGGCCGGTGGTGATTAATTTATTATTTATATAAGCTTTACTTCTATGATTAATAAATAAAAATTAAATTTATTTGAATTTTGTTACGGACTAGTATTTTTTTTATTCAATGAACACTAGGTTATTTCTTAGATGAAATATGTATTTGTGGTTACTTAGACGCTTCATAAAGTTTTATTCGTATTGTTTAAATTTATTTTAACAAATTTATTTGAACATCTTCATTTTAATATTTAATTAACTTGGGATTTTATCTAATCATTTGTTTACACTTAGACAATTATTTTAGGATTCCTTTTTGCATTTTTTTACATTTTAATGCTTAGATTTTTTCACTTCATTTCGCTTTAGGTTTTCTATTTAGGCTCTTTCGCTTTGTTGATACATTACACTCATACATTTAGGCTTTTAATTATGAACTTCCATTTAGATGTTTTAACTCGTATCTTTTAAATAGATACTTTATCTAAATTTACTGATACAAATAACGTATCTATTAGGTTCTTTACTTGAAGCTCTTCACATATTTAGGTTTTATACATTTAGACTCCTCACATACTTAGGCTTTTCATATATTTAGGTTTTATAGATTCCTTTACACACATTTAGGATTGTATTCATTTATGCTGTTTATGATATTGTAATTACATGCATTGAATTTATTACATATAAATAAACGAGTATAAAAATTTTAATTATAAAATTTAATGGATTCACTCTATCATTACAGCGTATGCAAATTAATTATAAATAATTATTTACAAATCTATTCATAAATAAATATTATGCTTAATTATTAATATATTGAGTAGAAATTTTAAGGCTATTCATACACATAACATTCAACAACACATAACTTCGGGTTTAAAGATCCTTTTGATACTTTTATTGTTTTGAGTCTTAAGAATGTCAGAGTGTTATGCTAGTATCGATGAATCAATGAAAAATTTAAATGATGATCTTAAGCTCTGTAAAGTTAAATTATATACACATATGTGAAGTACATTTTTAGGGGTGAAAAAAAAAAATTGTAACAATAAACTTATCTTGTTGTAATTATCAATCCGGTAAACTCCTTGATAATTAGGGGGCCGGATGTGACGGTTCGCCTATAGTACAATAGGTTTAATACCATAAGTACATAGAAAAGAAACAGGGGTTCCTATGGGTGACCGCTGCGAAAGCTGAGCTATTTAATATAAACAAACTTTAAAGTCAAGGTTCACAATAGCGTACAGAGAAGACGTTACCATATATGAAATATTGACACAGAAGGGAAACTCCTTTGATGTGTTTTCAAAGTGTAGTGGATGTCCCAAGAAAATTAAATAAATTAAACAAAAATATATTATATCTTATATATAACCAAATTATAGTTTACCTTTTATCATCAGGTGTAAAAAGGATGCATACATCACAGTTTAATAAGGTTTATGAGAGTCTTTAAAGTTTTATAAATTCGATAATCAATTTAATAGAAAATACCAAAATACATTAACATATAATTAAATTGAATTTGAAGAAAAGTTCAGTTCGAATAATGGGCTAAATCTGATTATTGAAATATCTACCCTTCGGTGAGATAATCTATGACGTTACTAGATGAAGAGAAAGAAAAGAAAAAAAAAAAAAAAAGGGACGGCAGATCGGCGGGCGCGCGGGAGTCGCTTTTTAGGAATTGCGCAATAAAAAAAAAAAAAAAAAAATGGCGGGGAGTCGTGTTTTAGGAACTGCGCAATAAAATAAAAAAGATAACTGGGATATAGAGCTAGGAGTGACTGGATCTATGAAGGGGTTTAAGATCTTAGTGTATCACTATCGATTAAGTGTGTGAAAAGAGTCAATGGAAGACTGGAGAATCCGGTGAGCTTGTTCCATTTATTACTACGTAGTTAGATTTTTGACTGTGATCACAGGCAAAGTTTATACTTAATATTTTTCCCAACAACTATTAAAATACGTATTTAATCGAGTCCATATACCTTTAGGTAATGCGTATATAGTTAAATGCAATCACATTTGAACAAAGATCTACATCAATATAATTTACGTAATAATAATACATACTTACGTTATTCTACTCATATACAAAATTCAATTATATGGCTGTTTGATAGAAATTCATCGATTTGACTCAATATTCTAATTGTCCAGTTTTGGCAAATACTTATTGAATCAACTATAAAACTATTATAATACTAACTAAATTCATATCTAGTTACTATAAATTATTTATTTATTGAGGATAAATAGACTGAGGTGGCTGTGGTCTGGTCTCATTGCTGGGGAAACAACCATTGATGAGACAGAGGGGTTATTGAGTGGCGACTCTGTATATGCAAGTGTGGTGAGGGCTGCCTCCATTGGTTGGAGTGACTGTTTTATGTGTATTATGGGGACTCGGTGGGTGCAGGAGTTTGGGGCCGTTCCTATTGGCAGTCTATGGGGAATTGCCTGTGTTCAGTCGTGGATTGGTGATGGTTGAGACGATGATGATGATGGAATAGTTGTATTTATTACACTATTACAGTGTTGATTTGGAACACCTGCTCATGCTTAACGTCTCATGGTAAAGTGTTTTCATACCATTGCTCGGTCAACTGTACTAATGATTCTTTTGTATACTTTTAATTACCCATGATTACATGTGGGAATTTGTTTTACACCAGATGTACAGAGAAACAGCTTAGCTGTTGCAGGTGATTTTATGTGAATGTATTACTTTTAATACATTAATGTGTTAGTAGATAAATTCATGTAACGGTGGGATGTTTATGGTAAACAAGCCTGTATTGTTTAAATAGATATTTTGTCTTGATTTATTATAAACTTTAATATTGATTTTGTTGTAGTAAACAAGCTGATAATAACAATTCTGTGTGTATTACTGATTACTAATAATATTTAATTATGCTGATATTATAGGTGTGGATTTATTTCCTAATGGTAATAAAAGTACTAAAAGATTCTCTGACTATAGTTACTCTTAACTAGGTATGAGGTTCAGTATAAAATTGGTACTGTATGATACTTGTGAAGCTATGTATTTTACTCATATTTAGAAAGGAAGTTGTCCCGGCGATAAGGTTTGTATGTGTGTTGTTTGTTCATGTTATATAGACTAGACAAGTTCAGACAGGGTTAATATTAGTGAATATTTACTGGATTTATATTTAATATACATGTTTTGAATATTTTATGGGAATAGTATGGAGATATACAAGTAGTAAAATATAATATTAGTATTTTATAAATTTAATTATTGAGTTATATGTTTATGTCGGACTGTATCCAAGGAGATATTATCCTATTAATATCAAGTTAGGACAATTACTTTAAATATTAATAAAGCAAACACTAACACTGATTATTCACTTCTTTAATAAATTTACATTAGAGGTTAGAAATCAAATAGATAGCATATTGGGAAAATCTTCACCACACATGTATTTGAGGAATGTTCTTGATAATTAGTACTGTATGTATATATTATTGCAAGTACAATTGCAATAAGAATGTTAAACTTCTAATCTTCTGTTCATTCTTGAATTTGAAAGTAAGCTTGGCTACTGATATGAATATAAAACTGCAGCATTACTGGATACTATTAATTATTTCTGGTGTAAACCATGATTATTTATGTCACTGATAATTTAGTTATATATTACGGTTGATATATGATGATTTTATATTTAATTATATTAAACAAATACAAATAAACAAACTTGCTAGTATTTGTTACGTTGACAGTTGTGATAGATAATCAAAATTCAATTCAATACATCAATACGTCATTCAATACGTCATTAATGTGACAGATGTCAAACAAAAGGAGATTATACACGTTATGATTCTATATCTAAGTCTATAGAAAATTTATATAATTTTCTGTTATTTTATAATAACTGTAGGGGAAATATTGGAATTATTTATATGAGAAATTTCACTTAAATGATATGATAATTATTTAAAGACCTAATTTCTTAGGGATTTAATCATGATGATTTAAACACTAAAACACTTGTTTATCTGAGAAATCCTCTTAGTAAATAGGTTTACTAAGACACTAAAAGGAAGTAGATATAGTATAACTATAGTACAGCTACAATAATTGTATGGGACTTACTGTCCTTTCTATACAAATATATATTTAATCTATATCTTTCACATTATAATTATGCAATATATTGCCTCTACTACTACAACATACACAAATAGGACTTATTGTCCTTCCTATATACCTATATATAATAATTGACCTGGCACTTTAATGTGTAATTTATCAGTACTTATGACAACAACCAATTAGGACTTATAGTCCTCTCTATAAAGCTACATAATTATTTAATCTGATTATTTCACAATGTGATTAATCAAACCTCTACAAATATTACAAAAGATCTCTATTACTCTCAACACAATAATAGCTTGTTGGACTTAGTGTCCTCAAACTTATAGAAAACCCAACTGGTTATTTCACGAGACGTTGTTAACTTGTGATTAATCAGTGTCTTTTAAAGGACTTATAGTTCCTTTAGATATATCTCTCTGAATAAATAATTGGTTAATTCACAATGTGGTTAATCAACAATAATATTATATATAATTGACTGGACTTATAGTTCATTCAATAGCACTCATTACTTTTAGTAGCTCTCGACCTATGGGTTGGACTACTCATTCTTAGGCTCCGGCCTAATCAACAGATTTAACTTGAACCTTGAGTATTCTTGGTATTAAGTAAATAATATTAAATTGACAATGCTATGTTATGATATAGCAATTATCAACATTATATGGCTTGGCCAATTCCAGGGTGTGGAAGGTATCCCCTATCACACAAATCTTCATCTCTATCGGACTGTCTTCACAGGTGATCTCTAATGTCACATTATAGGGCCGAAGGGTTATGTCCCAACAAAGTAAGTTCTGGTGTCTGGGTGATCTCGCTTCTTGGTCTGATCTCTTGTGGAGCCGAAGGGAAACCCCCATTGAGTAAGCTCGTAACAGGGTGACGCTGGGAAACAGTTTCGTACTGTTAGTGGGTGATCTCTATGTCGCCATATAGGACTGAAAGGGTCATCGCCCATGAGTAAGCTCTCGTGTCGGAGTGATCCTGGGATTTCAGTTCCGATCCTTTTGCCTCTGGCAAACTCCAATTTATACTGGAAGCATCGTGGGCTGGTGGAGCCACTGTAATGTTGAAGTAAATGTACTTATGTTTGGTTTGGAACTGAGAATACTCATTCCCTTATTACCATCAGAGTGCATTAATAAATAGTAATACCCTTCCCTACCTTTTTGGAGGAAGAGTTATAGATAGTTGGAAAGTCTTCCACTGGTCCGGGCGTGTGAGGGGCCCGACCGCTCCCCCATTTTTTTATTATTACAGTTATTCTGTAATTTACTATTAAATTAATATATTATATTCTAACTTCCTAGTTACATGAATTATGAGTATAATTCATTAATTATTCTTAATCCTTAAATATTTATCAATCATCTTCATTATTTAACTCCTATCATATACCAATTAAAGAACCTTTTGGTTATTACACACACAACGGGTCCTACATTACTAGACGATCACACATTTATTTATCTGGCCAAATGATCAAGTGTTCTACAATAAGATCTGTTCAATATTATGTGTTTATTGTAAGGGTTTTTATGATTCATAAGATGTTTGGGGTGTATAAGACAATATAGGTATGGGTTATATTGAGGGTGTTAGGCCATTCTTTAGGGTATATTTTCATAGATTTCATTAGGTAAAGCCTTCGTAGGCTTTTCTTAGGCTTTGTAGGTTTTCCATGTGTAGGTTTAGTTAAGAGGGTAGTTATTTTATAAGGGGTGCAAAAGGGGGGGGGACCATCACAATTGGTGCCGTGACCAGGATTTAATTGGTTCATGGCTATTTACACATATCAGATCAATAAGAGCACTTGGTCACAATTGGAGCTTGTGACTTCAGGGATTGGTTATTAAAAAATGAAGGAGTATAAAGTTAAACAGTAATATCTGCTAATAGTATAACTCAAAACCAACTTTGATGATTATGACTAAATAATTATACCGTCATAGATCTAGGATTTGGACCTAATTTCATGATCTCTATGTCTATAGGTAAATAGCCTATTTTACTGTTATTTTATGTTATTAGGATTTAATTTATCAAATTCATTCAATCGTTACCTATTGAAGTCAATTGTACAACAAATTACATAATTTGGTTTTTTTTTCTCATTTACTCTATATCAGTTGAATAAATTATATTAAGAACTACACTAATAGGTACATAACAATAGCAGCAAAGATAGCTTGCTACGTTATACTCAGTTCACACTGATCTAATTTTATGCTATAGGACACATTTATTATTCTTTTGCTTCATTAATTCTCAATTGTTACTGAACTATTAATTTAACATTATATTAATTTTATAAACAATAATTATGCTATAATGACTTATACATAAAATTTATTAATCTCATTTTATTATTAAAGAAATAAATTAAGATGAATTAATGACATTATTTATTTCTGAGGAAATATCCAATTGATTTTTATTTCATAAACTTTTATGATGCAGTGACATTGATTATATATATATAAAAAAAATATATATATATGATTTGATTTTGATCTAGGATGTTTAAATAGCTTATACAATGTTTTATAGGGGGTTTCAAATTGAAAATTAGACGTTTCATAAAATATCATTATGGTTAGTTAGGGCCTTTAGTTACTTTATTTGATTACTTAAATTTGAAAATTTAATTAGGTGTTCTCATGTTGTTAAATTTAATTCCAACAATTTATTAGGATGCTATTATAATATTTTATTTATGGTTTTATACATAATTTCTTTATTCCACTTTACAATTATATTTCAGATTTTATTTGATTATTCGCTTATTTTGACTTAGACACTTATTCTAAAAAAAAAAAAAAAAAAAACTTTATACTTATATCAGAGGGAGATTTTGTAGGTTATTTATACATATACACTCTTTACATGCCTAAGCATTTTACATACTTAGATGTTGCGCACACTTAGTTTATTTTGCTCTTTGTAATTGCACATAACACAAGACATTTGTATCTTTTTAAATGATAATTTATTGTACAAAATAAATTAATTGATGTATCTAATGTAGTTGTTTATATTTGTGTTAGGTTTGCTGTTGTGATCTTTTGGGGTATCTATCTATCTATCTAATGGGGTTACATAATATTTTATTATAAAACTTATTGATCATGTTATTTCTGAGAGTATTAAGAAATAGTCACTGGTAATTTAAGTATATTAAAGGAATTTAAAGAGAATTTATTAAAAGAGTTTTAAACTATGGGGGCCGTTTGTATTATTTTATGCAACATATTTATAAGAGTCTTAAAATTGGGGGGCCGTGCAAAATTTGTCAAACAGGGGGGCCGGTGGTGACAAATTATTATTTATATAAGCTGTACTTCTATGATTAAAATTAATAAATAAAAATTAAATTTATTTGAATTTTCTTAGGGACTGTTATATTTTTTTTATTATTCAATGAATACTAGGTTTATTTCTTAGATAAAATATGTATTTGTGGTTAACTTAGACGTTTCATAAAGTTTTATTCATATTGTTTGAATTTATTTTAACAAATTTATTTGAACATCTTCATTTTAATATTTAATTGTATGTTAATAAATAATTAAAATATTTTCAACTATTGGGATATTCTAGTTATGCTTTTAGTAACATAGCAATTATCTTTCAATTGAATATATGTATTAGGGATTTTTATCTAATCATTTATTTACACTTAGACAATTATTTTAGGATTCGTCTTTTGCATTTATTACATTTTAATGCTTAGATTCTTTCACTTCATTTCGCTTTAGGTTTTCTACTTAGGCTCCCGCTTGTTGACTCGTTATACTCATACATTTAAGGTTTTAATTATGAACTTCATTTAGATGTTTTAACTCGTATCTTTTAAATAGACACTTTATCTAAATTTACTGATATAAATAACGTATCTATTAGGTTCTTTACTTGAAGCTCTTCACATATTTAGATTTTATACATTTAGTCTCATCACATACTTAGGCTTTTCAAACATTTAGGTTTTATAGACTCCTTTACACACATTTAGGATTGTATTCATTTATGCTGTTTATGATATTGTAATTACATGCATTGAATTTATTACATATAAATAAACGAGTATAAAAATTTTAATTATAAAATTTAATGGATTCACTCTATCATTACAGCGTATGCAAATTAATTATAAATAATTATTTACAAATCTATTCATAAATAAATATTATGCTTAATTATTAATATATTGAGTAGAAATTTTAAGGCTATTCATACACATAACATACAACAACACATAATTTCGGGTTTAAAGATCTTTTTAATACTTTTATTGTTTTGAGTCTTAAGAATATCAGAGGGTCTTAGTATCGATTAATCAATGAAAATTTAAATGATTTTAAAGCTCTGTAAAGTTAAATTATATACAGATATGTGAGGTACATTTTTAGGGTTGGAAAAAAAAAATGTAACAATAAACTTATCTTGTTGTAATTATCAATCCGGTAAACTCCTTGATAATTAGGGGGCCGGATGTGACGGTTCGCCTATAGTACAATAGGTTTAATACCATAAGTACATAGAAAAGAAACAGGGGTTCCTATGGGTGACCGCTGCGAAAGCGGAGTTATTTAATATAAACAAACTTTAAAGTCAAGGTTCACAATAGTATACAGAGAAGACGTTACCATATATGAAATATTGACACAGAAGGGAAACTCCTTTGATGTGTTTCCAAAGTGTAGTGGATGTCACAAGAAAATTAAATAAATTAAACAAAAATATATTATATTTTATATATAACCAAATTATAGTTTACCTTTTTATCATCAGGTGTAAAAAAGATACATACAACACAGTTTAATAAGGTTTATGAGAGTCTTTAAAGTTTTATAAATTCGATAATCGATTTAATATAAAATACCAAAATACGTTAACATATAATTAAATTGAATTTAAAGAAAAGTTCAGTTCGAATAATAGGCTAAATCTGATTATTGAAATATCTACCCTTCGGTGACATAATCTATGACGTTATTAGAGAAAGAATAAAAAAAAAAAGAGGAGGAGAGCCGGAGATCGGCGGGCGCGCGGGAGTCGCTTTTTAGGAATTGCGCAATGAAAGAAAAAAAAAAAATGGCGCGGGAGTCGTGTTTTAGGAACTGCGCAATAAAATAAAAAAGATAACTGGGATATAGAGCTAGGAGTGACTGGATCTATGAAGGGGTTTAAGATCTTAATGTATCACTATCGATTAAGAGTATGAAAAGAGTCAATGGAAGACTGGAGAATCCGGTGAGCTTGTTCCATTTATTACTACGTAGTTAGATTTTTGACTGTGATCACAGGCAAAGTTTATACTTAATATTTTTCCCAACAACTATTAAAATACGTATTTAATCGAGTCCATATACCTTTAGGTAATGCGTATATCGTTAAATGCAATCACATTTGAACAAAGATCTACATCAATATAATTTACGTAATAATAATACATACTTACGTTATTCTACTCATATACAAAATTCAATTATATGGCTATTTGATAGAAATTCCTCGATTTGACTCAATATTCTAATTGTCCAGTTTTGGCAAATACTTATTGAATCAACTATTAAACTATTATAATACTAACTAAATTCATATCTAGTTACTATAAATTATTTATTTATTGAGGATAAATAGACTGAGGTGGCTGTGGTCTGGTCTCATTGCTGGGGAAACAACCATTGATGAGACAGAGATGTTATTGAGTGGCGACTCTGTATATGCAAGTGTGGTGAGGGCTGCCTTCATTGGTTGGAGTGACTGTTTTATGTGTATTATGGGGACTCGGTGGGTGCAGGAGTTTGGGGCCGTTCCTAGTGGCAGTCTATGGGGAATTGCCTGTGTTCAGTCGTGGATTGGTGATGGTTGAGACGATGATGATGATGGAATAGTTGTATTTATTACACTATTACAGTGTTGATTTGGAACACCTGCTTATGCTTAACGTCTCATGGTAAAGTGTTTTCATACCATTGCTCGGTCGACTGTACTAATGATTCTTTTGTATACTTTTAATTACCCATGATTACATGTGGGAATTTGTTTTACACCAGATGTACAGAGAAACAGCTTAGATGTTGCAGGTGATTTTATGTGAATGTATTACTTTTAATACATTATTGTGTTAGTAGATAAATTCATGTAACGGTGGGATGGTTATGGTAAATAAGCCTGTATTGTTTAAGTAGATATTTCGTCTTGATTTATTATAAACTTTAATATTGATTTTATTGTAGTAAACAAGCTGATAATAACAATTCTGTGTGTATTACTGGTTTCTAATAATATTTAATTATGCTGATATTATAGGTGTGGATTTAATTCCTAGTGGTAATAAAATTATCAAAGGATTCTCTGACTATAATTACTATTAACTAGGTAACTGTACCTCATGTACAGTATAAAATTAGTACTAAATGACAAGTATGAGTTATGTATTTTACTCATATTTAGGAAGAAAGTTGTCATGGCGATAAAGTTGTATGTGTGTTGTTTGTTCATGCTATATTGACTAGACAAGTTCAGGTTAATATTAGTGAATCTTTATTGGATTTATATTTAATATACATATTTTGAATATTTTATGGGAATAGAATGGAGATATACAAGTAGTAAAATATAATATTAGTATTTTATACATTTCATTATCGAGTTAGTTGTATATGTTGGGCTGTATCCAAGGAGATATGAACCTATTAATATCAAGTTAGGACAATTACTTTAAATATTAATAAAGCAAACACTAACACTGATTATTCACTTCTTTAATAAATTTACATTAGAGGTTAGAAATCAAATAGATAGCATATTGGGAAAATCTTCACCACACATGTATTTGAGGAATGTTCTTGATAATTAGTACTGTATGTATATATTATTGCAAGTACAATTGCAATAAGAATGTTAAACTTCTAATCTTCTGTTCATTCTTGAATTTGAAAGTAAGCTTGGCTACTGATATGAATATAAAACTGCAGCATTACTGGATACTATTAATTATTTCTGGTGTAAACCATGATTATTTATGTCACTGATAATTTAGTTATATATTACGGTTGATATATGATGATTTTATATTTAATTATATTAAACAAATACAAATAAACAAACTTGCTAGTATTTGTTACGTTGACAGTTGTGATAGATAATCAAAATTCAATTCAATACATCAATACGTCATTCAATACGTCATTAATGTGACAGATGTCAAACAAAAGGAGATTATACACGTTATGATTCTATATCTAAGTCTATAGAAAATTTTATATAATTTTCTGTTATTTTATAATAACTGTAGGGGAAATATTGGAATTATTTATATGAGAAATTTCACTTAAATGATATGATAATTATTTAAAGACCTAATTTCTTAGGGATTTAATCATGATGATTTAAACACTAAAACACTTGTTTATCTGAGAAATCCTCTTAGTAAATAGGTTTACTAAGACACTAAAAGGAAGTAGATATAGTATAACTATAGTACGGCTACAATAATTGTATGGGACTTACTGTCCTTTCTATACAAATATATATTTAATCTATGTCTTTTACATTATAATTATACAATATATTGCCTCTACTACTACAACATACACAAATAGGACTTATTGTCCTTCCTATATACCTATATATAATAATTGACCTGGCACTTTATGTGTAATTTATCAGTACTTATGACAACAACCAATTAGGACTTATAGTCCTTTCTATAAAGCTACATAATTATTTAATCTGATTATTTCACAATGTGATTAATCAAACCTCTACAAATATTACAAAAGATCTCTATTACTCTCAACACAATAATAGCTTGTTGGACTTAGTGTCCTCAAACTTATAGAAAACCCAACTGGTTATTTCACGAGACGTTGTTAACTTGTGATTAATCAGTGTCTTTTAAAGGACTTATAGTTCCTTTAGATATATCTCTCTGAATAAATAATTGGTTAATTCACAATGTGGTTAATCAACAATAATATTATATATAATTGACTGGACTTATAGTTCATTCAATAGCACTCATTACTTTTAGTAGCTCTCGACCTATGGGTTGGACTACTCATTCTTAGGCTCCGGCCTAATCAACAGATTTAACTTGAACCTTGAGTATTCTTGGTATTAAGTAAATAATATTAAATTGACAATGCTATGTTATGATATAGCAATTATCAACATTATATGGCTTGGCCAATTCCAGGGTGTGGAAGGTATCCCCTATCACACAAATCTTCATCTCTATCGGACTGTCTTCACAGGTGATCTCTAATGTCACATTATAGGGCCGAAGGGTTATGTCCCAACAAAGTAAGTTCTGGTGTCTGGGTGATCTCGCTTCTTGGTCTGATCTCTTGTGGAGCCGAAGGGAAACCCCCATTGAGTAAGCTCGTAACAGGGTGACGCTGGGAAACAGTTTCGTACTGTTAGTGGGTGATCTCTATGTCGCCATATAGGACTGAAAGGGTCATCGCCCATGAGTAAGCTCTCGTGTCGGAGTGATCCTGGGATTTCAGTTCCGATCCTTTTGCCTCTGGCAAACTCCAATTTATACTGGAAGCATCGTGGGGCTGGTGGAGCCACTGTAATGTTGAAGTAAATGTACTTATGTTTGGTTTGGAACTGAGAATACTCATTCCCTTATTACCATCAGAGTGCATTAATAAATAGTAATACCCTTCCCTACCTTTTAGGAGGAAGAGTTATAGATAGTTGGAAAGTCTTCCACTGGTCCGGGCGTGTGAGGGGCCCGACCGCTCCCCCATTTTTTTATTATTACAGTTATTCTGTAATTTACTATTAAATTAATATATTATATTCTAACTTCCTAGTTACATGAATTATGAGTATAATTCATTAATTATTCTTAATCCTTAAATATTTATCAATCATCTTCATTATTTAACTCCTATCATATACCAATTAAAGAACCTTTTGGTTATTACACACACAACGGGTCCTACATTACTAGACGATCACACATTTATTTATCTGGCCAAATGATCAAGTGTTCTACAATAAGATCTGTTCAATATTATGTGTTTATTGTAAGGGTTTTTATGATTCATAAGATGTTTGGGGTGTATAAGACAATATAGGTATGGGTTATATTGAGGGTGTTAGGCCATTCTTTAGGGTATATTTTCATAGATTTCATTAGGTAAAGCCTTCGTAGGCTTTTCTTAGGCTTTGTAGGTTTTCCATGTGTAGGTTTAGTTAAGAGGGTAGTTATTTTATAAGGGGTGCAAAAGGGGGGGGGACCATCACATCATGCAATTGCACTCTAGGAAACTTGACGTAACGATGTTGAAAGTTCGATAGTAAAATTTCTAAAGCGAAATATTGCATGGAAATAATTTTAATGGCAGCCTGGAAGCGTTTGTGGATCTCTCAACCTACTTTTATGAAAGTGTAACAAAGAAACCCAATAAACTGGATTCCGAATAGCTTCAGACCCGTGACCTTTGGAAAGTATTTTCTTATCAAACTCACCAGTACGGCACCTACTTCAAACAAAATTAACGAAGATTGCGTTTTCTTGATAAAAGAAAAGTTGGTAGGCCAGCCTGCGCTTCTATATTGTTCATATAGTTTTTTTAACACTAAACAACATGTTGTACGAAAACTTTGTTATTTGCTCAAATTGGACAGCAAAGAACTCCATTAGGTTAATTGCCACAAATTAATTCAATTTTATCCAATTTCAGGACGGTAGCACTTTCATTACATATTGATAAAGTAGTCCAATGATAAAACTAAGTAGATCACCTTCTTACTTTACTACTTAATCTTAATTTCAACAACCTAACGGGCGATTTTATAATTTACTATAGCACGGCATGATAATGAAGAATTGTACAGTCACGACATAATAGGAAAACAAAACATATGCATTTGTACGGAGACTGAGATTCAAATCATTATAATAATCTTAAATGAGCATTCTACAAATAAAATTGAACGTTTTCCCCTAAAGAACATAGGTCGATAAACTTTTACTATTTAGTGTGTATAGGAAGTTTAAAATATTGTATCTTTTTTGCATTTTTGTTTCATAAAATTATATCCTAATATATGACGACTTCAATTTCGCCGTATATATCCGTACAAGTTCACAATGTCGTAATGGTAAAATCATACTATATCGTACCGTACTTCGCTACGAGAAAGAGATTGTTAGTAATTGGGTCTAACAGCCCCATTGCTAACTATACACCTTATCAGATCGATCTCCACACGGTTCCCCCTGGAAACCTGGTCTCTCACTGGTGTCCGACCAGCATATACCGATAGCGCAAGCGGGCTTACCATTCTAGTCTCACGCATTAAAAAAAACAGTTTTCTTCCTATAAGAGGAGTACTATAGCTTACAGATATCATGATAGTCTAGTTGACTGAATTGTTTTGGGTTTTTACAATAATGTATAAAGATACCACCTCCAAATAAATTATTTTATTATTTTTTGAATTTTTATAATTCTTAAGCATAGTATATTAAATTGTTAATTACGAAATTTATGTAGTGTACATTACTGTTGCACTACATTTTAATCTAAGTCTTTGTATTTGAAATTTTAAGTGGTTCGGTATTAAAATACTCAATATTAAAATATTAAAATACAGTAAACAGATTCAAGCGTTAACTGACCACCACAACTCAAATATGCACGACGGCAAAGGCTATTCTCATGTAATGTATTAGCCGCTCCGGGCGATATGACAAATTTTACCGTCGGCTTATTAGAGCATAATGCTGATGGAATTTCGTTGTCACAAGCCGTGACCGCTTTTACCAACTACTAGAAGCCAACCGACCCAATACTCGTATGAACTTGCTAATTTCCATATGAAATTAATGACTTTGCATAATATTCCGAGAGTGGGGCTGTTATAGCTATTAATATAAACAATCTGTAATGTACATTTTAAGCGCTAATACATAGAAGTGTTTGGCTTTTGGTTTAAAAGGTACGCTGCTACCCATCTCTTGACCTTTAAGTTCCCTTAGTCGCCTCTTACGGTTTTTCTATT
This sequence comes from Galleria mellonella, assembly GCF_026898425.1. Lineage (NCBI taxonomy): Eukaryota > Metazoa > Arthropoda > Insecta > Lepidoptera > Pyralidae > Galleria > Galleria mellonella. The sequence continues at coordinate 7,058,207 of NW_026442014.1, read as the reverse complement.
TTAGATTTTGATTGAATTAATAGTGTCTTAAAATCAGATTACTCTCTAGTGTTTAAATACACTATCGGGACTAGGAGCAATGAAAAAATTTGCAAGTAAGTAATATCTATATACCTGCTTCTTTATTGCCGACATTTCGACGCTGATTGCACCACGACGTGACTACGATGTGTAGAGGGGCTACATAGACAATAGTGGTGACAGCATGAGGGTATTGGAAGAGACTATGCGGGTTGCCAGAAGAAGATGCCACTCACTTCAGTTTTGTCGTGACTACTATACTATACTGTACTATTTACCTGCAAAAATTTTCAGTATCAAACGCTTAAATATAAATCTATTTTATAAAGAAATTATTTACCTATAATATGTTGTTAAGCCAATCGTAGGCATTATATTTTTTATCTATGATACCAATCTATTTTGAAATGTTGGTGCAGCGTACCAACAGAAAATTCTATTAATACGCTGAATACGCGCTATATTTAATTTGATTATCGGTTTTCTCTAATAAAATTTGTCAACTGTAAAACAATATTTCAATGGATGGTAAATTTTATTCATTAAAAGACATTTCCTATAAATACACAAACGTTTGTATTCTAATACTCTTATCGAAAATTATTTTATCACTTATATGAATGTATGTTTGATTTGGATGATAATTATTACACAAATATTAATGAATTCTTAAGAAACCATTAAGTATATTTTGCTTAGCAAAAAACCAATTACTTATAGTATCAATAGAATAAAAATAGTAATCAATTAAAACTTTAATAAACAATGATAAATTAAATTTATTATTATTATTTAATGTATTTTATTTAATGGATAAGCAAATTAAAGTGGCAACGGGCTGGTCACATAGCTCTAAGAATCGACATTCTATAGGAAAAAAAATTGTCTTATGTGACAACCCGTGTGGGACGACCCTTCCCTCCACTATATAGAGTAATGATCTCAAACGTATTACAGGACGTCAGTGAACACAAGTGACTCGGATCTGTCCTGTATCTGTAACGGTCTATAGAGGAAGCCTATGTTCCTTATTGTATTGTATACTCGATATGTGATTAGACTGTTTAAATCTCATTTAAGATGACATCTTGCAAATTTTTATAATGTTTACCTATTCTATTAACAAAAATCTCAGTTTCACATTTATAATATTAATATAGATGGAGGTCCTGCTAGACATAGAAGGATTTGCCTCTGTGTACCGCGGAATTCCAACAATATATAATGTGTTAGGTTATTCGTAGTACAGTATTATAACTATAACCCCAATTTATGTACTTCAAAGGTGTTACTATCAGGTGAGCTGCATGCCCATTTGCCTCCTATGATATAAAAATAAACTCTCTGATGACCGAAAACCTCGTTGACAAACCAAATTAATCAAAGAAAGGATCTCTTTGCTACGATAGATTGTAATATACTCAGCGATACTAATAATGTGTTATGGTCATAATAATATTATAAGTCAACAAATACCTCTGGCTATCTACTCAGAGGTTATATTTGTGTGTATATATGTATATAAGTTATTATTATTGTGTATATATTAAATATTTATTTAAATTATACTAATTTTCGTTCTAATAAATACAGAGGGCAAACGCACTTGCGGCCCACTTGATAGTAAGTGACTGCCACTGCCCATGAGCACTTGTAACACTAGACAAATTGCAGATGTACTGTCGACCTTTTAAAAAGGAATATATGGTCTTTCCTTAAAGATTACGATGTCGTATTGATTCGGAAATACTGCTTTTGGAAGTTGATTCGAAAGCGTGTTTATGCGCGGAAGAAAGTATTCTAAAAAACGCACTACTACATAAGTAGTCGTCTGTTTTATTGATACAATACTTAAAAATATCTGACTGCCCTTAAACTGACATTACACCATTTCGAAAACGTGTACGAACTAAATAACTCGTCAATTACTGATGCACACAGGGAATCGGGTCAAACTTACCATAACGTCATCAGTAAATTAAAATACTGACTGCATGCTGTACAAGCAATAAAGTTATTACGGCGGTGTGTGTCGACAGAGAAAAAAAAAAACATTTTATAGCGCAGCGTGGAAGCATGCAAAAGTGGCCAAAAAATATTAGCTGAATATACGGCGGGGTCGGTAGTGCCGCTTTGTAAATATCGTTTTGCTGAAGTTAAATTGTATCTCATTGTTGGTGGACATTAACTACAGATTATAAATCTCTCTCGGTGCCCTGCACTCGCTCGGTTTCGACGACCATCGCGCAGATACAAGCAATATGCGGCATTCGCAAACTCATTTACAAATTTTCGCAGACGAGTTTGCGTTTGGCTAACGTTTGTTACCAGTGATAAACTGCTGTGTTAAAGAACTGCAGTGCTATTATTCAAGACTAGCTTATGCCTGTGGCCTCATCTAAACTTGTATACCTTAAATATATTATTTCACAAATGAGGTTATGTGCCTATCTTATATAATTTAGATTTGGTTACTGCAGGGTTAGTTATAATGGATACACTAAACTAAAACTGGGTGACAGTATTCTCTAAAGTTAACAGCTTTCCCAAGAAAATATTAGTTAAAATATGATTACATAAAAATTTTTCAACCTATTACTATGAAAAGTTCAAAAATTATATATTTTGATATTTACTTTTTGACTATTCCCGGCTGAATTACAAAGTTACAACTAGAATTATAAGTATCTAGTCTTTTGTATTACATTTACTTGCAACCACGTCATTTTAAATCCCGTATTAAATTTAATTATAAGTATTATCCTACTAATTAGTAATATGCATAAAACCATATTACGCCGACCCCAAATAATAATTGGGATTAGATAGGAAGATGATGATGATCCTACTACACTTATTAATATTATTAATTATATTAATGTGATTACATATTTATTTATTATTTGTTACCTCGGTGCACATTAACAGCCCAAACAATTTTATATATATACCGAAAACTGAATACATACAGTAGTAGGGATGGAAAAAGGGCATATGGTACTTTTATTTTTATCTCGGTCATACAGACGAAGTAGTGAGTAAAATGCACTAAATCTAGTAAATGAAATTATCTAAGCCGATTCTATATTTGTTTATTTTTTCAAATATGTAATAAAATAGAACACTTCTTTTTTTTTAACTCTCACACGCACTCTTAAAACAATTGCCTCAGTTTGCAATTCCATATTATTCTATGGCTCTGAATATAAAAAAAGTATTGCAATAAGTAGGTACTAGATAGCAGCTGCCTCTCATATGGATGCCCGACTATCGCACAAACGGCCTAGGATTCGAACAATTCTCTGTTAAGCCGTGCTCATATCCATTATCACCATTACAGTGTTGTTTTGTACTCCATTGTTGGAGTTACGAACTAAAATATTAAAATAAACAAGCATGAATATCCTATGTGTGCAATGTATTTTAATATTATATTCACATTAAATTAACCAAGTGAATGGGATTCATTTTTTATATGGTGTTAAACAATTTTAAATTTTATAATAATATAGAATTATTTTAAATATACCTACTATCGGAAATTAATAAAAAACAGGGATGTAGTACCTATACTTACATACCTATTTTTACCTGCAATCGCGTCACATTAAGTCCCAATTGTTTATATATTTTACTCACTCTACGCATTTACATCTAGCACAGTAGAAGTTGGTCTACTAACATGCATCAGTTCTTATATTATTTTAGTGTCTCAATCACCGAAAAATCAACCGTAACTGTAAATTGACACTCAAAAGATTTTCGCATCAACGAGATAAAACCTCTTTACGAATAACTCGCCCACTTTTAAAAATATACATAATATATTGTATAACCCAAAATCTTGACCTCCAGAACAAGAATTTTCATTAAAATCTTTGATAACACGCACCGCTGAATGAAACTTGATAAATTTTCCCCTATAATGGAAAACGTAATAAGAAATCGTAATTTATTTCTTATTGAAATGAGGATAATAGGCGCCCACAGTCTCCCTAAGAAGCACCAGAATTGTTCCCCGCCGAGCGAGGTCCCTGCACGTTATTAACATTATAATCCAATTTGTGGTTCTACCGAGGTGAAACTCATTAACAAACTTCCTGCATTATTGCATCTGACATTAGACCTGACGAATGTCTAGCGACTATAGCAGACTAGCTACTTTTAATCGCTTAGTGTATGATAGAAACGAACAATGTTGAGTTTGTGTTGACAAATTGTCATTTGTGCCTATAAATTAATTGATAACATGTACTCAAATGTGTATTTTGTATAATTTTGTCTGGTTTTACAATAAAAAATAAATATATTTTTTTAATAAAATACACACGACACCAATACTCTAGTATGGAGTTTTTCTAATCAAAAATAGGATTAACAAGATATTTAATAAAATAGTAAATTATTAATCAACATTAATATTCACTACACGTAACTACTAACTAACGTACTACTGGGGTGGCAAACAAGCATACGACCTACCTGATGATAAGCGGTCTCTGCAGCTTTTGAACGCCTTCAGTACCAGGAGCATTACACGAGCATTGCCGACGCTAATAAGACCTCTTTACCACTTTTTTAAAAACCCCATTCTGTTAAGATAATTAAAGAATTCTATTTTGTTTAAGTATCATTTGATATAATTTGATTATTAAAATTCATTTTTGTAAATTTAAAAACGGTAACATTAATATGTAATATGTATACCATTATATGAATAGAAAATTTGTTCATATTGGTTCTAACAATAAAGATTTCACTGTGATATAAATAATTAACGTTTATATTTAATTTATAGCCCGTGTGTATAAATTTCAAACATGGCGAACATCTAAATAAATCCATTAAATGCATTTTATATCACACAAACGTCAGTTGAGCGACCTTAATTCTCTCCGGGAAGTACGTAATAAGATTTCGTACAGTCACATTACTGTCAAACGAAAATTGAATAAGGTCGCGAAAAATTAATATTGAACTAAATATCCAGGAATATTACACCCGGGTGCAGTACAAAACAAGTTTTCAGGGGTTCTGTTTTTATTTGTTAATTTATTGAACATCGAATGTTGTTTCTTATTCACATCTTTAATCCCAACGCAGATGCATACGTGTCGCGAATATTTATATAAGTAAATATTTGTATACAATGTAAGTATGTATTATATAATTTAAAAATAAATTAATAAATAACTTTTATATTTTCATACACAATATAATAATTAATATTACCTAAAATTCAAATATAGTTAGCACTATAGTAATTATATTGTTTGTGTAAGGTAAAACACCGCAGTGGAAGCGTTTTATAATATATAAAAGATTATGTCTGTCGAGGAGGACTAACCTGGCATCGGCTTCGTGAGTTTTTCTACTGTAGGTGATCGGCAATTCTTCCTTAAATCATATATGCATGCACACATAAATTCTTACAGGTTGTTCAGAGCACATACAGTTTACAACACACAAATTACGTTTGTTTTACAGGAGCAAGCGTCCGCGCACACGCCTCCATTCAGTCAGTACTTTTTATTCGTTAATCTAAGATGGAAGGAAAATAATATTGACGGACTCCAATAATGTAAACAATCTGTGTTTTATTACAAAAGGATTAAGGTTTTATTTTAAACAGTTTGTGTAAAAATATATACTTGCGTTATCATTTAATACTAACCTGGGAGCCTACCATGAAATATTTTCCGAAATTTCGGGGACGAACGAAACGGAAATTTGATGTTAAATTACATTACATACCGTTTAAAATTATTAAAAGTGTTAAAATATCGTTCCTCTGGACTATTAAGATAGGATTTATAATGAACAAAATGTTAAACTCCATTTACCGGGTCGATTTCAGTACGAACAAAAACACGAAATTGAGCCCGAAAATTCGAAATTTCATTTCATGGTAGACCACTTGTTTAGTATATGGAACTCTGTGACTCTACAAATAAGGGTCAATTTATACATGTTAGTACTACTTCTAATAATACAACTTCTGTTTGTGCCTCGTTAATTTAAATCCTAGTGCATAATTGATGAATTCAACGGACCCACGTAATGGATCACGTATAGCTATTATTTGTTCTGTCGTGGCAGTATGTAAGGCATATTACAGTATTTATTATTTGTATTTTGTTCAAAATTCAAAATCATAAATTCGTTGTTAAAATAAATAAATCCAAAACTCGCGCTTTTTTATTAACGAATTCTAGCAATATTAAAAATTGTGTAATTAGAATATGGGTGATGATAATGATAATGAGAACAACTGAACTTATACGTAATGTAAATATTTACCGTAAGCACGATTATTTTACCTGTAATTATATAACATTATTGAAATGTAATTTCAATTACAAATTAATAAAGAGGCGTAAATACATCTGGAGGGGTCTTATTGTTTTCTGCCATTTGCTGTAGAGACGATGGGCCCGTGGGGCCCAGATGCAAAGAATTTTTATCGAACGATCGCAGCGCGCCTCATCGAGGTTACTGGTGACCCAAGAGCTGGTAGCTACTTTGCCCAAAAGATAAGTTTGGCAATCCAAAGAGGTAATGCTGCCAGTATCTTGGGTACGCTGCCTCGGTGTAGTGCGTTGGGGGATTACTTATAATTAGTATTAGTATTTAAGGAATTTTATATTAACTTTAATTTATTGTTGTATTGTTTTTTATATGATAATTGCATGTAATAATATTTATTTCAATTACATTTCAATAATTATCAATAATATCTATCAACAAATTAAACGATGGCGAAATTATATAAATTTGTCAAATTTAATAATTATAAATTATTCTGAAATTTTCATGATATCACATTTATTGATTATATTTATATAAATAAAAATTATTTAATAAAAAAAAATATTAATTCCATTACATTTTTTTCTTTTATTTGTATTGTATTTCAAAAACTAACTAAAACCTTATTAAAATTAGAATCATGGTAAACGTAATGGTGATTTATTTTTAATTAAGTACATAGTATAAACAATATCGGTTCAAACCACCACCACCGCACCACACACACACAAAAAGGTCAGTCCAGTGCAAACCGTCTGTGTTTTGGAAGGCGGTTAAAAAAGTCAGAAACTGAAGAGTTAATACTTCTGTCCTAGCAGACAACGAGTATAATAAATCCGTGAAAAATGAAAAATAAAATACTATTTTTTACTTGTAACTTCTCGGGGACTGTAAGTGGATTACAATGTTAATTTTATTGATGCGCCTACCACCCTAGAGGATAGGCTCAGAGAGGGCCACAGACATTAGTATGCTGATGGCGGAAAAAGATAAATTTGTTGGTGGAACATTTAATTTATGCGATTTTTTCATAGCCACATTAACTCTGCTACAGTTTCTCAAAAACATATAATAACCTTTATATCTGATAATCACACTTTATCTTGTTCCTAATTATTTCATTCTATTACAACGACCATTGTATCATTTGTTTTTTTTTACGTAAGCCTCTTCCAATGTCTTCTATCCTTCTATGCAACTCTGTTCTTAAAAACATAATCAAAAATAACAATAAACACAAAAGATGCCTTTGTATTATCTTTAGCACTGAATTTGTAGATTATCAAATGTTTATTGCAATTTCCCCGTTCCACGTCATGAGGATTAGCAATCTGGATTGACTTACAACCTTGGCAGTTCTTGGTTTAATTCACCTTCCGGTAACGGGGTCAATTGATAGATTGAATTGTCAACGCACTTAAAACAAATAGTCAAGATAAGAACCTGTTAATTATTTGTATGTATATTAAATGTAAACACAACACGCAAAATGTAAAAAAAAATATAAAATATATACAAGTTTTGCGTAGTTTGAGACTCAAGACTTTAGTCGTGAAGAGACAACGACTGATATGATGATGATAATTAACTGATAAGTCAGTCAGAACAAATGATTTTATAAGTATAGATTGATGACGCATTTGCAGCTTAGTTTGACTTGTTAAAATAATAATTATAGTAAAGGTCAAAAAAGTTAAGGGTTATACGTAATCTGTCTGTGGGTGGTACTAACTTAAGCTTTCCGCGCTTCAAAGAATAAATTCGACTAACAGTCAAGGTTAATCACGAAAATTTCGATAATAATTCATTCGTATCTCAAAGTTACTAATTTGCAATGGATTTGCATAATACAGTCGTCTTCTAATTAAAATATTATGTTTTCTTTAAATATACAATAGTATATACATAAAAATACACGTATAAAAGTACGTTTATTTTTTTGTATTGTTCCTCAATATAATATTAAAACTTTTTATAGATTCATTACAATACAAACATTTTGTTTTTATACGTTTAATTGTATTTGCCTATATTATATAATATTATATTATATTTGTATATACTATATAGAATACATATATGTATATCTGTATGTATGTATTCTATGTAGTATAGAAGTAGAAGTATAAGAGTAGTGCATCAATTAATATCTACTTATTTTAAGACAAGATGGCGCTGTGTGATATTTCTATTGTTTTTTAATGCAACTTAGAATAGCAAACAAGCTGACGGTCCATCTGATATCCATTGCCTATAAACATGAGCAGTGCCATGGACGTAACAGAGTACACTGTTTCACCCTTAATACCCCGCATGCATTGTCATACTTGAAGACTAAGGTGTTATACCTTTTTACCCTGTATAATACAGTTCCCTACACACTGCCATATCCCACCCTTCAAACCGAAACACAGCCATGCAAACACAACTGCTTCGCGGTTAAAACATGAATGGGACAGAGTTACCCAAACAAACTTTTGTATAAAGTCTCCCTCTTTTTAAGTCCTTATTAGAACAAGTATTAACTTGTCCTTGTTTTTACAAGCTATCATATTATAAATGTGATAACTTGTAAAAACGTTTCATATTTGTATATATATTACTGAATCACGCCGTAACGGCTAAATGGATACGAACGAAACAGGTTATATCCTAAATTAACACATAGGATACATATAGCTTTTATATTCTGATTTATGTAGATAATGCCGCAGAAAACAACTAGTTTTTTTTTTTTATAATTATAAAGCAATTACTTCGCAGTGGAGTGCCCAAAAATAAAAATAGAATCGTTCCCATAGCTTTTAGGGGCTTTACCATTCGGAGCCAAGTTTCAGTCGGAAACCCCTTACTGATCCAACGCTGAAAGCTTAAAACACGTCCGCATTTTTCTTTATACTTTTTTAAACAATGTGAAGCTGGAGAACGGCCTTTGTTTTCCTTTTTCAGAACCATGCTTATTTTGTTACCGAAAATGTACTGCGTGATAAACAATTACCAATAGAAGAAATATAATCATTTTAAAAGTAGCTCCATCCTTGCTCGGTTCATAATCGAATTATTATTGCTTAATTTACCCTCAATTAATTATTTTGAAAGAAATTGGTAGAGTAGAGCGACTTTCCACTTAATATATCGTCCGTGACACTACGAGCTGTATCTAGAGGTAGAGACTATAACGCATGATGAATCCTTAAAGCCTATCGGGCTGCTATGAAAGATTACTAAGAGAGAAATTACAGAAGTGAGAAAACTATGAATAAACGATTAAACATAACTCGTTAAATTACATAGAAACTAATATATGTCTATTTGTCATATCATCATATACTATATCAGCTTAATAAACTGATATATTCTTTTATCAGAAAATATCGGTAAATTTGATAAATCACTTATAGGTTTTATTGATAGAACACAATTCCCTATATTTTTTATACATCTTGAAATAGTGAAACAGTTGAGAGCCCATATGATGGAAATGGTAACCGTCTAGATAATGTAAGTATAAAATTATTACATATATTTTATGACTATAGTTAATTTCGACTATCATGCAAACTAAGTTCCAGATACAGCTAGTTAATAATGAAAACTGTAACGTCAATAAATTTATGTAGTGGAAAAAAGTAATGTATACTCATTAAGTTCTTCTACGGCATACGTATCTAAAAGCAGCTAGCTGTTAATATACACATACAAACAGACTCCCCTGCATACTGTCACATCATTAGGGGAGAGTGCTACTCGTAAAACCACTGGTAATGGCTTTTATCTTGGACTATAAAATTGCTTTACCCTTCCACCATATCATCGAGACTTCATTCCTTATGTGCATTGCAAATAATTAATTTTGAACACCAACATACTGCTACATATCCATTGATATTAATTTTATTTATAAATTTTATGAAACAAATTTAAATAAATATAATTTTAGTGCTTTTGATCAGTTGTCTTTTTATAGTTCTACTGCTTGATTTGAAAAGCAGTTTTAGCTGAGAAGAATGGACAAGAAACTTAGCTGCTGCATTTTGGAAATAAAAGTACCTAAAATTTCCGTGACTAGAATAGGAACTCATGTGTAAAATACATTATATAGATTACCTACATTAAGTTCTTCCCATAACAAGTATTACAAAAGAACTAAATACTTCGCGACAATTAAATAATACACTGAATCGTATTACTTTAATTACGAGTATGTCTATCCTAGTATATATTAAAAATTTACATCATTTCGACTTTCATCGTAAGTATTAAAATCGTAAAATGATACCTGTAGAATTTTACGTAAAGTGGCGAATGTTACGTAGAATATTTTATCACTAGCTTACCATCGCTTTAACATCGCGTAACTGTGATATGTTCAATAACCAAAATAAAAATTATCCTATATCCTTGTCTATCTAGTACCAAAATACCAAGTTTCAAAGTGATTGGTTAAATCATTAAAGCACTGAGAGGTAACAAACAAAATAAAGTAACACTTTCAATTATAATTTTAGTAAGAATTGTTCAAAAAACTTATACCATGGTTAGATGATATGTATTTAATAGTTTTATATTTTTAAATAATTGTTTTATATTAGACAGAGACATATAAGTACTTTATCTTTAGTTCAGAGTGGCAAGTAGGAGTTGTACAAAGATTAACGTTGTGATTGCTTTCACGTTTACGTCAATCAGTTTGTATAAAAATCTGAGTTTCCTCAACTATCCACTAATCGTACGGTTAAGTTTTTAATATAAATATAAACGCTGAAGGAATTGTAACCTAATTTTTTGCAACTTACACTTGTTCCTTACTTGTAACAAGAGAATCGTGAATATTAATTATGCTGTGTATTATATATGATAAGAATAATTATAACAAATTATTAACTAAATTATAATATTGATCAGTATCTTTAAAAAAAAATTTACTGATCCAATAATATACATTCTACAAAAACCTTAAAAAAAATAGACAATTTCGAGTTTTAAAATCAATATATACCACTATGACAGAAAAAGCTACGAGATTTTTTTTCCTATCTTGTTTAAATGTAATCTTGTTTTTCTAAAGAGATTTACAATTAGATTACCGAAAAAAAATGTGAACTCATCACATCGCTACCCTCAACACTGCAGGTTGCATTCCTACGACAGTCCCTTTGCTGCCATAGCGGGTACCATTATGATATAAATCTTGCCACCCTATCCCTGTTTCAGCCTCCTTTCAGGATACGGATAAAAGGTCTTTATTTTTTCTCATTGTAGCCCCTTTATTGCGTTGTGTTTTGATTGGTCGGATTTTATGGCGAGTTGATTGTTGTTTTGTTATGGTATGAAGGTGTCATGTTCTAATTCCCCTATTTCATTTTGTTTCACTTTTATAATTTGAAAAATTTTACTTTATTCTACCTGGAACTGATTTTATTCAATATGTGATTATTTCTTTAGCAATTTACGGTTTAAGATGTTTATTTTTCAAAAGAATACAAATATTCATTTAAATTAAATTACAACTAATTAATTAAAACTAATTAAAATTAAGAAAATTATTTTATCGAATAACAAATATGTTTAAAAGTCAATTTATTGATATGAATGTCATGTAAATGAACAAACGGACAAAATATAATATTTATTACAATACTTTTCTATTTATCAATAACAACATTAACTTTAAAACATTGTATAAATAATTATAAAAGGAATAATAAAGTTGCTTATTGAAAATACACTAATGGATTATTCATTAATCAATTGATACAGTGAAAGCTCAATCAAGCATCCAACACGAATATACAGGCAAATAAATTAAAAGCCAATAGAACGCATGTGTCGACCGGTAGATGTGTTTCGTAAAATTGGAACGGCCTTTAGCAAGGTTCCCAAAATTTATGCTACAGTCTCGCTCCCTTACAGAGACCATTAAAACTGTCCGTCCATCCGTTTTCAGATTTAAACCAAACGGTCGACCGTCACGAATCTAAAAAACATTTATCACTCTCGATTTTCCGCCTACAGATCCATCGCACAGTGCTACCGTTATTATAAAATTAAGATAAAATTGATAAAAGGATTGAAATCGTTACCTAGATTAAAGTTTATTTTTAGTACAAGCTCCACTGTTACTGTACTATACGAGTACTGTACAAAAAACTGAAGAAAATTAAATCTCACTGATAAATTGTAATATTTTTTTTTATCTAAATATTTCGAAAGGCATTTGTTATTTGTATTTATTTAATCGTATAAATCAATAATTTTTAAATCTTTACATATATATAGCACTTAAAATATTTTATTTTAATTTAGAATGTTAAATATTGACAAAAGTAATACCCAATTTGTCACTGCCTCCACAATTTATAACAAACGTTTCACGCTATATAATTTTCTTTAATGACTACAAAGTTGCACGTTCGTTAACACTGTGCGTCCCCCAACCAAGGAGCGTGTTTTCGGAATATTTTTCATGGATCGTTGTTAAGTAAACGCGGTGCGGGCAAATTTTATGGGCTCGCTGTGATTCTAATCACGTTATACCTACAGTATTAAAGGTGACCGAATGAAATGGTACACTTTCATAACCTTTTAATCAATCTCATTCTTTGGATTCCTATTTTATAATGGAATTAATAAGTCACGAATGGGTTTTAGAGAATTACATCAACAAGAATGAATAAGCCGTTGACGTTTTTATGAATAATGAAGTATTTTATGGGCTTTGCCTACTAATTTTATTATAACGAGTGTAACTGCGACAAGTAATAATTTTAAATATTTTTTTTTTTATTTTAAAGCACATAAAAAGTTATGAAAAGGTAGGCATGTCTACATGTTTGTATTAGTCATAGAATGCAGTAAAACATAAAACATGACCACATTTTGAAAAAACACGTTTTCTATTCAACCCAAATAAGGAAGGAGGCAAGCACATATATTTCCGTCTCTATGTAAACACTATTAACAAATACGTGTTTAGGATTCATTAGCTTCATTAATGGTATTTACCCTCGCCGTTATAATAATTGTAAATTTCAAACTTATATATATTTTACTGTCGTCCAGATTCGAATTCTCAGCAGTCATAGGAATTATATTAACTACTAAACCTCATCATGAAATTGTGTACCTATATACATATTATAGAGAGAAATTATTTAATTGTTTGTTTGTAATGAATAACCACAAAAATTATGTATATAACCGATTTTAAAAATACCCGTACGAAGCCGGACCGGACCACTAGTTATTAAGTACACATCAAATACTAACGTATTAAATATTAAAGAAGTCATGTACTTAATGTTTTAGACATATATATCATAAGAGCTAAATATTGATCTTATTATTATTATGTAGTCACGATTACTGTTATTACGCTAACAAATTATTACCACACAGTTTAGACAGTTTAAATTCAAAGTTTTCCAAGCAAAATATCAAGCAATACGTGTGTTAATGTTTATAGCGAGCGTATAAAAGCAACATTTAAACAAGGGCTAATTGCTAAATGAATGTCCTACACGTTTACTCCATTACAGAAAGTAACCCGTGCAATTTTACTTTACTCACTGCCGGTTGGCAATTTTGGTGCTTTGACATTCATTTATCTCTATTATAGATCTACGGCGGCGTTGGCCGCACCAACGAGTCCCCAGTGTGTCCTCCCCTCTACTAGTAGAGGAGATAATGACGAAGTGCTGGAGGGTAGGTATCTATAGACGTTGCGGTCATGTATTTTGGGGTATTTTATCATTTCAATTTAACGCGCTGGGTGTAAATGTTTGTAATATTTTGATTACCCGCAACGGTATATTTATAATAATATTTATATTAGATATTGTTATTAAGTACCTGGCTAGATAGAAATATGTGTACTGAACTTATTTAAAAAAAAACATACATTAAAATTGGGTACAGAAATGGTTACTAAGTAATGATTTATTCAATTCACTATAAACAAATAGATACATGGCTTCCCTGTTATTCTTTATATTATATTGTATATTTCGTCAATGTCTTCCCCTTACAATTTAAATGTAGATCTTTTTTTATTGTCGCAATGTTTATTTATTTATGATTAGATATTTAACATTTACTAACTTTTAAATAGTATAAAATAAAGTAGGCCGGCTACTTTGATCGGCATCTGTTTATCTGCCTATTACTAAACTACACAACAAATACAGTTTTCATTGTCATTTCAAACAAAAATATAATAATTAGTATATGATTATTACATTTTTATTAAAATATTCTTTGAAGGTTAATGTAACTTTTAAATGCAAATGGCTATATGTTTTTTATTAACTTCCAAATTTATGAACTGGTTTTTATTTAGTTTTTATTATGTACACAAAGAGTGATTGACAGTTACATTAATAGAAAATATTCGTAAATATGATTCCAATAAAACTATTTAATTTTTGAAGATCTGAGAGTCATTTTTATTTGATGAAAGACATTAAGTAAAATAAATTAAGCATACTTTGAGAGAAAAATCGTAAAAATACAATAATTAAAATACCAGTATAATAATGATAATAAAATGTATAATTATGATAATAACATGGTAACCTTAACTTGCTGCAACATCATCTGGAATTTGCAGTATAATCAACTACACACAAACTTGCATGGCAGTGAAATTACTAATACGGAAGACAACATCTTAATCTTCAGAAATAGCAACGAGTGAAGAATATTATGGGAATCTTAATATACTCTGCAATATCTATAATACTGACTATATCAATAAATGAAAGTTATTAATTTCAATCATGTAGATCTTCAGTTTGTTTTATTTTATTTCATCTTTACTTGGACTTCCAGCAATTGTTACACTGATACCATTTAATCTTTGTTTGCCTGATGTACCATAATTTATAATACATACATAATAACTCCGGAATATATGTATACAGTTATTTTCGATCGAGCCAGCGATTTCTATTTACTCTAAATAGCTCTCTAGTTGTTCTACCTTCCTTGTTTTCTGTTACAGGTGTGCCTTTGATTGTATTTTTATTTATTTTTACTACTTACTATTATGTAGCGATCACCTAAACAACAACACCAATATTATATTAATTTGTATCATTGTGAATTAGTGATGCAATATTATTACATTTTGATTTATATTCAGTGCAAATTTCAATACAAGAGACATAATGAGTTACCTATTTTCCACAGATGAACAATAGGCCTGTTTACCGTTCTTAATAAAATAAAAATATTATTATATTGTCTAGTACCAGTAAGACCTGCTTGAAAATAAAAAAAAATCATACACGTCCTAACGTGTTTACGGTGATACATGTTTTTATTTTTAGCATTGAATTTTGAATCTCCATATATCAAGAAAGCATTTCTATTTGACCTCTCTAGGAATCATATTAATAAATGGAATCCATAAAGATATAAATACGAGTACGTGCCTAATTTTATGTGAAGCACTGCATTAAGTAACCTGTAATATGTCCATTAGTTCGAATTCGAATGACGGCAAATTGTGAATAATAAAAAGGATATCTGAATCTGTTACTTTTCAAATGACAAATTAGCGTCAGCGAGTGATACTGATGTACAAAATTAATTATTGTAATATACCAGCTACTAACAGTGGCTTTACTTGTACAGAAGCCATTTCCTCTCGTTTTTATAATCATTTATTTTTATCATCAATAACACTTTATGCTCAGTGATAACATCAAATTTGAACTTGTCTCAATTAAAGAATGGGTTTTTATTTTTAATGAATTTACCTTATTTTGTCTCAAAGAAAACATCGCTTTATTATTAAAATTTGATTTCATTTACAATTGGGTTTAATAATGAAATTTCGACCATTAAGCATTTTATTTTGATGTTTTAGTTTCAGGTAGTTTTGTGTCTAAAATTGCGTGATATAACAAAACTATATAATTATATCCTTCGTCAACGCGATAATTATTAGTGGGTAGCACGGAGTAAAGGTCACATCTATATCGCTCAAGATTATCTCGACATTATGCTCCTTAAGTTCTGTTATTCCTTGTTTGATTTTTTTTTTCGGATTTTCTGACCAGAATATTCACATATAAACTTTTTGTATCCCATAGCGTCGACTGCGTGAATCACTATATAAAGTGTTCTATGTGGTAATCCTTAGCCTATATAACCGTGTATATCCGTGTATCAAATAGAATGCGCTCCGTTCAATAATTTTTACACGAAAGAGTAACAAACATCCATCCATCCTCTCGTAGTAATGGAGAGATAAGTACCCATCGCTATCAGTACACCCTATCAGGTTATCCTCCACGCGTTTCCTCCTGGAAACTATCGTGACTAATTTATATTTGCCTTACCAAATTTTATTATCCAATATTAATTGCTTAATTCCAATAATAATATTCTCTTCTACTTCTTCACCTTGTGGATATCGTAAAAAACTACTAGAATATCAAAGTACAATACTCACATTTAAGCTATAGCAAACTCAAATTAAAACCCTATACAAGGCCATCCAGTCAATGCGATAATAAAGAGTATTATGTAGGGTATATATGCGATAATATTCTTCACTTTTGTGGGGAGACTCATACTCAGAGAATTGTATAATAACATTGCGCATATATTAGCAATTGGCAACGCATGAAAGCTACTACGGGTATCACAGTATTGTTTACGGTGATACTTACATCTATAAGCGACGGTTACCACTTTCTATCTGATAGGTGGTCAGCTTATTTCTCATTTTATATTCTTAATTTACAATTCTTCGTTAAGGAGCTAAATAAAATTACAAAATAAAGTTTTATAGTTGGTTTAATTGTCATTTGTTTTAATGCATTATATATTTAAATGAGTCATAACAAAATTTAAAGTAGTAAGTATGTATAAATAGGCTTACACTACCATTATGACTGTAGGTATCATTGATAAAAGGTATCGTGGCTTGGTTATGCGATAATTAATTTAATGGATAACTTGTATATTTATATAAAAAAAAAAAAACGCTTTATTATGAAAATTTAATTTCCAATTAGATATATTTTCAAGCTTAATAGAAACTGGAATGAAGAATATTCCTACTATTAAATAAAAAAAGATCAACCATAATCTAAGCTGTTTTATATAATGAATGTTGGTTTAACCCTTGTTTTTACTATAAACCTCATTAATGAGCCAAGTATTAGCCTAAGGCTGGCTTTTTTTTAAGTCAAAGTGATTTTTTTTATTTTGGAGAAAACCTTTGATTATTTTCTTTTAATATATTTTCCCTGTAGTTTTCACCCAATAACTAAGCCCGATTTTCTTTTGAGGAAAAAATAAATTCATAATTTATGATCAAATTAAACAGATTTAGTAAGAATTTATAAACTTAAAGAAAATACGTCTAGTAAATATCAGTTGGCTTCACCATGTTTTTTCTTCTCAGACCAGTTTCTATTCAATTGGTACCAATATATATTCACTAAGTACAAAAATATTAATATCAGAGTATCTATAAAGAACATAAGCATTTAAATTAATATACAAAAATAGCCAATCAAAATGTATTATTTGTACTCCTTCCCATCAGAGCAACTGGTTCAAATTGTGATTACATGTCAAGTATAATATGCAGGTAAATGTTATAAGTACGTAGTACATAATAATATTCAAGAAAATTTTCGTCTAAATGTAACTAATAAGTATGCTATAACAATGTTCAGAGTAAAATTAACGACATATAATATTTGAAATTAGTATCTATATTGCTCATATTTGTACAAAGTTTTCATCGAGTATTGGTGTTCTAATTCGAAAATATACAATACTATACAATTATACATGAATATAAATATTCATTTATTGAACATCTTTTTACAAAGCACTTAATAATATTTGAGTACCCATATCTTCAGGAACTAGTAAACAAAACATTACATCGACCCAGAGATCACTCTATAATAGGCGAAAGATTATTCGAGGTTTTTATAACATGACTAAATAAGTTAAGTACAAAATTGGGATTTAGTATTATTATTGTAATGTCTTTGTTTCCACGGGTTATTATATTTACACGACTATATACAAAGCTATCACATATTACAATTTCATTCATATCACTATTTACATTATTGCAAGTTCATTTTTCAAAGTCGATAAGACGATAATTCGCCGTCATAGACGCACGTCGTAAAGAAATAACGTTTACCACATTGTCCTTAGGGTAAAACTTTTGTTAGACGTATACTATGTGCGGTTTCTCTGGTGTTCTGTGGTGTGGGATAGTTTCGTACGCGAACTGTTGATAAATGTGTTCTTCACTATCCTCTTGATAATAAGGATTTTTATCCACACTGTGCCAAGGGGGATTTAAAGAATGAAAATTATTGGTTACAGAAGACCCAATCATTAAGTACCGATCTACTTCTCTCTTGTTCTCCTGCTCTCTTCCTCTTGTTGAATACCCTAACCCATTTCCTAATTTGGACACATCACCGTTCAACATAACACTTGTCATCACCTGCTTCGATTTGTCGCCTTTACACTTCTTTAAAGGTCCCAGGAAATACAAAATTCCACCGACTACACTAATAACAATACTCACAGTTAGCACCACTACTGCTACTATCACCCATCCACTTGAGCACCCAAATTCCGATTCCGGAATCTGTACAAATAGAGCGCCCTTCAAGTGAACCGGGCCTGCACACTTCACATCCTCATAGTCTATTTTTAGAATCAAGCTTGAATTATCAACTATTTTGTTGTTTATTTTACTATCTTTTCCCAGTTTCCATAGCCACAGCAACGAACAATTGCATATAAATGGATTTCCAGAAATCTCCAATTCTTGCAATCTATCTATTGGGAAGTGAGATGCCTCTAATGTTTCCAATGCATTGTTTCTGATGTATATGTGAGTCAGCTTAGGATTACCGTGAAAAAGTCTTGGAGGGACCTCTCTCACTTTTACATTATCATTCATCCATATCTTCTGTAAATTTATATTGTCGACAAAAGCTCTAGAGTCAATTTTGTCAAGTTCGTAAAGTCTGCTTAAATGCAAATGTTTTAAATGGAACAGACTTTGAAACGATAGCGAAGTTATATTCTGAATGAAATTTCCGCTCAGATACAAATGGGACAAATTCGATATTTTAGATAGTGCTGCTGTTGGAATTGAGGTAATGTTGTTGTCGCTAAGATCTAAGTGACGCAGTGAAGGTAAATTGTGGAAACCTAATTGGTCCACTTTTTCAATTATATTGCTATTCAAATCTAAATGTTTCAATTCCTTTATATATGGTATACCATGTTTTGATACTTGTTGTATTAAATTTTCTGATAGATCTAAAAATTCTAAATTAATAACATAGAAAAGATTGGCAGAGGGTATGTCTAATATAGAATTATTTCTGATCGACAATATCTTCAACGTCGACAGGGGCTCAAATGTGTCCGGTTCAATGCTCACAAGTCTGTTATTTGATAAGTCGAGTCGTTCTAACATAGACAAATCTTTGAATGTTTGTGCATGTATATTTGATATTTCATTATCAGATAAATCTAAATCGATGAGTCTCTTTAGTCCCATGAAGGTGTCCTTGTCTAGACGCTTGAGCATGTTGTGACTCACATTAAGATTAGTCATGTCCATGTTGTTTTCAAAATTTTTACTACCTAATTCTTGAATTCTGTTGTACGAAATATCGAGAATAGTGAGCTGGGTATAGAAGGTGAAGGTATAAAGAAGACTGTTTATGGCATTGTGCGTCAGATTGATGTGGGTAACCTCCGGATTTAGTTGTATAGGAACGATCTCGAGGCCAGCGTTGGCGCAAGAGGCAGCCCGCAGTGCGTCGTCGCAGGCGCATCGCGGGGACAAAGCGTGCGGGCCGCAGCGCCCCACGCCCATGCCATCACCACCACGCACCAACGCCATTTTGCTACGCCGCGTGAGCCCATAACATCTCATGTATACGTCACTGGAACTCTGAAACAAAATAAAATTCATATTAATAATTGTTCATTAAACTGAAACTAGACTTTAAAAAATAACATTAATATTTACAATATAATTTAAATAATACAACATAAATTTGAATATAATATATAATTATGTAAAATATCATTAATTATATGTACTAATACATTTAAATCATATTTTATTTTACTGGTATCCTAAAATCTAAATTATGATACAGTCTTCCCTATACCGGGCGCTAAAAATAAAAATAAACAACACTATCAGTGGACGAAATCTTAATATAATTTCTGGCGAAAAGTGTAGATAACAAATGTGCCTCTCCGCAATTTGTATGAGGGGGAATGGAATTGTTTGATCCAAATTAGGCCGATAAGAGACGTGCCATGTCGACTGAATAGTAGCTGAGCCACAAAACTTTTTTATTATCTTTTGTTACTTCGTAACATAGAACGACATAAGTTTCATTTCATTTAATAGCAAATGAAGCTGGAAAGAGCAAGTTCGAAGGGGCGTATAGGTACATTTGTAGATTTTTTTATATAGTAATTCTCTTAAAGCTACTCGATGTCGTCATATGATATCAAGGGAGCTCAGTTGTTTTTCTATTCAAAACCTACGTATAAATTGTTTTAACCCACGCCCCGCTTCTTTGTTACAGGGAGAATTACTTGTTATTAATTGTGGCGCGTTCGAGACGAATGTTCCCGGTAACGGGAAACTAGCGGCTAGCACCCGCCGCTAATCCTCCTTCGCCCGAACGACTCCTCAACAATGCCTCCTAAAATGTTCGTCGATTTAACAAAGGAGCGTTTGGTACTTTAAATTAAATGTTCGGCTTTACAATTCGACGGAATGTATAATGAATAGCACCGTAACATCTGTTAACGAAGGCGAACGATCTCGAAAGTTTTCACGCGCGGGAATAACTAATTGCGAAGGTTGGAATTCAATTTATGGCTTCTAGTGCGCCTCCCGGGAGATCACGCCATGCTAAAGTATTAATAATGCAAAACAGTGTCACGAAAAGTTTTTGATTCGAAATGCAAATTAAATTAGAAAACAAAGTTGTGAGTGTTGAGCTTGTTCCGCCGCTTTATCATTTATTATCGGCTGTATTATGCTAAGTGATTAACAAACAACAGTAGTTTCGTCCAACAGCGTGAAATAACTACAACGATGGGCAGTTTTACAAGAATCCATGACTCAGAATATTAATATGCAACAAATCTTTAAAATATATTAATAAAAAAAGGTATAAAGGTAAAGGTACTTTTTATACAAAGTGTTAAATGTTTTAATTTTTAAGTATAGAATTTATCTAATTAATCTTTAATATTTTTTATATGTGAAAAAGGTAAAAACAAGTATCATAATGTTAAAAACTTATTAGCCAATATTTTCTTCTATCAAAAATTTCAAACAACATAATTTTAACAACAAAAAATCTTAATAAAAACTGTATAGGGTGGACATAATTGTTTTACTTCTTTTAAATATTGCTGATATAATTTTGTCGTCTAAATTAAACTATTTTAGAAGACCCTAATGTGCATTTTAAATAACTATATAGTGAGATGTGAGAAGACATCAGTCTCCCTCAGTAATTTGATATCACCCGGCGCAAATGGATTACGCCAGCCCGCCAGAATTACAGAAACCATACGTAGAGACTTGATACATGAAACATTCCCGTATTAGAACGGATTAATTCTGTTAGATTCCAAATGTATTCTAGATCAAGTGAACCAAAAGATTTCAAGTATAATCTTCTTATTGTAGGGATTTTAAGGTATTAATCTGCGATCTGAGGTGATTCACTATGATTGCTCTTTAGTATTATATTATTTCTAGCTATATCCCGCACATTCGCCAGCCTGAATCAGTATATAAAATATCCTATATTTTAAGATACATATAACATATCCATGTAATAAATTTCATTCAAATTTATTTGTTGATTTTTGCTTAAAATAGTAACAAACATCTATACATTTTCACAAGATTATGCGATTAACAGTAATAGAATTTCCTTAATGTATAAAATTTTAGATAATAAATATACATTATATTTTTGTGTAAACATAATGTAAATTTTATAAAGCAGTTGAACAGAGTATTATATTAGTTATATAAAAAAATGATGAACGTATGGCTCTAGTAGATGCGTAAATGTGAGCGTGCCCTCCATTTCCGAGCTTAATCTGCCCTGGCCGGCACTCTTTGTCTTTTAATTTCCTGTCCAACAGAGTGCGCTCCCATCGTGAATTTCGCTTTCGTGAGCTTCGTTAACTTATATCGACCTTTGTTGTTGCCTATTGAACTTTTCCATTACCAACGTCATCGATTGAAACCGCTAAATTCGTTGGAAAATTCCTGTCGCTGAAATCAACGCGCCCAACAAATGAACAGTTTCCGATATCCTCTTATTTTCCTTAACAGAAATGAGTATGTTTTTAACTTTATGTTTTGTTTTTGTACTGCGGAGTCTTTTGGAATGGAAATTAAATATTTTTTTATCGGGAAAGTTAGAGTGTTACATCATTTAGATGCGGAATTTTAATAATTGTAACGGACTTTCTTTTGTTTGCGAGCGGCTGCCTAATGTAATTTTAAAACATTGCCGAGTTTTATTTAAGTTCATACTCAATTTTGCCTTTGTGTTTTTATGTATCCAAAGAAATACGATTTGGTATTGGTTTCACATTTAAATACAGTTCAATACAATTAATTCGATAAAGCATTTAGAGAATATGCCGGATCCGGGATAACGAGCGACCTTTCTAATTATGTCATAACATCTAAATACCCTTTAGAGCAGGCGGGTTGGTCATAATTTATTATTACAGTTTCTATGTCTACCGTATTTGATATTAAAGATGCCTTCGTCTAATTCAATCCTTTCATATTAATAGTGATTAAAATCATTAACTTCGTTTAAATTATTATTAATTGGTCAAGCTTAATTGTAGGCAAGAAGATTTTTTTATGGATCATAATGGAACGGTAACCCTACCTGCGTTAACAGTATAGGCTAGCGAGGCACTAGTGAGGGATGATAGATGAGGATGATAACAGGCCAGTTAGCTCATCGTGATAAATTCCATAAGAATTAACCAAGACGGTTTTCAGGAGAAACCGTATAGAAGTCAACTTGATAGAATATATTGCTAGCAATGAAGCTATTAGGTCCCCATTATTAACAATCCCTTTCATCCCCCCCCCCCACAACCAGGTTAATTAGATACATCGACCGATCGCCACTCAAGTTACCACTGTTAATACAACTTGAGACGTTACTGACACAAAGGACGGTTTACGAGGGGGAGCTGAGACAATAAAACCAGTGTAAAAGTCGGCTAACTGCTTCTCTCGCCCTTTCCATGAGAAAATATCTTAGTCTACGCTGCTTTTATGAGTTGCTGCCATTTTTAAACATTACCCAGTTTAATCCGGAAACTTCACTGCCCTATTGAAACAATCTTACATACGTTTGTTCTGACATACTTATCTAACTCCCGTAATAGTTATACATATATATTTGGTACTATGGTAGTGTATCTAATATAAAGTAAGGAAAATAAAAAAGTGACATTTCATTATGTTATAGAAATAAACAATGTATAAAAATTATTTTCGTACTCTCTTTACTAATATTTTAAATGTGACAATGAGTTTGTTTGTTACCTTATAGCACCTTAACAGCTTAACGGATCATTATGAAATTTGATATAAAATGATAGAGGATATAGGCTACTTTTTGTCCAAGTCAGTAAACATAACGCGAACGAAATCGCGGGTAAAAGCTAATATTTGTATACATTGGTGTTTTTCGTAAACATATATACTTACGTAGGTGCCCCGGTTAATTTAGATTATAATATAAAAAGAAATATGTATAGTGAAATCAATGTTTATTCCCAATCTGTATTTTTCTTTCTAACTACTATTATATATTATATGTTATATATTACATTATATTATATATTATACTAATAATTACATAATTAGATCTTAAATGTATAATGGATAATATAATGGGTGCAAAGTATAACCGACTACCGTCAGATATCACCTTATTCAACCAGAAAGATAATTTTATTTATACATCTACACCTATAACTGAAACAGTCCATTGTATAGCATGAATACAATGATGAACATAAGTAATAGTGTTCATAGCAGGCACTAAGGAACATAATGAGAAAACTTCAGCTGCACCGGTGTGTGCCTCAGGCAGGGGCAAAAAGAGCAGAGCAGGCGTTCTTCTCATTTCGGATTCAATATATGCATACATTTCTAGGAAAATTAATGTAAATACTTTTTAGATAACTTAGAAAAATATGCAGCCAAAATGGGAATAACCATTTTTATATGCATGTATAACCCAACTGTTACAAATTTTTCGTCTGGGTTCAATCCTCTTTAATTATTTTTAATATAAATTAAAAAAATAACATATACAAAATACTAGCGACCTGCTTCGGTTCCAAGCGGTTTTTTTTTTTTAATAAAATACAGCCCATGTTACTTACTAATAAAGTAGCTTTATACAGATGAAAGATTTTTTTTAAATCAGTTTTCTAAGTTTACCCATTACAAAACTAAACTGAAATTGTCTTCATTATAATATTAGTTTAGATCATTAAAAATTTCTTACAATGACAAAAATAGTTCTATTTACATATTTTTTCATTATTATGTCTGCTTTTCTAAAACAATAAATGAGGCCAATAAGGATTATCATATTTATTTTATTTACATTCATGAAATTGATACAGAGGTAAATTTAAGTAACAACTACTCGTACTAAAAGAGCAGTCTTTTTTTGTATTTACTAAGAAGACTACAAAATCAAATTGTAAACAAGACTCGGATATTTCAAATAGAACTATTTTAAATTGCAAGCACGAGTTCTGCTATCACGAATACTTTCATTACGAAACTACCGTATAGGTACGTAGTTCTGGAAAATGGTGCAATTACCGGGCGTTTAATTAAGCGAACATTAAGGCCAACGATGATTAGTTACGTGTTCGCACCCTAATCGCCAGCAAACAAATTCTAATATCACCACCGCACCTCACCTGCCAATAGTTACTCGCATTTATTGATTTTACAATTCGACCCAGATTACGGATGTCGCCCACTTTCCTTTAATTAGATTTATTATTATCTAGTTCTATTATACTAGCCCTACGTTTATTACAGTTTATTTCCTTATAATACACGCATCTGTTTCACATTTCAATGACTTCAATCAGTATAAAATTATTATAGAACCAACACGGGAATAAACTGCGTCGATTGTAAAAAAAAAATCATAATCGGTGAAAATTGAGAAGTTCCTTTTAATTCATTTTGAAACTTGTAACTAGGCAAAAGCAATTTCGATTCCAAACATTTTAATAAAAAAAAACCTAAATTGTTAAATATTTACCAATTGCAAAATATTCATCTTATACTAAATAAACAGAAATAAAGCGGGCCATATATGTTAAAAAAATCTCAGTCTAACCAAGAACCTTTTACTTTTTAAGTCAGTTGAAAATTCAGTAAAAAACTTTGTAATTTTTTTAACTAAATAAATTTTTATAGCTACGTACACATAATTATTATAGATTTACATAATTTAATAATAATATTGTACACACTTTAATGCAAATTGAAATACATAAGATAAGAATATATCAAAACCAAAACGCTACTAAGTCGTCCAATTACTTTAATGCTAACGATAACTAAAGAATCCGAAGAAACGCCATGTCGTTACACTGACAATACAGAGCATCGTCGTCACAAAATATCTCCGTTCAGATACTCCCCCACAACACTGGCTTACGGCGGGAAGAATAAAAAAGAACTTTAGCGAACAAAACGTCTACACAATTCCATTTTCTCTTTCACCGACGAAGCGAGTCTTAGTAAATCAGGGTTCTGTATGGGCGCCTTTATAAACGCAATAATGAGAAGTGCTAAAGCGGCATTCAAGCGTGCGCCCCACCTAACGAGAACCGTCGATGAATCGTCCATGAACTGTCTATGAAACTCGTCAGCATGCCAACGTACAATAATGGCAAGAAGGATTGAAGACCTTAGCATCGCGACATGCCCATGCACATATCTACTCGTAGATGCCCTTAAAAGTGACAACTAGTACGCTTTTAAAAAGATCATAAGAACTACCTATCAACAACATAATAGTTACAAAATTAAATACCTAGACTCCAAAATATCAACTGCGCAATTTAATAAAATACCTATCAGGTATAAAACAAAAGAGTGGTTTACCGAAAGTTTTATTTACAAGAATGTTTAGAAATCGAAGTTAGGCTTCAACCCGTCTGTAGTCTAGACCACACGTTGCGCTTTCGCAGTGAGCTTCAAAACTTTTGCTATTCTGTGCGCTCACTCGAAAAAATCTCAACTTACGAATTAAAATTTCATCTTTGAGAAATTAAGTAGATAATTAAAAGTTAGTGCCGTTTTGCATTATTGTGGGTAAGTTAACTTCGGGAGGATAAGGTTAAGATGCCGCCCTATTTCGAGGGAATCATCGCACTGAGTTGCAAATGACGTGCTTACGTCGGTGATATCTTGCGGATCGCCCGCTAAGCCCGCAAAATGGTCTCGGCGTAAATGAAGACGCGGCGCGCTCCTCTAAGGAATACTGCGAAATTAGTCAATCCTATCGTAACCATCTCTAGCGGACTCAGTGAGGCTGAATAATGAAATTGCTCGTTGAAACTGTGAATAGGCGCTATCGACACTACGGGCCATTGGAATGCGATCGCACCGCGCTTTAACCCGAACGAAAATCCCACGGATTCCGTGTGAGATATCCAGCGGCTCTTTTAGGGTTATTAAATGGAGTGGGTTTTAGGGAAATGTGTTGTAAAATAAATCTACTGACGATAGGATGAAAAAATCTTTGTATATGGTAAATAAGTAATGCCGGTGAAACAAGTGAGATGGGGTCATATATTGTCTTCATTGGAAGCCCTACGAGCGTGAAATCGTTATTCAGGATATTCATTCGAACAGATAAAAATCCGCACTCATACGGGCAGATTGCCAATAAGGCAAATGGTAGAGGAGTAGTTAATAGCTGCCGAACCGTTGGTTTAATATATCGAATACCATTGGAACGAATTGCTAATAACACTAGAGTAAATAAGTGTTGCGTGTGCTTCTATCTACTTATTTAAATTAAAGTGAGTGTATTTAGATCGATTTATATATGAAATAAGTGTCATATATTACAATTACTGTTAATTAATATAACAAATATTTAAAGTACAAGTAGAAATCAGTATCATGATAGAGGCTATCGATGGCTCAGTATAAGATTTTATTACAAATAATCATGATTTGGCATTAATGTAAAGGGTTCCTCTAGTCATCTTTTACAATTCTTAGAAAAAAGAAATTATGGCATTATATACTTAATACGTCACCATGTCAATAACAATATAGTTTACGGTTTATAAAAGACGGGAATGAATGCGATCGTTTAAGTAAATTATCATAGTATTCACCCAGCTATCCATATCAGCCGTTAACTGTCCGTTACTAAACATAGGGGGAGACCTATTTGGGGACTTTTACTAGTAGCCGCAACACTTGGCAGGTGAGTTAGCGCCCGTAGTTAGAGTTTGGTGATATTTTAAAAGAAATGCTGCTAACCATCCCGCCAACCAGCTGGGACCACACGGCGAATGATCAAAACATATTATTTATTATGATTTCTAAGCATTAGTCGTAAAATTATTGTACATTATAAAATATAATATACCTAATGATTATTAGTGTGCATATACGACTATATACATGAAAGTCTTAACAAAGAATTCTTTCAAAAGGAATTTCTTTCTCGTTTTCACACACAACTGTCATATAATATTTCTGTCTTCACATTTATTAAAGATGAATACAAAATGCTTTGATACCCGGTAAGCATAAAGCCCGATGCAGCATCATGGTAAACGAAGCTCACCGGCAACAGAGCAGTGTAAGTTGCAACAAAATCCCAGGTTACTATTCTTATTCCATATTGCATCATATTAGGGATATCCTGTAATATATTCCACTTATCAGAAACTGCATGAAATAATCTTATTGTTTAATAATAAATTAATAATTTGTAACAATTATCTAAACTATCCATTAATCAATAGTATAGTATTTTACACAGTTATATAATTATACCGATTGAATTATTTAATTATATATATATATGAAATATGGTCTCTATATTCTATTGTATTTTATCCAGTTGTTGATATAAATTACTTTCTACTACTAAAAATACTTTCGGTAAACAAATTGAAAACTGACGATTAACGGATAATCGATTATTAAAAAATGCTAAACGAGTACAAATGGAGTAGGTACGTAGTGTCAGTAAAGCCTTATATGAATGAATGAAGGATTGAATGAGATGGTCACTTCCAACTAACCATTTATTTAAGCAAAAGCGTACTTTAAATTCCTGTTTATGCTTTTTCACTAACCTATTTGCTATGACTAGCAATAAAACGTATACATTTCAAGAACTATTACAATTTTCACTACTATTATTAATACAATTAAACGAACAATTAACTATTAGTAAATATTAAACGAAACAAAATTATTAAATACCTACATAAAGAGATAGAGCTCTATGTTATAAATTAATATAAACAAAACACAATAATATTATATTTTTCAAATTAGTTTTTATATACTATTACAATCAATCAAATAATGTAATGACTAGAGCGCCGCGAACGAAAATCACATAAATGATAATAAAGTAATAAACGACATCGTAATAAAGTCGCCTGACAGATACTTCTATAGAATTATTTGTAGCTATATAACTGTCTTAATTTTTTTATACAGACTTTTGAATTTCAAACAGTTCTGTTGTATTAGCTTTGTAATCCTGTAATGTTGCCTGATATGTAACTTTGTTTAGATGAGTTTAAACTATCTACTACTAACGGACATCGAACACCGTATTCAACAAAACGGTTTTACGATTTCCAGCGATTAAATATGTACGTTCAAATTCAGATAATAGGTTTTTTTTTTTATAAATACATTAAACAGCCTTTGTATTGAACACTTTTGTTTTACTCTGATTCTCATTTAGAAAATTATTTAATAAATTATCTCTTTAAAAGCTCAAAATGATGTCTACTGATAAAAATATTTTTTAGAATTCAAGCCAAAAAATAAGACTTAATCATGGGATCCACTAGAAATCTTAAGTCGGCAATAATTTAAACGACCTTCTAACAATATCAAAATATTTAAACATTTATCAAAAGTAAAAAAAGTTTAAATTGGCACTTTTATCATTTTACGTAGTGATATACTATCACGGCGCAATTAATCTGTCGTCGACGATAACGTCGTTCTGTGCTTATCTACGTTATCAAAAAAGCAAAGAATTAATTGTTAGGAACCCACCAAAAGTGCTAACCATCATCTGTAGGCATGAATAGATCCATGGATATGGCAGAATTAGTATTAGACTAAGGTGTTCTACCTTCCACTCCAGTATTTTTACTGCTATATTCTATTGTACGAAACAAAGCAGAAATCTAGCGGCTGAGACACGAGTGAGTTAGATCGAGTATAGACGGCTTTGTATAAAGTATTAAAACTAAGTTTAATCTCAGATTTTAAGTCTAAGGGGACCTTCACTTCTATTAAAATAAAAGATTTATCTTACGATAAAGAACCATTGTCCTTAAGTGAAATTAAATAACGATTTTATTAAAACCTTCGGGCATTTATTAATCGATGTGGCTCAAACCATTGGCGTCGTTCAAAGGCCAGACCGGTCAATTAATTCGATTTGCTCTCTGGACACTGTGATTGTGATTGCAAGACCAAAATTGTATTCTTTCTATATTGTATTTTAACTATATCTAACAATGTAATATAGATATGTACTATGATTTTATAGATAGCTAGTTAATCCGACAGTTATTCATTACACTCTTATATCATTAAAGATCTTATTAAGTAACTAAAATCTTAAACTAAATAATTATTAAATAATATCTTTACCTATAAAATCCTGACTCCTTTTGATATATTTTAGAAAATCAAATGATGTCGATAATTGAAAATATAAATAATACATCAATCTTTAATCAAGAAATAAACTTGAAATATTTTACAAACTGTCATAATCACTCAGATTTTCAAAAGTTATTTTTATGGAATATTCTCTAAATTTACTAATATTTTATAATAAAATACTTATCTATTTTATGATCAGATATTTAAATAAAAATACGTAGAAAATTGAGATCTTAAGGGATTTCAATTTTATAATTATGTATTCCAGAATAAATCCCTGGGTATTATTAATTTTTCGGTATAATCAATTCGGACAGACTATTAAAAAGATATTGAAATTGTATTTCTGAAAGAAGATACAAGTAAAAGTTATAATGATTAAAATATAATTAACAATTAAGGAAATTGTTTCACACTATAAATCATCTAAGTCGTTTTATGTTAGAAAAATATCCCGTAACAAAAACAATAATAACAATACAGTCAAATTGATAACTCCTTTTTGAAATCGGTTAAAAACAGGTGAGGATCATTTCATAAACATAATATCCTCTCTAATATACAGTCTAATAATTTAATTTATATCTTTTCATGTATGTCTAATTGTTTAATAGAATTCCACAACGGATCACGTCCTGTATCAGATTGTAAAAACACGAGGTGCGCAAGCGTAAATACCGTAATACCACTCGTATACTACTTGTTTAGAACTTGAATGTTGTCTACTTGACAGGTGCTTCCTCCAGAGGTCACTGATCTTATAGCATATGATATTAATTTTTACAATACTTTTATTTATGTGAGAAATTATGGATCTCAATAATCTGTGTATGAAAGCGGAGGACAATCAGTCGTTACTCTCGAAATCACAAAAATTATATATTTATCAACCGACTTCGAAAAAAAGAAGGTTCTTAATCGGTTGTATATTTTTATGTTTGTTACCTCATAACTCTGTCAGTTCTAAACTGATTTGAAAAATTCTTCTTTTATCTGAAAGAATATACCTTATACGCCTTTTAATAAAAACATATATTTTTTATGTACCTTAAGCAAATTTAATTAATATACCGCCATATAAATAATTAAGATTGAGAACTGTCGCGTGGGTGGTGTTTATTAATATTTTCCACAAGAAGCTGTCTTCATATCTTGCAGCCAGGTGCCTTCATCAGTTTGGTTCCAGTGTCCAAAAGACTATATAAGTTTTGAGGAAGGACACATGTAGGGGCTATTTACAAGCCGCTTTATCAGCCCCTCATGCGTCGTCATTCCTGAAGACTGTTATGCCTTCATACTCTACAATTTCTCTGCCATGTCCAATAAAAAGATTAAAAATAAATGCCTATTCATATAACATCAATAAAGATACAGCAAAACAAGTATTATTTATGGCGTTATACTGTGTTAAGAATTTTCCGTGACTATCAGTAGTATTCTTTAAACGATCCGACACGAATTACCACGGTTGAAATCGAAACTGCGTTCCCACGATACGATTGTAAACAGAAATACCTATGTGTCTGTAATAGACTTTATCTATTATAAAACGGGCCAATGATTAACTTCTGATTATATTTTTAACTAACTATATCTCATTGCTCCGTTCGCGTGAATCATTATATACAATACTCGTGTACCAAATTTTATTAAAATCCGTTCAGTAGCTTTTGAGTAAAAAGTAACAAACATCTATTCATCTATCCATCGTTACAAACTTTCGCATATATTATATTAATAGATTTTTTTCTATTATATCATGGAAGAATCACCAAAATCTATTGCAATTTTGATTGTTTTTGTGATTGTTTTAAGTCAATATAATTCTGGTTAATTAGTAATTATATTTGGTGAGACACACATTGATTTCTTTGAAAGAGCATTTAATTGGGGCAAAGCTTTTGTTGAAAAATAGAAAACCATCCACTTTGCTCAAATATAATATATTCGATAATGCATTTTAAACACCTGTTTAAGTACATCACAGTTCTTTAAATTATTGCTCTAGATATCAGTTTTTGAAGACAAATCGTAAACTGAAAATCAATTATGTTATTAATTATTTTTAAGATAAGTAAACATCAAAATTCTTGCGCATTCCTCTATCTATACTTCTATAATAACATTATAAAGAGGAAAAATTATTTTTTTACTTCTTTGTTTGTAATGGATAAACTCGAAAACTACTCAACCGATTTTAAAAATTCATCCTCAAAACCATTAAACCTATATACTAAGCTAATTAGCGACTAATATAGGCTATATATTGTTTTCAATAATTCTATTTAACCTTACGAATCCGGGCTAATCTCATATAAAGTTACGAGTAATCAAGCTTCATCATCAAACCATTATCAAAGCGAACAACGGCATTATGAACCTTTTCATTTTGTCTATTTTTATTTTATCCAGTCGCTTTACTCGATTCAAATCATACGATGGTCGACGCTCTCCCACTAGCCGCCTACCTCAGTGGCTATCCGTTATCTGATTTTTGAGACGATATTTGTATTGTGGCCAATATCAAATATCCGTAGTCAATGTAGCGTATTGGATTTTATAAAAAACAACTTCGGATGCCGTGAAACCGCAGTACCTTGGTACGCGTGATAAGAAGGGGTAACAAACGGGGCTGTCATAGATTAGTACATGAAACCGTTTACTAGTTGATTTATCGTTTTCATTTAATCTGAATAAATAAAAAATAAAATATGCTCACAAATGTAATCCTTTGCGGGGTAGACAGAGGCATTTGTCAACTGTTACCGTTAAAAAGAATTCAAACTTTTTCCAACTGCTCGTAAATAATTAAATTATCATTTATCTTACTTATGTATAGGTATATTACGAAGATGCTATTCATAGACTATTTAGAAGTTTGATATTTAGAAAGACATTTATATAATTCAAAAACCCTTATCTTTCAGTTG
Source organism: Galleria mellonella (assembly GCF_026898425.1). Taxonomy (NCBI): domain Eukaryota; kingdom Metazoa; phylum Arthropoda; class Insecta; order Lepidoptera; family Pyralidae; genus Galleria; species Galleria mellonella. Next base: position 7,024,910 of record NW_026442014.1, on the reverse strand, counting down.
AATTTCATTCAGGAGATTAATTTTTAATTCATGATATACTTAACTCAATTATAAAAATTCCTAAAAAGGTATAGAGATATAATTTTACTTTAAATATTTATAGTATTGTATATTGTACTGCCTAGGAACATGATTTTAAATATATTACCACTTTCGTTTTACATTAAAGAAGCAGAAATTATTATTTAACAGGCGAACATGTAACCTTTATACGGTTACATATTCGCCTGTTAAGGGGAGAAATCATGCTCAACAATAGATTTATTATAATATTAACGGATAATTAATACTAAGGTTACATAACCACCATTGTACAAGTTATTACCTTGCAACTATCTCATCTTCGTTTGCAAACATTGTATCTAGAAATAGTTTCATTGGAATAGAATGATCTAGTTACAAAATGTATACTATAGTTTATGCAGACATTGTATCTCGGTATAGATTACGGTTTAGTATTTTAAACTGCAAATATTTTATTAATATAAAATATACTTTGTTCTTTTTTTTATCAACCGACTTTAAAAGACGAAATTCTCAATTCGATTGCATTTTTTTTATGATTGTCATCTCATAACTCCATCAATTACGAGTATAAACCGATTTTTTTTATCTTAAACGATATACATTCAGATTGGTCCTATAGCAATTTTATTAAAATCTGTTCAGTAGGGTAATTTTTAAATCTAAGTAACTGTTTTTACCACAATTGAAGTAGATGTTTTTATGGTACATTATCTTAATTATTATAATGAGGAGGTGTATATCAAAATTCGTTAGTTTCAAATTATCTATTCAATCATCAAATATATATATCTTTTTTTTTTATACAACTTAGAATTGCAAACAAGCTGACGGCCCACCTGATGGAAAATTTAATAATTTCCATGGACATAATTGGCTCGCTAGAGAGTTAAAATCGAAACACAGTTTGGTATATATATGTATTATATATATATATATATATATATATATATATATATATATATATATATATATATTAAACAAATAGTAGTATTATCTGTTGTTATGAAACAATTTGAAAAAGTACTTCATTCCATATTATTTTTTGTATATCAAATTATGAAATACACGTTATATTCTGCTCTAATTGAGTGTGACTGATTTCTCTTGTTAACGATTATATTCCATAATTAAATCTTCATAAACAATGGTTCAATCTATTGTTTATAAAGATTTGTTTATGGAATGGATAATTTTGATTAAAATAATCTACTACATATTTATTGGTGTTCAAGTTTTATTGAAATTATTCTATACTCCATATAAAATTTTAATATCCAAACAAAACAGTTATTTACCTTTCTCCAAAGTCAAAACACACAATCTTGATCCACGAAACTGTTTATAAATACAAAATAGACATAACCAACTTGTGGTCTGAAAGCCGCAAGTTCCGTTCAGTATCAAATGTAGATTACACTAAACTCAAAACGTTCTCACCGTTACGGTCCACTGCTTACGAATAGGTATAACTCGTAAACCTCCATAAGTAATTATTTCTCTCGTGAACCAATACTATAATAATGGAATTCGTTACGTCCAGCGATTGACTTTGGCCCTATATATAATAGGCTATAAAAAAGGCGGTTGATGGTTTGTAATTGATAAAAATCATTAGTAGCCCGGATTCGCGGCGTGTAGGAACACAAAAACAAATTTGAACGTTTTGAGGGTCATTAAATATTGTTAGTTAAGTTACTATAGAATATACTTTAATTTGTAGTAGTTTCGATTATATATATATATATATATATATATATATATATATATATATATATATATATATATATATATATATATATATATATATATATATATATCAAGAATTTTATGGACTTACTGTATTTGTCGTTTCCGATAATATAAAATATGGTCTCATTTTATCTGTATATATCAACCACTAGAATGAATTATAATTAAAAACATAAAAACTTCTAGTTAACTTGACCTATTTCGATTTGTAAAGAAGTTAAAAACTGCTTGATGGTATTTATCTGAGTTGAATGATAATAATGCAATATGAGTACTAAAATACTAAATTACATAATGTATACTAATTATGAATAAAAAATATAAATAATTACATTTCATTCACAAACGGCGTAGTAGTAACATAACATTAACATATCAACAGAAAAAATAAAGTCGATTTCAGTATATTCTTCTTTTGTAAGATCCTGTAAAAAGAGTGTTCATGTCTATATACCAACAATAAATAAACTTCCTGACTGCAGCGTTTTGTTTGCGACTATTGCAAGGGACAGTTTGCGGTCATGAATTTTCCGCATGGTTCAACCAGTTTATCCTTAAAATACACCCTCCTCCTCCAGTCCTAAATTCCCACAGCTTGCGTTCTAAAAACAAAAATAAAACGAAAAGGGACGAGTACTATCTTTATAAAAACTCAAGATGACCAATATTTTGTTATGGTTTGCTTTACTTATTAAAAACGTGCTGTTGCTGTTCCCAGCTTCAGCTCGTTTTTTTTTTTATTAATTATTATTAAATTATATTTAACTAGTTTAAGAGATGTCCTATTTCATTTTCATATTTTTTCTTTTTCAAGAAACTCAAGAAAAGAAAAAAAACATTCTCATATTTTTTCTTTCTAATAAAAATAAATCATCAATCAAATCGGGCCAGCCGTTTTCAAGTGATGACATTTTTATTTATTTATATAGATAAACAAAGAAAATATGTTGATTGTTGTAGCTATTTATAATTTTAACTTAATCTATTTCCTTAAATAAGTACACGACTATTAATACTTTTTTCTATCATCAGAAAAAATATTGCAAATCACTTACTACCAAACTAGATCTACGTACCTATTCCATTAGTAAACGATTCGCACGATTTTAAATTATGTTCGTTTGAGCCGTCTATACTAGATCAACGGGCGTGATAGCTATTTTATTTTGTACAAACCCTTTCATAGACTAAGTTACTTAAAATATAACTTATTTTTTTATTAAAACTGTGTCAAAATAGAGCTAAATTCAATTATTTGATTCTATTTATACCGTTGCTTTTGATTCGTTTGTTACGTACTATATTCGTAATTTCTTCTGGGAGAATATCAAAATTGCAACATTTCTCAACTTTCACAAAACTTGTCTAAAATTAATAATACATTAATAATACTACGTTTACTATATTTATTAATCTATCTTAATATATATGTGTGTCAAATTTCATTCATTTCTATTAAGCTATTTATGCGTGATTGAACCACATTTTCAAATAATAATTAGCACTTATTAGTAAAATACCCAATGAAAGATAGCATGTATGCAATTTTTTTATTGGTAGAGTTATATAATCTCCATGATAATATAGTTCTAGTAAGAACTTGTAATTCTATATTTAACTGATAAAAAATAAAAGAGAAATACGCTCAAAACCGCAGTTATAATCTAATAGGACAGTCAGATGTATTTAAACAATTACAATACAGTATGGCTCACGATAGTTATTATTCGACTAAAATAACACTATAAGTGTTACAATGTTGCATTATAGTTAAAGAAATAGAATAAATATTAGTATGAATATATAACTTTCGTTAACTGAATACCTATATGGATTAGATCAGTATTTCTCGTTATTTTGCCAGTTTGTAAATACAAAGCGAAGTATACATACAACAAAGGAACGACATACAAGACCGCCGACGTTCCCGCCCAATTCGAATTCACGTCAAGTCGACGTATCTGTAATTCAAGACGGGGTCCCCACGTATTGTTTCACCTACAACTTAAACGTAAGCTCTTTGTTCACTCGTCATACCTATTATGTTAGAATTGGCACATTCGAATTCGATTGTGACACAATAATAATTAATGTGTATCCACCAAGTGGTACTCTAAAACATTTCTTTATTATTTTACCATAAAGGAGAACATAATACTCGACAAGTCTATTCCAATCACTCTTAATTTTGTCCTTACATAGTATGTATATGTCCACATATAACATTTGTTATTAAAACTAAATCTTCAAAATAAAGTATTTTTTATAGCACTTATGTAGTTGCATTCTTACTTAAAATAATTCTATACCTATTTTGAATGGCTTATTTAATCGCCAATATTATTTATAATAATCAATAATAATTATATTTAAATCTTCATCAAATTATCATTTCTATTATACGAATATAGCTAACAAATCGAGATTAAATGCCAAATATATAGGTTTTTATTTGGTGCTAAAGAAAATTTTTTTCTATTGCGTTCAAAAAACAAGAGATAAAATCATGGCTAAATGATTTCGTACAAAATGTAAAAAATTCTTGTATATGGTTATTTAGTTTCATGTTTTATACCTTAGCCTTCCTGAAATAGATAAAATATAGCAATCCAGAACCATCTATGTATAAAATTTCATCAATTTCGTTACTGGCCAAAACACCTAATCATTTTCGTAAACATTCATATTTATTTTATAAATAAGATATTATTTAATAACTAGCGACCCGTCCCGACTTCGCACGGATGGTCATTTTTACATTTTGAAAAGTAACCATTAAAGCTGTACACGCGACGGAAGCTTAAAAATAGTGTAACTTCTCCCATTTTCCTAACATTTCCCTTCACTGATCTACTCCTATTGATCGAAGCGTGATAAAAAGTATACTATAACCTGTCCAGGAGTATGAAGAATAATTATACCAAGGTTCGTTAAAATCCGTCGAGTAGGTTTTGTTTCTATAACGAACATACAGACAGACAGACAAAAATTTTACTGATTACATTTTTAGCATCAGTATCGATCACTAATCACCCCCTGATAGTTAATTTGGAAATATATTTCATGTACAGAATTGATCTCTCTACCGATTTATTATAAGTATAGATAAGACCTCTACATTCAGTCTGGATATAAACTTATAAACAGTCTATTTCTTTTTTTTTCTATTGTGGCTTATAAGAACTGAATTCAATAGGTAAAGCACTAATATAGATACAAAAATATATACGGAAATAAACTCATTTACTAGAATTAAGTAAATCTAAATCCTAGATTTCTATTTCAAGCATCATTGATCAGAAAGTAAGCTTATCTTAGTTTTCCTTTTTTCTATTTTGGATTAGCAAATAACATTCAGATTGGTAAAAAACGAGTAACAAACGTTACAACGTTTTCTATTTATTATTTATTTGTATGCTTTTGTACATTCACTTTTAATATAGATATTAGATTATAACAAAAATGTACACAGGCGGAAATCCCTCCAAGGGATTTCTTTCAGTCAACATTGAGGACACGAAAAGAGAAATTATCTTTAGAATTTGTATATAAAGCATAATATGTGTAGTGCAAAAATAATATGATAAATAAATATATATAAAAATAAATTTATACTGTTATATACCTATAACAAAAAGTATATATTATTGAATAACTCAATGCTGAATTAATGCTATGAATTCTCAGTTTATTTGATAAAAACTTGATATATGTATATTATTGAGTGTTATATTTTATTTAAATGATGAAATTAGGTTGGCCTATATTTTATGGTTAAATTGTTGACTCTGTTGGATTTCAGAAGTAGTAAAATGTATGGTTTACTCCATTCATTTTCTAGATGGCGTATGAAGGTAAAACATGCACCTGATTTTAAGTTAGATATTCTGAAATACAACTGTGAAAACCGTATCTAATTTGGTGCAATAATTTGGGCATGATGCCGAAACAAACATACTCGTATCTATGTTTTTTCCTACATCACGCAGAATCTACATATGTATCTATGTATATATGATATATTTAATATTACACATTTTATAATTATAACAAACGTAATATTCGTATTTATAAAAACGAATACGTAATTGGCAATAATGGTATAATTATTATCTAAGAGCTACCATAATAGTAGTTTTTTGATAATTACGTGTTTCGTATTTCATAGTCATTAAAACAAGTCAGTGCTTATGAAGAAGTTTTTGAACTTCTAACATATATCAGTCTAACATACGATTTACGTAGCGAATAAACGCAAAAATGTATTGTAAGCTTAGATCTGTAAGTAGGCTCTCTATTATTCTTTTATTTTTTCAAATAAATGTGAAGTTTATGTCTTAAAGAGTAATTTGAGAAAAACAAAAATATATTTATTTAATAAGCATAATATTGTGGTAATTTTCTTCTTTGCTTTTTATAATCTAATCTTAAATTAAAAGTACGAGTATAAGTTTACCTACCCTGTGCCTAGAGTAAGAACTATAGATACTTATTGATCTGATATTTGTAAGTAGACTCTATTTTTTATGTATGTTATATGTTGTATGTTTCTATTATGAATTATTATATTTACAATAGAACAATACAGATTAGAATACCAATTAAATGAATATCTTTGCTTGCTATCAACATTATTTTATTATTACTATACTATTTTATTATTACTATACTATTCAACATTATTAATTTTAAATTGAATTTATGATTTTATCAAAACGCCTATATAAACCTATAGACCATCATCAAAGTATATTTATTAGCTGATACTAACATCCGTTCTTCACGGACAGAAACGAAGCCCTGTGGCGTCGTATGTAAACCAATTTAGAGGGGATCTAATTTCGGTGCGTTGCCTACAACGTTAACCGCTGTTGAGATGACGAACGTGGGCTACGTCCGAGATGCTACTCTTCATTAAGAAGAGGGGGCCGAGGGACCGCGGGGAGGCGATGCTGTTATGGGACAATTTGCATTTACACGAACCCAAGCACAGATTACACCCGCACTTATCCGCCTGCCGAAATGAGGAGTTTGCCATCCCCCAACCTCTACAAGCTACAACCAAACAAGCCTTTGTTTATGTTCTACTGGATTTTTCGCCGGCCATTTGTTTTGACGGGCCATCTCTAAAACATAAAGGTTCTCATCCAAAAATGCTTTGGGACGGTTAAATACTTTTGGCACTTTTGATTTTTCTTTTAATAAAATGCTTTTATTGTTAGGTGCTTTAATTTTAATACGTGAAATATATTTCAATTCTGTTTCGGACAAGCTCTTTAGTACTTACAAAGCCTTTGCGAGTTTTGAGCAATTGAATAATATTTAATGTGTCCAACATAATACGAACTCTTATATTTTTATTACAATATAAAAATACCTTCTATTTAGATCTCAAATAAATTTGTATTATTAAATTTCATTAAAAATAATTACATTCCAAGTATTCACAAAAATTTTATTGTATGAATTCAAGATACACTACAATAGCATGTGAAATTGTTGAGGGAAAGCTAACAGAGCTAAAGAACAAAGGATACACAGCTGTCGAGCATAATCCGTTCAGGAATCCTGGGCGACCCACTTTGAGTAACCACCAATGAATCGCTCTGACAAAAGCTCGTCTACCCAAGAACATAAAGCCGAGGTCATCGAAGCCTCAATTTAGAGCCCGTATGTGCCTATCGACATTTCCCGCGGTACGGTGAAGCAACTTTATGCGCTATGTACTAGCGCCCATTATATTATATCTGGAGCAACCCGAACAACCTACACCACCGTTAAACCAATTACGATAAACGATTCCCAATTCTCTATAAAATTTTATCAGCTACAATACTGTTAAACGAATTTTGAACCCAAACTAAGGTTGCAGACATCATATATAATATTTAGACATCATTTAAACTCACATTCGCATATCGACTATTCTTCGAATGGTGTTACTTTTTATGATATTTGAATTATACATTAATAATAATATCATCAAAAGATATATACCTACTTAAAAAAAAAATATTTAAAATTTACAATAACGGCAAATTCAAATGGTGTAACCATTCCAACCACTCAAAATATCTAACGATTAAAAATTATGTCTACAAATTCCTTATAAGTCATGGTATATTTTTCGTTAGTTATTGAATAATTATATACGGATAATAATTTAGCAATTCAAACTGCCACTAATAGTTTAATTACATTATAGGCAATAAAATATCGGGCGTGGGTACTCGCTCAAAGGCATATACACATTCGAAAAGCTATTTGATTATAATGAACATGCCATATCCAAATTATTGAGTTCGCCAAACACATAAATATTCATTGCGGATACGAAACGTTCTATATAACTATCTATCACCGACATTTATAAGTAGAGTGAAATAAAAAATATAAATCAATTTTATTGTAGTGTAGAGAAAAATAATAATAGTACACTACTTGAATATAGTAACAGAGGTAAATATTTCAGCATAGTAGATAAACTAAAACTAACTCAGGAAAATTATACATCGACTGCAAGTAACTATAGTAATATGTGGGCGTAATCTATGGCAAAATGTTGTAGTTTACATCAATTACAATGTAACTGTAGGGCTAAGATAGGAAAGTGGGATAAGTGCAAACTCTAGATATCCTGTATTACAGAAATGCCAATTTAAGTGATAAGGCTGTAGTAACTTTAAAGTACTTTGAGTAGTTATAATATACATTCAAGCCTCTCGGCATAGAAAAACCTAAATGCCTAATGTTGCAGTCTTGTTCTACCTTATCCGACGAAAACGTGTCTATCACTAATGTCGCTAGATTTTTGCCACTTTTTTGAAACAATTTAGGTCCAATTTAATCTAAAAATCCATATGAACACATCATTTTCTAAGAATACAGAATGAAGTTAGCATACTAAATAAAATATCTAAAATAAGAGGTAAAAAACATACAAATACCTAGGTTACAAAAAATGACCTTTAGGTCGCGATGACTTTTAATGTAACCTTGTTTGTTTTTTTTTTTATGAAAATTATACTATAAGGAGACACCTATCTTTATATATCTATACTTAAAGAAGTAACAGACATTACAGATACAGTTTTATGGGTATTTGTTTTATATAATATTTAATAATATTTTTTTTGTACCACGAAGGTGATAAATAACATACAACCCGTCTGATAGTAAACGTCACTGTAGCCTATGGAAACCTGCAATACTGGATGTCACGTGCGCGTTGCCAACCCTGAAGGAATTTTAATATGCCCTTTTTGAAGAATTTCATACCATAATCATTGGGGAAAAGGAAGCTCATTCTTCAGCCTGAGCATTTACGGGAGAAAACTCTTCTGAAATCGCACTGTACGCAACCGTTTAGGTTTTAAAATGTGAAGATGGATTCTCTGTCGATGGTGAGCAGTACGATGATAAAAAGTAGCTATGAACATTATTTTGAACAATTCTTTAGAACGCAATTCGTTATAAAATATGTTTTATTCTAATTAATAATAAATTTAGTTACCTACACTACATATATATTCTATAAAATATCGATTAGTTTGATTATAATGGCCCATCTACACAGCATGACCAAATATTAAATTAAAATTATTGTATGAGAGGATTTATTAAAAATTTGTTATTGAATCTATCTTTACAAAAAATCGAAACCAAACCACAGATTTTTACTTTATTTAAATATTATTTAATAGTTTCATATGTAGATATTGAAACAGATCAGACACATATGTTATATTTTAATATATTTAAGACTAGCTGTAGTGTCCTGTCCTGTGGTTTTACCCGCGTGAATCAGTACATAAACATATCCTATGTGCTAAGTCAGCATTTCAGTTACTTATGTATCAAGTTTATTTAAGGTATTCCGATATTTTAATTTGAGTTTCACGAAATTACTGTTTTATGAACCATTAAAAACTATAATAATTTTGTTCATATATAAAAAATTTGTTCATGTTGGTTCTAAGCATAAAGATTTCGTTATAATATCAATCAGAAATTTTTATTTTAGAGAAAATAGTTATGACATTATGAGTAGATATGTTAGTTTTATATAGTTTATATAAAAGACCCTTCTAAACAGACTCGAAATCGATCGTTTATGTCGAAATGTCAATATTTAATACAGTTCAAAGAATTTAACTCTGCATAAAAAAAGAATAAGCAACTTTTACTGAAACTTGGCGTTAAATATTTTTTATTAGTTAAAGCATAATTAATAAAAAACGTATTAAGTACTTTTACGGGCCACAACGCGCAACTAAAAAACATTTATTATTAAAAAAAAACTATTACTTCGTTTTTAGCAAAATAAATATGAAACTAATAAATAACTATAACTATAACGCATTATATTTACCTTGGAACATTTTTATATAAAAATTTATTATATCTTACAACTTATCTTTTATAACGGGGGGGGCTTATTATAACCGCTTAAAATCTGACAGTTTTACAAATTAAATTGAGCTGCCCTGTAAATTGAAGGATATTAAAGTAATAAATAAAAAAGGCTATTTTAATTAGTACTTAAAATTTTATAATAAGCCCGTGATTAGTGATAAAACGTAAAGTAACGAAAAGTAACGAAAAGTAACTAAACGATAAGTATATATTTTAAATATCGCATACATAAAATAAAAGGAATGTCAAATATTAAGAGTATAAACGACGAGACAAGATTCAAGTCGTTGACATATGACTCTGACTGCGTCATCATAACTCACTTTTGACTCGGAGCAATAGAATGATCTAAGTTAACGATGACAGATTTTTCTCGGAATAACAACTAGGCGACAATTATCGCATCATTAGTTGTAACAAATGAGCTTTCATATGCATATTATGTTCTTATGTCTGAAATTAAAAATTTTATATGTAAAATATAACAGGTATTTGTAATATTTTTAACAGAATTTTTTCTTAAGTTCTATAATTTCCAATAAAAAGTGTTAATATAAGGACCAAATAGCAAATATAGTATATAAATAGATATTTAGTTTTTACTCGTAAAATATAGTAAATTTTTAGAAGAAAGAGATTAGAACTAGCGGCTATATTAGATACTAGTAATAAAGGGAATATTTTTCCAGTCGATCTCTACGCAGTTTCACCTGGAAACCATATTGATTAATTCTTCATTAATTTGTTGCGATAGACCAACTGCTTTCATTCACACTTATTATCCCCTACTGGTACCTCGCCAGCGTACACCGATACCACAGGCTGAGTTACTATTCCATTACCATCCATTTAAAAAACACACGTTTATCTACAAATATAAAACATTATTACAAACGTATCCTACATTCAAAAATAGTACTATTTGCCTAATGCAATACAAATAGTCAAACAATAATATAATAATGGGTACAGCAAACACAACAAACTGTTGCAGTTTAGATCCGTAACAGTTTTTCAATCTCTGTACAAATGGGGAACATTTACAAGAGTTGAGCTTAAAGGGGTAACACAACGGTCGCGCACAGGTGCTGTTTTATTGAAAAAAAGATACAAATTACCCTTTCCGCTGCGATTTGATGGCGGATTGATGGCTGTTAGCGGAACACGTCAAGGGAACGCTCTGCAGATTCTCCAACATATTTCATGAGTTTTCATTGTCTTGGGTAAACATTATTAAGTTTTATTTTCGATGTTTTTTAAATGTATTATTTACTTATGTTATCTTCATGGAGCACACTAAAAGTTTTACTTCTGAATAACACTGTATTTTCTTTTCAAAAAAATTGTAAGAAGTGAATACGAGTTGCTAGTTCTTTTATAAAAAAATATTAATTAACTATTTCTCGTGGCGCAGACGGTTTTGTTTTTAATAATTTCTAATGAATTTTTCTTCAAAATATTTTTAATAATATCCCAATCTGCGCTAACAATATACACTAGCGGGACACTAGTGACGGATGATAGATGACTGACAAATTCACTTGTACTTAAGCACAATGATTTCCAGGAGATACCGTGAGGAGGTCGACATGACAAGATATATCATTAGTAATGGGGCTGTCAGTTACCTAACCATTTACTAACAGTCCCTTCCTCACTGGCCCGAACGGCATGATAATATATAACACCCAAGTAATTTTACTTTTAATACTTCTTCTACTTGCTGTACTAAAAATATGACGAGGCTAAATAATATACTTAATCTGTTCTCAATCTTACGTTCTGAAAATACATCATATATTTATCATATATATATATATATATATATCGCTTATAAAGTACAAAATTCCATATTATCGCTAAAGCAATCTCTTCCCGATAAACTTTGGGTAGAGGAGAAGTAATGCGGTAACTATTTGACGCAAACCTATGCTAATAATCATGTGCTTACATACGAGTAGATTTAAACACTTAAATTATATATACATGGCGTACGATAGCTAAACTTACAATGTTCCCTGTGAATGATGACAGTAAATAGCTATAGTTATGCATTCAAGACTAAAAATTATAACAATTAATGACAGTTACCAGTTTCGAGTGGGCCATTAGCTTGTTTGTCTAAATTGCATAAAAAAATTACGAACAATAAAAATACATATTTCAAATATTACATAAAATGTCTATTCGCATTGTATTAATTATATTATTTATTTGATATTACATTATATACTGACAAAAAACAAGAATACTCTAATTAATAATATAGATACTCTAATAATAGTATAAATAGTAATTATAGTAATAGTAGTAAATAATAAAAGTAAGGTAAGTAAATAATCCGATTTCGATCGGTCAAGAATAGAAGCCCAAACTCGAGTCCTGATTTAACGTGCTATTAATACCGCGACGTCGTGATCAAAGAGATTGAAGCCCTGCAAAGGTGGGTGCACACGATATGAATAGCGAATTGATTACAGTTATGTGCAGTACGTCGTGTTTGATAATATGGGTAGGGGGGCTTTATTATCGGATTAATTCGGCTTTAAAAAAAAGGAACAAATTATACTTTTTATAAGTTTACGAATAAAAAAGAACGACTGGATTCACCACAAAGAGACAGTAACTCTGAATTTACAATCTTAAAAAATAAAGTGTCTAACAAATTTGAAAGTTTTTGTATAAGCATAATAATGTATGAAGGTAGCCAGTTGTTAAATATTGATTAAAGCACTCTTCATTCTATAAAAGGCTTTCAAACCGGTTCGACAATTGAACACAGATTTTATAGCTAAATAAAAAAATAAATGCACTTATTTAGTATTTTACCGTCGCTTATAAATAATAATAATATAAATAAATTATGCGACCAGAAAATCAAATGAACATAGAAATGTGCGAAATAAAAATATACATTAAAAAGTTAAATAACTTTGACTTAAATTAATATTGTAATAAGTATAATGAATAAAGAAATATGTTAATTACCTAATGTTATGCAGACTCGATGTTATAAGTTTTTGTTATTCCCAGACATGGACACAAGTTTCTATTCAAACTCCCACAGGCATATCCTGAAACAAAGTAAAGACAAATAAGTGAATCAACAAGATAAAAAGCAAATGAAGCAAGCGTAGGAGACGCTTATTATGGCAATATTATATAATATGTATAAGTAATCTATAAACGTGAAGTACTGTAATATTAAAATAGGCTTTTAGATCACAAACCCGATATATAAACTAACATAAGACAATAGATTGTTACTATATTGATATGTCTGCATTTATTGCATACTAGCTTTTACCCGCGTAAAATACATACACACACATACATATATCCCATATTCACTGATCGGGATAAAAAGTACATCTATACCAAATCTCATAGTGATTAGTTCAGTGGTTAAGACGCTAAACTGTAACAATTAACCGAACTCACTTTCACATTTATATAATATTATTAGTAAGGATTATATGTATGAAGATCTTGATATTATGTAAACTAGTAGGTAGATATTAAATCAAATTAGCTATAATATGAAAAGACACCTCTCTATACATAATTACGAACTATATATAAATAAAAAAGTAAATCTAAATAAACTAAACACTTATGCTGTTTTTACTTATCATTGCTTGTGTAAAAGCAAAAAAAGAGAGACAATTAATAGAAAAAAAAGAAGAATTAAATACAAAACAATATCGTGATAAAATTGCGTCCTGTTGGGAAAGTCAAACGGCGCCCGCATAGGATCTCGACGATAAAACTTCGCCGGGAAACGTTTCGAATTCCAAAACAAAGCGCGCAGAAAAGTCGACTCGCAGATGGCGCAGGTGTTCCCGGGAACTCGCACGTTCTCTAATCAAGCGGAAATGTGTGCTTGGACGGCCGGACCGGATCGAGCGACCGGCTGACCTAACGCCCGCTACACCTGAACACGACGTATTTGAATTCACTTCCAATACCAACAGGAAATTTAGATTTTTGTGGCGATCTATCTTTGTTTATTCACTTGATTCACTCTACAAACGATTTTCATATTAAAACAAATGCTTTTAATCGTACGATATCAACTGTAAGACAGGTAAAAAAGTAAATAGAAATTCCTACAATCAATGAAACAATGCGCACTAGGGTTGCATCATGAGCTCGAATTAATGTGAGGCAGACAAAGCCGGAGCCACTCAGCTTATCTGAGAGAAAGCGCTGCGCCGTCGACGTTCGGACGGACGGAGGCGCAAAACAACTGATGTATGGATAACAGAGCGAACATTCTTTTGTTTTCATTACGTATAACCGTGGCTCGTTACCGCAGAGATCTTCGTAAACCTTTTGACGTTTCGCTAAAAGGTTCATTTCGTCTGATTAATGTTGTAATTCCTTCGGTTGCGTACAAAAAAAGACACTCGAAACATTTATACGGTGACGGCTCGTGAGCGAGAGAAAAATGATAGAAATTTATCTGGGCCATGTATCGTGGGGTAGCCAGTGTCTACTTTAATTCGAGTGTTAGGATGGTTGTTTATCAGATATAATCGAGGAAAATTAACAATAAGAGAATGAGGCAAAAAACAAAGCTATGATAATTTTAGTCAGGTTAAATATGGCTAATCTATTCGGGGTTACTACAATTCGATAAATAAACCATGTACAATGTACGTGCTGATTAAAAGCTATAAAATTAGGTAAACTATCAAAATAGTAAAATACAATGGTTTTTCTAAAGATCACATCAAATATTTTTGCTATATTCACGATTACATTGCAGCTTTATTAAAATAAAACTACCCCTAAGAATATAAACAATTACGCCAACTCCTAAAGTTGCCTAATAAATATAAGAAACAACTTATACCTACCTTATACGTATACCTACTCGTAATACCAAATATCAATATTTCTAATCATTTTTATTCTTATTTCGCAATTTTTACTAATAATTAAAATATTGGTGTGTAATTTAATAAGTGACACCTGTACACTAAAACACGTTTCCACACATTAAACGTTTCAATTCCAGATACCGACCACCCTCATAGCACGCGATTAATTGCATTAGTATAGACGTATACAGCTGCCCAACCGATCGTTAGATAAGCGGGTTGGTTAGGGGACCAGTCAGGGTTTTATGTCTTTATTACACTGTAACAATGATATAAATCACAATGCAAGAGGGCAACCATGACGGATGGCCATTTTTTATATAAGATATTTGTTGTATGAAACATACTCGTATTTTTCAGTCGACAATGCAAATCTAAAAATTCACTTATGTAGCAGCCGTCCATATACCATAGTTATTGCCTACCATCAAGCGGGTGTTATTTTCCACCTTTGTAGTATAGGAAACAATACCAGAATATAATAAATCAATAATACCACTGTATATACCACATAGCCCCATCTAGTCCCAAACTACATAATCAGAGAATATTTGATACGCATATTATTTTTTTTAATATCTACGTACTATATATAAAAAACTCCTAAACTATGACAAAGATGAATATCAATATGTATTTGTTTTGTACGGGAATCGAGCCTATGACCAACTGAAGGTAAAGCAGTACATCAAATCACTACACCACTAAGGTAATCTACATAAATATATAACATACACAATAACATAAATACAAATTACATAGAAATAATTACTGCTGTTGGCAGAAACCCCAAAACGCTATTTCTGTCCAGACTTACCTTCCTAGGTTCTCTACTTTCATATATCTCTTCGTATACAAGCTCATCGATATATTTCTAATTTAGCTTCTCATTATATTTCCAATATAGTCAATATTTCAACGAACTTCTCAGTTACCTCTTCTCCAAAAATAGTTACTTTCTATCGTGTATCACTATGCCATTAAATAGCCTAAACCAGTGCATTACTACATACTCCAATAATTAGTTGTGTACATGCAATATTATTATACAAAATGAATTGCTATTTTTATTATACGTACAAGTTAGTTGGCATTCGCATACCTAGTCTAAAGAGTAGGGGTAAATAGAAACAGCTACCACAAAGGCGCGCGTCGAGCAGAGTTAACAATCTATCCCATTAGTACCGGTATTGCTTTTGCAGAGAAAAAATATCATCACAGATTAATTCGAATTTAACTTTTGCAATATTTTCGCCTGTTAACGAGGTAACTCTCGTGCCTAACAAAGTTTCATGACACAGACTTTCAACTAGCTCCGTCCTCAGGTCCTTTAATCTTCCTTTGAAATCTCTCGAAATTTCCATCGTCTTTAAGATTCGTAAGTTTGTAACGCTTTGCCATGCGAAACTATGCTACTGTAACGAATATCGTTGTATAATATATGTAACGAAAGCGTATCTTCTACGAGTATGTACGTTTTTGCAAGTATTAAATTTGCATCTAGAGAAAAATGTAAACTCTGTAAACAGTGGCCTAAATTAAAAGACAACTTATGAGGAATGTTGTAGATCTCACTGCATGTTCTAAAATATTAACTATATGGTATTTTTAAAATATTCCATTATGCTTAATTGATATTAACTAAATATTCATTATGGAGACAATGAGGGCAATTCAATAAGACAGCATTATTTTATTTTTGAACAAAATTTTAAATTGTATAATTTATTTATTTTATTTATTTATTTACACTTTATTGCACCAAGTATTTTATTAATGAGAAGTGATACAAAAGGCGGCCTCCATCTCTTCCATGGGTAGAGGACATTGAGAAAAAGACAAAGAATGATATACAAACATATATAGATACATACATACATATATAATATATACACAATTAAATATATACATAACATACACATACTTAACAGCACACATGGGGACAAGAGAACACAGGAAAATTCAATAAAGATTTAACAGGTTTATTTTATTATTGAACAAAATAAAGATTTAGAATAAAAGGAAGAAGAATAAGTGGGAAATTTAAGTCGGAGGTTATTGACACTGCGTAAAGTATGATAATTTAAGATTGTGTTCCACAAAAAAACCGACTTCAATTGTGGCAAACCTACATTAATTTAAAAACTAAATTACTAATTAGATAAATTTCTATCGGATCAATTTGAAAGTATATCCTTTCAGGTAAAAACAGAATTTTACATATCAGTTTATAACTGATGAAGTTGCGAGGTAACAAGAATAAAACAATATATGTACAATCAAATTGAGAATCTTCTTTTTGAAGTCAGTTAAATAAAATCCATTAAAGAAATTTAAAAAATTGCTCTAATAAAACAATAGAATAATTGTTATAAACTCTTTTCTAGTTTGTTTTTTTTTATTTTTATTATTTTTATGTGAATACATTATCTAACGATATTTTATTTGATAGCGATTCGTAATAACAAAATTACATTCCTTAATTTTAATGTATGTATCAACCAATATCGATTATAAGTTAACTATCACTATAGCAAAAGCATTAAAATAGCAAAATGTTCAACCATTTTATGGTCTACAAGAACTTTAGTGTTCAGCTAAAGTATTAAGAGCAAGCAACCTCTTTATAGTGTTGTATTTTTATAGATTTATCTCATGGTATTAAGTGTTTTGTCGTACGTGGGCTAGCGTTAAACTTAGCGTGGGACTGTTATTTATGTACATGGATTAAAGACATTTTTATGCTTAGACCTGTGTCCAGTATTTCATTGAACAGGTTGTTTCACTGATTATATCGGCAAAACACGCCATTTATTGCTAACATCATTCTATAGTTTATAGTGGTAAAAATAAAATACAATAAAATATATCGATACCTCATAACAAAATGCTTCTATTAAATAAAAAAAAAAGTATACAGTTCGAGATGTCATGTACTTCATAAAAAAACAATCAAATAAAAGGATTACTTTGTAGCACACGTCAAAACACAAGACTTCATTCTCAGAATACAAAACAAGTTCGGTCTCGAGTTCCAAGAACGATCGTCTTCTTCTATCTTCAGAATTACGCTGTGTAATTACGTCTGTATTTAAGTAAGCACCTATTAAACATTATGTTTTTTAAACTGTATAATTAAATAAGTGTAGATACAACAGGTACATACATACAGTACATAAGTACATACTCCAGGTGGAGACAAACAGACGTAGCAATTTGTTTATAACATTAAAACAGGTGTGTTGAATCTTCAAATAGAACGATTATAATGATATATTTGTTAGTACGAGTATATTTGAAAATTAACTCCAACAAAGCTAGACCGCGCATTATTTTCAAATTCTTTATAATTTGATATGAGATATGTATTTGCATGTGTACTTAGCTATCACGGTTTAGATGTTTCCTCTGTGCCTTGAACGATAGGAAAGCCTTTGTCTAATTTCTAATTTGCATAGCGATTGCAATTATGAACCAAACACTAAACACACTTTATTGCCTTCCTCATCTATCGCTGTTCATACTAACAACTTTTAGCCTATTGTTCCCCACAAAAAAAAAGAATACATAAATTAATAAAGCACATAGCAACCACCAGATATAATTTCAAATATTCCAGAGTATATAAGGAAGTATTTTTTTCGTGGTGGAGCTGACTGAATGGATTTAAATGAACAAATAACTGAAAAGATTAAAAAAATATATAAAACACGTCATTAATGTCACAGTTCATCTAATATCTATGTACAAGTACTAATTTAAATTAGGTATATGAATAAAACCTAAATTAGCAAACAAATACTTTTTAAACACGCTGACAAAAGTATCAGATCGCTCGCGGGCGGTAAAAGCTGCGTATTTCAGATAGTTGAACATATTATCAATATATTTATACATTTATTACATACATATTTTTTGGTGGATTGTATTATCTATCTCATAAATACTTTAATCTTTATTGGAAGATCTCTATATAATAGGGTTGACGTTCATTTTGACCATTTCAGTTGGCGTTGTGCTACAAAGGTCGTCAACAAAAAATTGTTGTTAATTTTTATATCTCAAAAAATTTTCTATTCATATGTAAATGGTAAGCATTTTATCATCCACCTACGCTATAATAATCTCAATTTACGAAGTTTTGTCACTGTTTTTACGTTATTTTATACAATAACTTGCAGTAGACTGTTGTGTCGCATCCGATGTATTGTAATTTGTAATACGCAGTACTTTAATATAGACAAGTATGATATAGGGCGACTCCACCTCCTAACAATATGCCGTACACGCGATCGGGGTGAGGTACTGTCATATGGACAAGTTACCAATTGTTGTTCTTTTATTGAGACATCATTCAATTTGTAATAACAAGCACGATAATTGAAAGAAAACACAAGAAATATGAAAAGGGAAGCGTTTTATTCACATATGTAATGATGAGTCATAATTTCTTTTCCTTTACAATAACTTATTTGACATGGGTGAAATTTTATTTACATTATTATGAATTATGGTGAAAAATAAATGAAAAGATTAATTTGTTATAAATTGTATTTGAATTTGTTTTTACAAGTGTATAGTAAAGATAACGATTTACTATTATTTTTAGAACTCTCAGCAAATACCGAAATACGCAAACCATAAGAATAAACTTACGGTCCTAACAGTTTATCTCGTTTGCCGTCCTATCCATTCATAGAATATTGTAAAATATTTGATATAGCAAGCATTGATAATATTTTTTCTACATTTTCTTTAGTACAGCAAGTGACTAAGTAAAAAATATATATAATTTATTTCCATAAATACCTATGGATAGATAAACATTTTAAATATTCATATCTATTTTAAAATATTTACTTTTTTTTAATTTATTTAGTATGCAATATAAAGTTTTATTATTATGATTATATCTTATGATAATTCGTAAAAGATGATAACAATTCTATTCACTAATCGAAGCTATAATAACCAGTGAGTAATCGATGTAATGTATTCTTTTTAATAGATTAATGAATGGTAACCCCATCTTCACTACCGGTATATGCTGGCAAGATATCAATGAGAGATGATAGGTGAGGATGATTGGATGATCAACGATTATTAACCACAATGGTTTACAGGGGGAGAGTCAGCCTTGCTTTTACTAACAATGAGAGAGTTAGATCTCCTATACTAACAATCTTATTCTCAACTGTAATGTATTTTTTCAGTACATAAATTATCAGTTTCTAGTTATTCACCGCCAAATTACTGATGAAATAATATAACTACATGATACCTTTGTAGATAACCCTTCATGATTACTATTAAATGTTAAAACGTAACGAATACAATACAAATAGTAACAATTTTCTTGTTGACATTACAGAGCTGAAAGCATTTTAGATTATTATTAATTATTATACGCTCCAGTAGAGGCATGCCGCGTTTACACTGGAGAAAAAATGCTAAGTATACATTTAATTTGAACCCCCGTGTTCAGGGGTGAGGGGAATAGGGTACCTACTAATTAATTAGACACCACCTGCCACGCAAGGCACCCCAATCGCGGTTGTGTGAACTGACCATAAATAATACCTTTATCATTTATTAAGCGCTACATAATTATTTTAATGTACGTTGTAATGATATTAAACGAGTTTCTTTACATTATTACGTTATAGTTTATTATACAATATGAATAAAAAAATGTAAAAGGAATGCTCAAGGATATAAATTCTAAGCGGGTTAGTCAGAGATATTGCAACTATTAATAGTTCATAATATTACGTTTAGAGTGAACATATTTTTATTTTCATATCAATTACTGATATTTAAAAAAATATTTAATATCCAAAACAGCCTCCATTGCAGATTGAAATTGAAAGTAATAGGTTGGTTTCCAAAAGAAAACGCATGATGCTATACCTAACAGTGTATATTGCTAGCAATGATACCACTAGTTCTTATCATTAATAATCCACTTCCCGTTCTATAACTACTTTAAATATATATACATACTTTTGGAATTGACTGTATATGTGCAATATTAAAATCCACAAACACATATATATCACCTGTTTGATGTTTACATTAGCAAGTACAAACAAACACAAAAATAACATAAATTACGTGTCATTGCATGTCAAGGCCCATTCGCGACTTGTCATCCTCAACGGCTAGCTATTTCGAAGCTTTTTCTTGAAAAATTGCCGCCGTTCGCTGCTTCGTTGGATGAGCGAATTTGTAAGTAATATTTATGTGAGCTCGAGGCGAAATAATGATATGTATATTATTTGGGCCCCGAGAAGCGCCCTGGGAGCACCTGGTAAGAGGCGCATTTGTCAGCCCAGGCAGGTGGGCGGCTCCGTCTATGGTCCTGTTATTACTCTATTTTTTGGTTCATTTCAATAACAGCTACTTATAAATGTATGGGGAATGGGCAGCTATTTTTTCGGCCTAGCCTCACGTGTGGTCCCGTAAATCGTTGCGGCTTATTTATGGCAGTAATACAAAAGTGTGTTACATGTATAATATGTACACAATCCTGTAAATAAGAAAATCAAATAAATATAGCTCATGGTATTCCAAAAAGAATAAATTTTAGAACCGTACGTTGTAGCAAAAAAATAAAAGCTCTCTTCTAAGGTAAATAAGAATTAATAACGGCATTTATCACAACCGAAAAGTTAGGCAAACTTCAATCGAAATTACGACCACTAAAATCGTGATTCAGTAGTGGGAGTAATCAATAAATTAACTCATCCAGAATGCTTCATAACTCTACATTTTTAATTCAAAACTGGTTTATATTAGTTGAATAAATCCACATCTATACTGATAACTTACGTATAAAACAAAGCAAAATTTTATTGACATTACTGTCTTTATAATCTATTTAATTAGTAGTATATAAGTAAATATCATGCAAACACAATCACAGACTTTACCAGTGCCGAATAAAAAATTCACCTACAAACAAATAATAAAAGAAGATATGTGATCGGTAGAATGCGTACAATTCATTTACGATTGGTTTAACTTCATACTTGTATTTGTTTATACAAATTCAGAAGGACTTTATCCGTAGATGTTTGTCTACTCATATATCGGTAGTGATTGGACGATATAATAAACGTCGGATAAACGAGTAATAATTCCACGCAGTCAGTGACCGGATCATAACCGAAACGCTCAGTAAGTCGGCGCAAGACCACGCTGTAGGATGGCGCGAGTGAAAAACGACGTCCATTAAGGAAGTGAATACATTTAAAATAATCGGCTTAGTCGTCCGACGTTGACGTATATACGCACTTATCTCACGGAGATACCGGCACACAGATATCCCTAACTAATCCCTTACACAAACATCTGAAAAAGACTCGGCACTCCTTGTATGGATGAGCCGAGTAATTGAATGGGTCGCCGGAGTTCCAACTTGAACAAAAGCATTTAATAATTTATGCCTATAATCTGACACTCGCTGCCTCACTATATTCGTATATTTGTCACTATCGAAAGTTTATTTACCTTTATGGGAATCGAATATTAACTATACAATAACAACAACAGTCACAATATTGCCATATGTTTTATTTACACAATTCATTGCTTTGTGGTCCATTATTGTATTTCACTGGATTATCCTAATAATTATGAGTCTAATACGTAAATATAGACGAATGCAGGTGGCTCAAGGTTATTTTATTATAAATAGTAAATTATGAGAACAGCCAATGTTCAGTGATAGATCATGAATGAAGTGATGAAGGAGTAAATACTTCAAAACTAAAGATATTGTGTAATTATTTTCTATCACTGAGATATTTCAATCTATTTGATGTGCCAATTGATATTATAATAGAACAACAATTTCAGAAATGTAAAAATATCTTTCTCCATTATTTGTGAAATTTGTATTTCTTCTATCACTTATTCCATCTGTTATACGTGTGTACTTATTCTCTTTGTAGATTTTCATTCTTGCAACTGCGAAATGTATTAACTGCAAAAGCAAAATACAAATTGACTTTTGAATTTTTTTTTTATGTTAAAAAGAATATTAAACTGTGAAGTTGTTTTGCCAACAAAAATAGACAAAGTATAAATATACAACGCATACCTCGGATCTTTAGAGTAATCAGGATGTCTCCATTAATTTTTAAGGACTTCCTTTGAGAAGCGCCGTGTTTACTTTGAAAACAAGGTAACTTTTAATGGAATTACAATTCGTTGACCCTTAAAAGACTTAAAGATTTCTGAAAAGTGTACAGCGTTGTTGGCAGTGTTAAACAAAGTGTCCTCAAACAAAATCTCATTTACGTTTTATTGTTTAATTTTAATTAAGTATAATTATATTTATATATATTTCATAAAAGTAACACAGAAAATACATGGGATAATTTCTATTGAAAAAAATAGAATACTTTTCCGGTGAAACAATATATAGCCCTTATATAATTATATTACATAGAAATAATACGTTAACTGTTCAGAAAAATAGTAACAGCTTTTTCAAGAAGTTTTATTACCAGAATTTAGTGAATATAATTTGAGCTATATTTAAATTACAATAATATTTTTTATAATAATTTAAAAACAAATGCAATGAATCAACTATATATTAGAATGGAAAATATAATAATTAGTGGCTTTCCAATGAAATGAACTTTGTCTACGAAACAGCATCTCGTTGGAAATTCTTGAATTATGTAATCAAACACGACTTGTCGATTTCACTACTGAAACTACATATATACTTGCCTCCAATTAATAGTACGAGTACCTAGATATATTCAAACAAGAGAGACTAACAGCTTTGATGGTCTCTTTTTATTACAGAGGAATGCTTTATATTACAGAGGAATGGCGTGAATTTACTGGGTACAGAGGAATAACACCTGAGTCCTCAGGAATGGCAGCGCATGGGGGGTATCATGGGCGAAACAGTATACTCTGTTATGTCCATGGTACTGCTCATGTCTATAGGCGACGGTTACCACTTTCCATCAGGTGGGCCGTCAGCTTGTTTGCCATTCTAAGTAGAATAAAAAAAAAAAAAAAAAAAAAAAAAAAATGCTGCTTGTGTACCTACCTCTGTACTTATTATACTTTAATATATGAGCAATTGTATTGTATTACATTTTAGTCGCGAATGCTTGAATAGTTTTGGCCACCGTTGACGAAGGGTAACGGATAATACAGAAACTAAACAAGCATTCCCGGCTAAAATACATGTAAGCCAATCCGGTTGTTCTTAAAATTTTATAGCGATATTCATATTTATATGCGACAGTTAGGTACTACTTTTTTTTAAGGGACAAAAGTGTAAAAAGTACAAGGGATATAATTGTACTCGTAATAAATTTGTATAAAAATCAAAACTTTAAACAGAATTATGAATAAAGAATATTTTACTAGCATTATAAATAAATTCTCAAACATTCCTCTAAAACTAGAGACTTAAAAAAATAACAGAGGTGAACTTTATGACACTCGACAAGCTGAAGTAGCTACCGCGTCGTCGTATAATTTATTGTTAGTGTATCTAGTGTTTTCACTTGAACATCCTCTAGTCTGCCTTGTACAAATAATTATGACAGTTCACATACGGATGACGTTGAAGCACCTGCCAAGAGGCGGAGGCGGCTGCGAGAATAATTAATATTTAAGGGTTCCCCTAAACTAACATCTACATGGAATCCTATCGCTTGCTGACAGGCGAACAATTCCGCTGATTAAAGTGCAGGGTTTGGTATATCATTTTGCTTACTCTCAATAACAAATAAATCGTGTTTGTTTAAAATACCGTTAGCAAATTCTAAGATATGCTTGTTTTTTGGACGATCTTTGTAACAGAGATAGAATTATTGACGCATATTAATAGGACTCCGGATATAATTCTTTGACCGATGTTGAATAGAAATCACATTGAATGGATGTTGAATAAACATTTCCTTTTCCTATATTTAACGTATATTCAGTATGATTTCATCCCAATTCCAATACACCTAAGTCAGCAAGTAATTCAGTATACATGTATTTTATGCCATTCTACACAATTACATTACTTATTACACGAATACTATTCTACACTACAAGATTTTTTTATAAAAATGACATTTAGTTATATTAAAATTAACATTCATAAATATTTTTAATTACTACTTTTTTACATTTTTTTCCTTATAGTACTGTGGTAACCGAGATCAGTATTTGTTCTTAGTTTATTATATCACAAAAACATCTCAATTTTTTCCTGAATAATAGATAAATAGTTGACTATAAACAGTCAATTAACAGTAGTGGCATAAAGGAGCTGATAGCTACAAATCGTTAACCGAATGCTTATAGCACTTCAAAGTTTGACGCGTATCGTGACATCTCTCAACGCTCCCGCGCATTAACTACATTTCCTCGACGGCGGCGCCTGCGCACATGTAACATTTAAAAACCCTCTTCCCGTGCCATCGACTCTGACGAATTAAGTTATTAACGCGTGGAACAGCTGCTCCACACAAATCAAAGGACTTACTCCCGAACGCTTGAAGAGCACGCTCGCCGCTCCTTCCACTCTTTATGGCTGTTTTACGATCCCTTTCATATTCAACTTTCAGTCGTAACACTCTTGAGGGTGTAAACGATTGTTTCCAGGACAAAATTAATACGGGCTACTCATAACCGTGTTCACTGAATGCGCTGTCTAACGATATCCTCAGTTATTGTACTTTGATCTTCTCTTTGATGGTACAGATATTAAGAAGGCACTAAGCAATGACTTAATATCTACATTTTGTTAACGATAAGATACGTTTACATTACTGTAATATTACGTATTTAGCAATACAATATGCTGATTTACCTGCGAAGCAAAATAACTATAACACGCTACCTCATCAGCAATAATTCTTCTTAACTTGGGTGTAGTAAGTGAGCAATATTTTCGCCCATTCCACCATCTTGTCATCGTACCGCGTGGAAATATCGTAAAGCGAGGCGGTTATAAATTATTTACAGTTTCCACGCGAATACCGTGTATTTGTCACCCCGGGCCAAGGTATTAAGATATTGCTTCGTATTCCTATGGGCCTCATTACGGGGTGGGGCGGGCATGCGACACCTCTAATATTTCATTCGTGGCAAGGGCCGCAAAGAGGTGTTAGTCAGCGAACATACCTTAAAACGATACACAAAATTTTCCAAGACTCATTTCTGTGAAACGTTTTTTTTTTCGGTTATATTTGGCGTGTTTTTTACGGATATTTATTCTTAATTTCATTAGGTGCAAACTCTTCGTGGGAAAGAGTAGAAGAGCGATACACTGAAAAGGTTGTTTTGATGGTAGTTACATTAAGGTAATTGGTGTACGGCTGCGAAACAGTTTTATAGCCCATAGCAGCGGCCGTTTGGGGCTGCGCTAGGCCAATCATTGTCAGTCTTCGCCGCCGGCCAAATTTAATACGGGATACGATGTTAATGGAACGAATTTAAGTATCCAACGGATAAATTGGCTCTCAAGATTTATAGAACAGCAAACTGCCGAATGTATGTATTTAAATCAAGAGCTTGGGATTTACGATCTTTTGTCACGTATACGTGAGCGACTGTGTAATTTGTAATCATAAATTTTAATAACTGTCGGTGCGTTACGCTAATCTCGGGTTATCTAAAATATTCGAAGTCATCATTAGGGCGTCATATCGGAAGAGAAATGTCGTGCCTCCGTAATGTAATAACTGCACCCGCGCCCATCAAAAAGGCCCACAGATCAATTTACTCTCACAATGACCTTAATATAAAGTCGTCGCATGGACGGAGTATAATTTTCATATATGAGTATTAAAGAAACTCTACATTGATGTTATCTCAGGCGTGAGTCGCGTGTGCGAGAGGAAACTGAGATGCTACGTTATTAAAAAAGCACATGTGTCCCGAGATGTGTATCGCAGCGTCTGTTAATTACTTTTGACACGCAGCATATGATTCAATTATCATATGATTTATTCGGAGCGAAGGGATAAGCGTGGGTGCGGGGTGTGCAGTCTCGCGAGTTTATTTAAGCGTTATCCATCACATTAATTTTAACGGTGGATCAAATTCTCGACAGATGGCAAGCAAATTCTCATGAAAACAGTAGCCTATTTTTTGCCTGTGCCGTTAACACGCTACCGATTTGTGTGGGCCGATACATTTACTCCTACTCCTGTATTCAAATTATGCCAATATCGCATACATAACCTTAGTTTTTTGTATATATTTATATATAAATATATATAATATATACATTTATCATGGGCGAAACAGTATACTCTGTTATGTCCATGGTACTGTTCATGTCTATAAGCGACGGTTACCAATTTTCATCAGGTGGACCGTCAGCTTGTTTGCTATTCTAAGTTGTATATAAAAAAAATCTAAATAAAAATACAATTTAACGTTCCTAAAAAAACTATTATTCTGATAAGAAAAACAAGTTTATAATAATATGGAAATTAGCACGAATATATAAAAAATGTGATATCCGTCGTCTAAAAGTAATGCGACCATGTCCAACGATTTTGAGATACAAATTTTCCTTAGCACTATTATAAAACCATAAATTCTATGATTATCGCGTGCCACATCTTAAATGTCGGTGTTATTCACATAAAAAACAGCTTTAATTGCTTAACTCATCCGTCGTGCAACCACATAATTCACCTGAGAGCTGCTTTCACACCAAAGATCGTTCCAAGTTCGTTAAGCCGCCAGCGTACGAGAACCTGTTAGTAATAAATACTAATTACTGGTAAAATAACAAGATAACATCGCGACCAAAATTCTTAACATTATAATGCGGCAATGACTCGATGGCAAGTAAAAAAGAATCGTTACCATGCACAGTAAATCTTGCGTGACGCGTAATGGTCTTAAGGGTTTATTTATTATAGTCGGTCGTTTTGAGTGAACCGTTTAATAAATATTATCACACTCTAAGTCGTCAACAAACGTGAGAAGATAGTCGTTTGACCCGGTTCGTGATATTTGTCTCACTTTGGAGATTAAAATGTGATGTTGCGGAACGGAAACCTCTTCGCGTTTGTTGAATCTGTCTTTACAATAAAGAATAGGTTTAGGGAACTTATGTAGGAATAACTTGGATAATTATTGGGTCCCTGTTCATAATAATGCTTTTTTTGAAGTGGTCTTGAATGACAAAAGCGGACTTACATCAGTTTCTGTACAAGGAACCTTCGACTAATACTAAAGATGTTTCAATGACAACTTGAACGATATTACATTTTGATAAAGGTTATGTTTTTTATTCTCTATCCGGTTCTATTATAAGAAAGTACCGATGAACAAAAAACATGAAGGGGAATAAAGGAATCTACTAATAAATTTATTATTTAAAAGTGAAACCAGCAATCTGTAGGAAATGTATAGAATACTTTTTTTTTTATTACTTTTATATCTTTTAAAGAACTTAATAAAGAACTTGAAGTAAATCGATTGCAATCATTTTAAAAGTATAGAGTTGGGTAAAAGATTTTTTTTAATAATTGTACTCTTAATACTCTATATCTCTCTGTGGTACCGGAATATTTTTTTTTATCGTGTAGGTATGTATCTTTACATATTAGCCGAGCACTTAATATACCACCATGGTTAAATCACATTTCTGAATTACACCATATATACTTGCATGCCTAGTGTTTAATTCGTAGAATTAATCATCCATGTAAAAGTGTTTTTGGCAAATAATTATTCATTCACTCCTTTTAATTTACATAATGTTATAAAGGCGACTAACGATAAAATACATTAATACTAAAGAAATAAAACCCGAAATAAAATAATATACCAAGCCGTCTGGCCAGGATAGTAATAGTATAGCATAGCTATTTTTAATTAATAAACAAATTTTGTGAACAGATAAAATTTAATATTTCTAGTAGGTATATCTGGAACACGCATATTATAACAACACAACAATGAAGTAACAAAATCATTAGTAGGACAAAGTCTTGGCGGGGTTCCCACATTTGCCACCACATGGCTCGCATTGAAACATGTTTCTACAGCTACTTTCAATAAATCCGGATTATCATTTATTTAAGTACATGAATGGAGGCTTACGGTGAACAACTTAAAAATAAGTTTTATTTTCCAACTTCCAAAGTTTATATTGGAACGTAGATTAGTTCAAATGTGCAAGTATTATGCTTTCACGGCGGAGGAAGTGCGTGTTATTGCAGCTTATATTTCGAAGTCGCCTGCTGAGATATTCGAGGCACCCGTCCGTTTTTTGTGACAGACCAACCGAGTGCCATAAATAATAGGTAGGGGTTCCTAAACCATGCGTGCTTTGTAATAAATTCGATGCTCTTTTGGTAGCAAGAAACGGGCCGGCCAGGATTGAATTATGGTGATGCGCTAAGCCTGCAAACGCCATTGGAATCCAACATATTTATTTTCTTTTCATTTCAGTTTAAGTTTTTATATCATTATAATGTTCTCCGAAGTCACATCTCCGTACTTTTTAATGTACAATAAGTTCATTCTGTCTGTTACTCGCTACTCTGTTAGTGCGTATTAAGTTACATACTCTCGTACTTCCATTTGAAAGAACACACATTGTCTGTATAGGTTTTCTCTTAAAACAGAAGACATTTAAATCACATGGGATCGTCAATATCCGTTTCCAAGTAAAACGAAGGCGGGTGTCTAGAGTCGTTTTAAACTAAGATAGATTAGTGCCGAAGTGGACAACACGACGCGGCTTATGTTCAGTTCCAGGGACGATTCTGTTTGTTCGCCGTCGCTGAGTTTCTCTTGAACATTGTCCCCTGACAATACGAGTAACTTCCTATATGGACTCAATAAAATACGAGTATACATACTTTATCTATATATATAGATATACCTATATCTTTGTAGATATCCTATATTTTATATTTGCGGTATCTAGGTAAACATTTCATTTTCACGTCTATTATAAATTGTGTAATAAAATGAATACAGGATATCATCCTGTCTACATTAAAGTTATTACCTATGTATACCAATGTAAATAATAATTATTTATATTTCATTTATATAATTAAAGATTTGTACAACACACTTGTACTAATTAAAATCCTTTTTAGAAGTTTCATCGTATCTAAAAAACATATTTTCCTCTTTACGAACTTTCATATAAGTTTGAGATTAAATGTTATATATATATATATATATATATATATATATATATATATATATATATAACTTTATCACAGATTATAACACATATAAACTATAGAATGATAAATAATTTTAAATGAATAATAATTTTCTATTTTTAATCATTGCGAATTGCGGCAACTCTTTAGATAAATAAACTCGTTTCCAACATTTTCATTAACAGTAATTGATTGAACGTTTAATGCTATTTGATTATCACAGAGTGCTCTTTATTGAATTCGATATGTCTGTAAAGTTAACACACAGAAATGATCAATATTTAAGTAGTAAAAAAGTAAACAGTACGTCAAAGTATGCATCAATATTAATTGTGAGAGATAAATAAATGAGACTCTTAAGAAGCACTTAAAGGGTTGACGACTCTGTTAATTTGTTTTAGTTATGAACACGAATGTGTATCGCGTTTGAAGAACTTTCAAGATACCTGTCACAGACTGAGTAATGTTTGTCCCGTGAGAGTGACTAGTATAAAGTTACTGGGAGGCACCGCTGCCGCCGCCAGCCGCACGTCGCTAGGTCCTCTCAAATTACTCCCGGATAAGTCAATCATTGGAAACGTCCACGTTTGCCCAAAATAAAACGCTATCCGAATGTTGCGTGTGGCGCTCCCGGCATAATGCGTAGCGACAGCCGACATGTTTTGTGCGAGAAAATAAAATTCATGGCACAGGGAGCTCCAGACTTAAATAGCACACTATTCGTGTTGTAGCTAAATGCTTTTGTCTATTTTATAACCGTCACGTCTCTCCGTTCACCTTTTATTTTCTAGTAATATATTCGTTTTTCAGACAACTCTACATGTCACATGGAAATTGTACTGT
Source organism: Galleria mellonella (assembly GCF_026898425.1). Classification (NCBI taxonomy): domain Eukaryota; kingdom Metazoa; phylum Arthropoda; class Insecta; order Lepidoptera; family Pyralidae; genus Galleria; species Galleria mellonella. The sequence continues at coordinate 6,993,808 of NW_026442014.1, read as the reverse complement.
CACATTCGCAACGTCCATTAATGAAATGGGCGGCGTTTCAACGTATTTAACAGTTGAAAGGGAAGTAATTGGACAAGTGTTAGCGAGACCGGCGGCTAGCTCCAATTTCCTGTTCAGGCCGCACGCAGTCTTCGAGCAAATAGCTCTTTGCAAATCAAACAAGGGACCGTCTGCCGAATCCACATATCAACTTCGCATTGTTTCACTCCCATCATTCGGGGCTAACCAGAGGCGTTTTCGATTATCTGCCTTGCAGAGAACAAAGCCTGTGACCGCAGAAGCAAGTCAATTACATAGTTCAACAACTCAGCCCTTATAACTTTCATGGGCTACCACCGGAATACAGAAAAGGGTATCTGTTTTCAATACTGAGGGCGCGATTGACCCTTCCGAGTGTCCGCATTGACTTTTAAATTACTAATCCCGCGAGAGCAAACAGAAACAGATCCCGTGTGCTGGACTGTTTGCACGGTCGAGTGCACTCGCATATCTTCATTAACGTACGATAAGTAGTACTTTACCTGTACTACCGTGTACTCAACCCTTCTATGGCAATCATAATTAGGGCTGCGTTCCCTCCGGGTTTAACCCAGAAACTACAGGTTTAAATAGATTATCATTTTATATATCATTTTAGACTACGGTTTAATACCTACATGCAGATCAATACAACGTACACAACCTATATTGAGGAACGTTCCGTAGAGGGCTATTATTTGATAGATTCATTTACTGGGGCGAAAAGTAGATCTCTAATTTTCACTAATTTATAACTAATTTTATAAGAAATTGGTATAAAATATATACTTCACACAGAACTGATATATCTTAAATTCTACGACCAACCGAGTGTGTTATAAATAACACTTAAAAAAATATTTTAAAAATTCTACTCTAATTTCTTTTGGTATAAAAGAAGTTTATTGATAACAATGAAAAATTAGACACTGGACTAAATCTTTAAGTAACTATAATGACAAATGAGCAAGTTTTAATAACATGTTTTTTTTATCGATAAAATAATTAACCACAAGTACCATAATCCCAAGTACAATTTAAACTATAGATAACAATAAAATAAAAAAAATTGTTCTAATTATTCTTCGAAATATTAGGAGAAAAATTATATCATCTGACTTTGACGTATCACACTGTATTTATATAGTTTATGAATTAGTTTATGAATATGTGTGCCAAATAAACAGCAACATTCGTTGTTGCTGTTTATGTTATGTAACTTTTTAAAATACAGATCAACCAATTTTAAGGGTGTGTTAACGCTGCTCTTAATATAGATTAAAGAAATCATTCTATTTTGGTTATAAAAGTCTGTTATCAACATGATATTGTAATGTTAAAAGCAAGGCAATGCCGCCATGACGATTATTAATATATTATAAATAAATGTACATATACAAATTAAGTAAGAAAAATATAATACAAAATAAGTATCCAGTGATAAGTATGCATAAACACATTCATTCAACAATATCAGAGGCTACGTTTCTGGCCGGTCCACAGTTTCTAAACATGCATTGAATTTTGATGGAATATAAGAATCGAGCATTCGTGCTGTGCATGAATATGACTTTATTAACATAAAATTACAAAAATACAAACAGCATTAGACACAACATAATTTGATATACATCTTGACTAGACGTAATGAATTAACATTCTTTCACATAATTTAATGCATATAGTAAGTGTAATGTAAGTACATAACTCGTTTTCCGGAAACAATTTAACTTGTTAACCGGTGTTAGGAATAGCTAGAGACTTATTAATGTTTATCTAAGCATCAGAATGTGAACGAAGCAGGCCGCCTGTGGGGAAGCAGCGAAGCGCGCCATTTCAACTGATAGCTCTATACAGCTTTTTTCAACGTCAAACACAGTGTGTACCCCTTCAACCCGAATGAATTACTTAATTTTTTCACGTTGTAAGACCCTTACGGTTGCTGGCTGCCAAAATAAATTAACATCATTCATTGCGCTACAATAGAATATAATGGCTTGAGTGGTTTTCAATTCGTGGCCAGAGGAGGGTATAATTTTCGGCAAATATTTGAATTTGGTCAAAGCTCTAAATGTAACAATAGCGCCGGAAATTATGGAAATTAATTATTACTTGTTTTAACAAACCAAGAATCAGTCGGTTTCCGTTGTTATACTTTTAATTGTTATTAATGAGGGTGTAATTACTAACTCTGTCTGCGAATTTGTGTTGTGGTTACCTGCAAAAGAAATTGTTAATAAAGAGATATATAATAAAAAAAAAATTAAATGATAAATAGTAAAATAATTTGTATTTGTAGATAAGATATAAACTAAAAGTTAATCGTACTATTATTATAAAATTGAAGGTTTGGAAAAATGTTTGGAAGATTGTTACTCAATCACTTTTACATAAATGAATTTGACTGAAATATAATACACAGATAGACCATATCCTAGATTATTATATAAGGAATATTTGATATTCATTTACATGGACAAAGCCGTAGGACCAAGCTAGTTAACAATATAATAATAATAATACGTAATTGAAGTCGCATGTATCTCGCTAACTATAAAATAAATCATTGAACATAATAATAAATCAAGTAACGTATACAATTATTAACTATTGTAACGTCGATGTCCCTATATTAAACGTATTGATAGCAACGCGAACATTTCCATCTACTGATACAGTAATATAAATACGTTCTCTTTCGCTCCACTGCTTATTAATGAGATGTTAATAACGATGGGTACAGAAAATAAAAATAACGATTAACTCTGTTAAACTACCGTAACTGATTGGAATTCGGTTCGGCAGCTCGACTCGCCTATTGTGTATCGAATAATAGAAGTGTTTATGTTTGGGTTATATTTTTTTTTTTTTTGGAAAAAGTTCATAATATACTGTACACCCGTCTACCTGGAACGGTAGATGATCCATCACGCGTCATAACGAGAAATTATCGTCCGTTTTTATTGCTGTTCCAGGAACAAATATTTTGATATAAAATATAGGTTCAAATCTTTATTTGCGAACATTTTATTATGTTACACAAATTATTTATATTGAAATGTATACTTTTCTTTGATAAAAATAGACATGTTAGACATTTTATTGAATTTTTAAATACTTCTTTCGAATATATTGAATGGATTATGCATTAGTATGAAGCTCGAGTCTCTCTAGGCTTTTGTTTGTAGTGAACATCAGAACAAAGCGACAAGGGCGTGATGCACGTACACTTTTGCTGTTAAAATCCACAATCGATTAAAATATTGAACCTTATTATAAGAGTTAATAAGCCCAAATTACAATGTAATATTATTCGAAGACATGCGTGTTAAGTTGGTACATTGTATATGCAGATTAGAGAACGGATACATGTCGACACCGCCCCACGATCCAAACCAGAGAACACACGCACGTGGGTTCATGTAGAAATTATCATTACTAAGTGAAACTCCATATATAAGTGAATACATTCAGTGTAAATTAAGGGCGGTAACAAAATGTATAAATTATTTAGATTTTAACAATAAAATAAACTTAGTACTTTACGTTATAAACTCAGGTTCTATACAATAAGAAATTTAAAAATACGTATATGTAGTTTGAAAATATAGCAGTAGGTACAAGATAAATGAGATAATGCAGTTAGTATAAAAAAATAAAAAGTATTATATGCCTTGTAAAAAAAATAGTATTTAATTAATAGTTACTTCTAAGAAATATGCAAAGCTTTTAAATGATTTAAGTTTTTTTTTCAATAAAAAAGAATAATCATAGTCGGATCACAAACTGCAAAGATATATCTAACCAAAGATTCGTACGCAAAAATAAAGCTCTTTTATTTTGAATGGAATTAAAAATAATTATGGGCAAGGTGTAAAAGTTTTATTTACACGTAATCTTCCTTATTATTCATAGCATAAATATGTCTCAAGCGAGACCGTACGTTCGGTTCGAAATAAATGTGCATATCATTACACTAACAAGAGATGTCGGTGCGACCGAGTGTGTGGTCCCACTACCCACAGAATATTTTTTTTATAATAAAGTAAATTATTCGTATCAATTAATGGGTTACAGGCCGAGACGCATGTAAGACATTTAAGTCATTTAGATCATTAGACGAAGGCATCGTTTTCGGAATAGGAACCTTTAATTAATTAACAGCTATTAAATAAATGATAGTTATTAAGCCGGATGTTAGGAATACAGTACCGTACCGACTTTCTGGTCGATTTCGGAAATTTAATCTTAATTTTGTTTTATGTGAATACTCGTTATTGTTTCCATTAGGTGAGCCCTTAGCCTGTAATAAAAAAAAATTGTAAATAAATGAAAATAAATATTTAGCATTTAAGTTATATATTCTTTGTAAAAAAATACTACCTAATAATTCTAATGAATGTATACAATATATAACTTCCGTCACTATTTTTTTATACCACGAAGCTGGCAAACTAGCATACAGCCTGTCTGATGGTAAACAGTTATTGTAGCCTATGAACGCCTACAACACCAGAGGTTTCACGAGCGCATAGCCGACCCTGAGGAAACCTTAATTTACCCTTTTTTAAGAAGAGTTTTATTTATTATTTCAAACTGTTGCATCTTATAGCCAATGGAATAAAGTACAAAATACTATAATCACTTTTATCTAATGGAACCAAGAGTAAGTATATAAAAATTTTAACAATAATGCTCAGTATCTCATGACGCAATGACTCGACAATACATAATGTATCTGTTGCATTATTAGAATTACTATTGTTCATTCATTACTTACACCTGGCGATGAACAACTAACAATGCCTATCCTATGTAAATATATATTTACATCACAATACAGAAATGAATACATAACTATTTTATATGTACAACATTAGAACCGAGGGAGTATCCTTAGTTTCAACCTGTATGTATAGTATATTTATAGGATAGAATCGAAATAGTTGAAAGTATTTTGCCAGTAAAACTAAAGATATTCACCTAATGTACATGGATCGAAAAATGTAAAAAGTTTATGAAGCTGGATTGTATGCCTGTACTGATAAAGTAATAGGTAATATTAATAGATGATAATAAATACAGACAATGTTACTTAAAGTAATGGATGTTGAAGATTAATAAAGTTCTAACCTAACATCAACTTTAATCAGTGAATAATTAAAATTTTTAAATGCACACATCATGATAAAAAAAAAATTTGACAAACAGATACATACAGATCTAATAAATCGATGCTTCGATTCAGGAATTTTTCCGGATGCCTTAAAAAAAGCTGTGGTCCATCCTATATATAAAGCGGGTGACAGAGGTTGTGTCAATAACTATAGACCGATTGCTATATTGTCAACATTATCTAAGGTATTTGAGCGAATCGTAAATTCAAGATTAGTTAAATTTCTAGAAAAATATAAATTACTCTCAAAAGCACAATATGGTTTTAGACCAGGACTTTCTACAGATGATGCAATCAAAGATTATGTAAATTACCTTGTTGATAAAATTGATACTAAAAAGAAATGTTTGACAATATTTATTGACCTTGCCAAGGCATTTGATACGGTCTCTGTCACAAAAGTTATTAATAAACTGAACAATTTGGGTTTTAGAGGTACGACACTTAAACTAATAACTGACTACCTTAGAAATAGAACACAGTGCATTAAAATAGGAAACTTTGTGAGTAGTGACTTTCCTATAGAATTTGGTGTGCCGCAGGGTAGCATTATGGGCCCAACGTTATTCCTTTGCTATATAAATGAATTGTGTCAACTTAATTTGAGAAATTGTAGAATAGCGTCATATGCAGATGATACCACTCTCACATTTTTTGCAGACTCATGGGAAGAACTATTTGAACTTGCACAAAGTGGATTTAATAAAGTATCTCATTGGCTTATGAGTAATTCTCTTACTTTAAATGAAGATAAAACTAAATATATTATTTTTTCAATGTATAAATGCGCTAAAATGTACAATAATAATTACTCTATTCGCGCACACAAATGTAACTTTCCTCCAATATCAGATTGCAATTGCCCCAAAATTAACACAACACAACACATAAAATATCTAGGTGTTATAATAGATGCAAATTTAACATTTGAAAAGCACATTGATTCTGTTTCACATAGGGTGCGTAAACTTGTCTATATCTTTAAACAACTTCGAAATGTCGCAGACGAGAAAACTATAAAATTGGTATACGATGCATTAGCAAGATCTGTCTTAACCTACTGTATTAGTACATGGGGTGGCTGTGCAAAAACTAAATTGATAACACTAGAAAGAGCTCAAAGATTAATATTAAAGGTAATGCTGCATAAACCTCGTCTTTTTCCTACTATAAAACTTTATGAAGACGCAGAGAGGCTTACTGTACGACAGCTGTATATATTACAAATAGTCTTGCGCAAACATTGCTCTCTATCATATGAAAAAATAATTAGCGTCAGCAACACAAGAAGACACTTCCAAGTCTGTGAATCAGTAAATGTTAAGACCTCATTTGCGCAGAGATTTTACCAATTCCGCAGTGGAATCGTATATAACAGGATAAACAAATTATTAAACATCTTTAAATATAGTAAAAATGAATGTAAACATATTGTAACAAATTGGCTATTAAAACAAACCTATAACGATACGGAAAAAGTAATAGAAGTAATAAAATTATAATAGTGTATAACAGCGTTATCTACGCTTAAGTACATAATTAATTAAAACAATAGAAAAGGAAGGGTATAATAAAACAAAATATAACATATATGATATTTTTATTTGTAATTCGAATACAACACATACCTAATATAACACATACACACACACGCACACACACACACACACACACACGCGCGCGCGCGCGCACACACGCGCACGTACACGCACACGCACACGCACACGCACGCACGCGCGCTTGCACACACATACACACACACACACACACACACACACACACACACACACACACACACACACACACACACACACACACACACACACAGGAGCGCGCGCGCGCGCTCGCACCTCTTTGTTCTAATATTAAATCATATTTATTTTTACTCCATGCAACTACCTTTTACTTTGAATTGTCAATACTTTATATGGGGGGGACCTGGTGTCTAAGATACAAGTTACGACTTAGTTTAGGCTCCAGATCTCCCACAAATTATGATACTTTTATTTTGTATAAAGTAAAATGTAATATTATTATACATTGTAATTTGTGGAGATGAATAAACTAATTTTTATTTATTATTATTATTATTAAACAGGTACAAAAAAAAACTGACACGAGCCGATCCATATCGACCTAGGTTCAAATGATGCGCCCGCGAATAAGAATCCGCAAAGAAACCACTTCAAAAGTTCTACACCAGAGGTATGTAACAAACTATGCTAATGCGACTATAATGGGCCACAAAACAATAGCTTAGTTGGTCGGTAATAGAATCCCTAAGTAATATTAAGCAAGCTCCATCAATCATCCGAGATATCGTATATGATCTTATCTGAAGTGAAACTCATCATTTATAGATCTGTCCGTCCGCACTGGCCGAATGTTATTAATAGATTTCTATCTGGTCATCATCTGAATCTGGTAACGGTAATCCGAGTCATTTTGTCGGCCCGCTGATATCAGTAACAAATTATATGGGTATCCATCGACTGTTGTATCGATACATGTATGTTGGCGGCTAACAAAAAGACCTACGTCGTTTTTTGTCTTATTTTTTATGTTACGAACTATATACTAATGAGAGTATTAATAGTAGAGATTGAAATCAAGGTTCGAAATGATATTCGGCACATTAGTAATTTGATACATTAGATATGTATTTTAATCGATGAATCGATTCGTAAAATATAAATTGAAATATACCTAGTGTAGTATACCTAAGAATTAATTTACAACATTATTAAATAAATTGCAGTTTTCAACATAATTGACAATTTATGAGACGAATTACATTATTAAGAACAAAAATAAACTATTAATTAATTAGTTATACAGAAAAACCATACTATTTTCCCCATTTCAAGAACATATCCACATAAAATCTAAATAAAGTCACGCAAGCTTCTAAGACTGTGTTAAATAATAAAGAGATTTCTAAACGATAAAACTCTGGCATTATAGGACGAGGTAATTTGAGCTTTGGTCCTAAGTGGCTCGGTTGTAAACCACTAAAACGTTACGACGCTACATTAACGGCTAATAATTCGTCTGGTGACGATTTCGAAACGTCACTACACGGACATTCCGTGAGATGTAAGATTAGTAACTTTGACAGCGACGATAAGTTAAAAACTTTTTTCGTGTATTACGATAATCGCATCGTCCAGTCTCCGTAGATGGAAGAGTATGATAAAAAAAAGGCTTGTCAATGTAGTAATGAGTGTAGACGATGATACATAATGCGAGCTGCTCAAAGATAATGATTGTTATTTCATTACGTCCATATGTTTTACACGATCGTATCATGTATCTTTTCTTGATAAGCAAAAAGGTCGTGTTACTGTACGCGCAAAGCAGAAAACTGGTCATTATAATTACAGTTACATGGTCTATATGTTAACGTTGTTCTTTAATGAGATTAAATATTATAGAGTTGAATGTAGCAACAATAAATTATATTTGTAGTACATTTACAGCCTAGTGCGAGGCGTTAGAGAATGTTACATTGTCATTGATGATTGCAATCATTCTAGTACGGAAGTACATAACTTACATACCTACGATGTAATATGAACTATCGTAACTACACCTTTCATATTCTACGTAAAAGAAATGTATAGATACAACCAACCAGCAGTCAGTACAATGCATTACTGTAAAGCAAGAACATTATCAGTTCCGCGATTGACGTGTGAAAGATATTCATTGTTTTAATTTACTAATATTTATTTATATTGGAGTCGATTCTAAAGAGCTATTTCTCTAAATTAGCCTCTTAATGTTTTATTTCGATAGCTTCGCAATTCACTTTTACTATTTGGACCATTATAAATTAATTTATAATATTTTTCACTTAAATTATTTGTCTTTAGAATAAAAATTTCGCTGTGATATTAATTTAAAATTATCTTAACAGAATCGGTCTCATTATATTTTTCTATGATTTGGAGTACAATAAAAAATACTTTGTAGCGTGAATAAAGAAAACTGTTATATAATATATTAATTGCTTCTTTCACTAAACGGATTTTGATGAAATTTAGTACACGGGTGGGTTATGTCCTAACTTAGCGCATAGAATACTTTATGTATTGATTCATGTGGGCAGAGCTGTTGAATACTGCTAGCCAGTAATATATTTTTTTATTACAATATTTTTTTGAGTCGTTTACAACTATTACTTTATTAAGTATGTATACCATTCATATTAAAATGATCGAATCGCAATTAAATTCTACTTTTAAATAAAATATACGATTGTAGACGAAAGCACAGAATTAACAAGAGTGTAGTGAAAGTGACTATAGTTTAATAATACATTTCAAAGTTCTGAAAACAGAAAAAATAAGAACAGATTACTTGATATTCAATTATTTATATACTATTTATTTTAAAATACATATATATTTTCTAATTGTCATTATTATTATAATCGTATGTATTATTATTATAAAGAAATAATATATTTGTCACAGGCGTAATGAATAAGCATATATATAAAGAAATAAATAAGTAAAATAAATATTTCCTGCAAAGAGTAAAGCCTTCTAAGGGCACCTGAATCATGTAATTTTCTCTAATAGGCACTATCCCAGATCATCTCTTTCATTTTTCTTTAGATAGATACTTAAGTGATGACACCTAGCCATTTACTCAGATAATTTTTTTCTTTACTTTTATTCTATAGGTACTTTAGACATGATACCTACTTAGCAATTTACTCAAATATTCAGTTTTCATCTTTTTTTCTATAACGTTTTTAAAAGTTGCATGTTGCTTATAATGGCTCAATATTCTTTCATTTTCTAAATTTACATTACACTCATATTAGTGTTCAATTTTCAAAATAATTCATCTTTATAAAAAAAGAAACTAACTCCAATTTATTTATTTTATCCTTCAAAGGAATTCTTTTGTGTAACGGGCTTTATGGGGCGTATGGTTATGATTATGTTGGACGTGTATCCAAAGTTGGCCCTATAACTTGACAGCTTGCACTCATTTCCATAACATCTAAGCGCATCATAGCGGGTAGCCCATATTAATAGGTTTACATAGTCAAGTGCACTCCATTGAACATTCTCAAACACGCCTTGTGGACTAACACTCAACAAATATATTCAGCAGGTGTCCAGATATTTACATACAATTTCCAAAGACATAAATAAGATAACACCCTCTTTAGATAGATCCGGTGTGATCAGTTTTATAAATGCGTGTGGTTTGCAATTGTAAGGCGCCATTGTGCCTCGGTTGATGTGCTGGAAGTGTACAGTTGACCAAAAAAGTAGCTCTCTTAATACAAAATTTTAATATTATATTTCTTCGAATCACAAATATAAAGTAATGAAACTTGACACGGTCTGATAAAATATTTTTTTGTTTGATCTATTATATTATATTTTATACCATAATGGTGACAGCTCTGTATACACAATTTCGCTCAAGAGAAATATTTGTACCTATCATTTTTCACGACACTGGAAACAGTAAAAATGATAGCAATTATTTATTAATAATCTAAATACCTAAGAGAATGGTGTAAATAGTGCCAATAGACTTAATTAACACCTAAAATATTCTATATTTCTATGATACCTATGATACAACTAAGGTACGTATTACTCTAACTTAATTTCACTAGGAGATTAAATTGATGATTGTGTCACCATATACCTAAGAGTTAATTGAGGTATTTCATAGAATACATGCATTCCTGTTAATATTATTGCTTCAAGAATAAAATAAGCTCTAACAAGTTAAAAAACGTTCCAACTATAGCGTAACCTATAATTAGCGATAGAATTTAAGTGTGGACAGCATCTATGTATATAATTTATATAAAACATCTTGACAGCATTGACGTTGAAATTCTGAACGCAAATCAACACCAGCTATGATAACGAACACTGTTCAACTCCCCGCTGAGAGGCGGCAGTGAAATGATAGAAGAACAGAATATTCCTTACGGAGCACCGGTGAATTTTGTTACACGTTTCTTATTTCATATCATGTTGCAACATTCACGTTTTTTATTATCGTCCAGCAGTATACATTCTATATGATGCCTTCACTAGCCGTGAGACAATGTCTGTTGCGCTATAGGTACTAAACTTGGGTCTTGTTATCGATTCCAGAATAGATACATTTCAGCAAAGACATTGCCAATTTAACGATATGCTTTCTAATATTTAAGCTACTTCCAAAAAAAAAAACGATTTTCAATCCTTTTGATTTTTTCATCTGTGAATATGTTACAGAGATTTTGTAGAGCAAAATGTATTTGTTATATATAATATCAAAGAAATATAGTATAGTAGAATTTGCCGCACGGTCCCAGCATAGAATGGGCCACTCCCTCCTTTCCTGTGGGTGTCTTAAGAGGCGACTAAGGAATTGGTCGAGAATGGGCAGCAGCGTACCACCTTAAAACCAAAGGATAACCAACCCGCTTGCCAACTATTCGCATAATTCCCCTTATGGGGGAGTTCTAAGTTTAGCATTGAATATTTAACGGCAGATATGATGATGACGATGAAAGTATTAGAAATGCTCATATGTTGTCATAACATTTTTATAAGACATTTAAAACCGCTCTATAAATGTCGTTATTTTGTATTACTTAAAAATATATAGAAATAAGATATTTTCTCAAAACATCGTAAATATATTTTTTACGTAGGAGGAATCAATTTTATGAAAGCTTTTAGCAATGATGAACAGGTAGTACTGAAAGTAATGTAAGTAATTGTATTACAGACAATTTGAAACATTAATACTTCCTTAAATAAAACTGAAATAGTTTTCAGGTATCATAAACGGAATACCTAATAAGCATAAAATATTTTTTTAAAAGATATCAAATAAAAGTAAAATAAATATTAATAACATTTTAATGGACGTAAAAATGTACCTTTTTGAATGATAGTAGATTTTTAATGGCATATAGTTGATACTTAATAGATAAATAACAGTAATTATTAAAATACTAGGAACATTTTTGTTCAACTTTAATATTCAACTAATTACGTGGCGTAGATACAGGTCATTATTAAATTTAATATAGGTCACAAATAAATTTAAAAAATATACATTGCATTATAATATATATATATATATATATATATATATATATATACTTATTAGATTAATATACTTACGCAATATTAATACTGAACAAGAATTCATAAAAACGTCAAAGATCTCATAAACCTGCTTTAGCTATTGAACTATTTTTTATGTTACATTCCCAATTTGAAAGAAAGTGACAAAACAGTTCAATATATGCTAAAATAGGTTTATAGTAGGTTTTAGTTTTTATGAATAAGGGGGTTTATATGTACTTGCTGTTAATAAAATACTAGTGTTATGTTCAGAGTGATAGGGATAGGCTCGCCGCCTGTCACTCTGGATTTCAATACGACCGATAAAATGTGGGCATGTTCAGCTTTACGAGTATGTTCACCACATTGGTAGCACTCAATAAATGGTTCTGACTACTCCATAAAGAATTACAATTATAAGGATTTTTTGTTAAAGGTAGATATGAAGATGGAGGTAACGTTGCCATAATCAAATTGGAGTCTTTGTCTGCAAGATAAAATAAATTTTATACCTATTATAAAAATCGGATCGATAATTTTTAATATAATTCAATAACATAACTATTTTTTATATATACATAAATGTGAACCGATTTTTATGTTAATTCCATTATAATTAATATAAATGGCATTGAATCTGGGGTTTGTTTTATAAAAAAACTTAAATTAATAATTAAAAAAATAATTTATAATCTTTTTGTATTATAAATGATCATGCTATGTTCTTTTTTCATTATGGAAATACAGTATAGGATATTACAAAATAATATTATTACTTACTCGTGCATTCCCACATAAACCACTCATACGTACTTCAATAGTCGTACAACCCTATCCACTCACGAAATCAACACAAAGAACAAATTTAGTGCATTTGGGTATACTCCACATTATTCAATTGAAAAGTGACCTTAAATACACATAGCTGTGTATTTTGCATTAACAACACTTGAATCGTCGGAGTGAACTTTGCGAAACAGGAAACGTTAGGCAAACAACATTGAATTGTAGGCCACCCTCGCTTCGTATGGGGCTGCGCCGCCCACCGAGTCGTGACGAGCACTGCCTACTGCAACAAGACGATTGTAGGGTTCTAGTAATGGAGGTAGCGGATAAATGTAAGCGAACGAGTTAATAGAAAATTCAAGAGCAAAGGTGTATTTATTATTGATATTTTATATGTTTCTTTTTGTTTAAAATAAGTACTACACACATACACCTAGTCTTAGTAATAAATGTTTGTTGTCTGATTACATTTCATATAAATCTAACAATGAAAATCTGGAATACAAACGAAAACAGATAAACCTAAGACAATTTTATACAAGACTCAAACCTCGGACCTAAATAAAAGAACCTTTAAACATTTCATATACGAATAAACATTATTTTCATCGATATAACATTAAAATTGTTACAAAAATTACCTATGTATCATAACCATTAAATTGTGTTCCAGAAAAAAGCCTACTTCATTTGTAGCGAAACCAGTTATTTTGATTTAAAAACTAAACTATTGAATCGTTTTTGATAAAATTTCTATGGCACTAATATATAAGTATATCCTTATTCCTTTCAGATAATAAAATAAAACATAAAAAAATACAACCGAATTAAGAACTTTCTTTTCGAAGTCAGTTGAAAATATAGCCATTGCGCACTACAATCATAACTTACTTTACTCACACTAAGTTTTACTCTATAACATTTGATCTGACGCGCATAGAATATCAATGAGGTAGAAACTAGAAATAGAATACTCGCTGGATATTGTTATTGTTTGTGTTTGATAGAACAGCAATTGTCAGCACTTTGTCAATTAGGTATATATAATCTATGTAATGTAATTGGGACCTCATCTTTCACCAAACGTTCTATAAAAGTAATAGAATTTTATTATATCATATATATTTCGCCCATGATACCCCCCATGCGTTACCATTCCTGAGGACTGTTATTCCTCCGTACCCAGTACATTCACGCCATATCCCACCCTTCAAACCGAAACACAACCATGCAAACACAACTGCTTTACGGATGAAACACGAATGGGACAGAGATACCCAAGCAACCGACTTTTGTACTATGAATAATATAGCCTGATTATTCAAAATTTATTAACAGAAATTATTACTTAACGGTGCAATAATGATGCCAGATTTCTGGTGTCAATAACTTGATTTTAATGATATGAATATATGCATAGCACAGATTTATATCATAATGTTGACAAAACGTTAAATAGACTAAATCTAACTACATATATCTGTTAACTATTAAAATTATTGCCATTACCTTACATCAACAACCTATTAATGTCACACTACTGAACCTCAAGAGAATATAATCTACTATAACTGCACTAACCAAGCTACTTGGTTTATTTCGAGTCTTCATTTCTTTCATTAGTGTATTTATACTCGCATAATTTGCCTTGGTCGTCTAGTACAACATCTTGAAAATAAATGGAATAAAGAAACATTATATTTTTATTTCATCACCACACACAGAAAAAAATAGATAATGATAATAAATAGTTTCAAGACATAGCAATATTTTCTAATGGTCTTTTTATTAATAACAAAGGTGCGATAAAGCTCTTCAGCTAGTGTATCTCCGTTACTAAAATTATTCAAGCGTCATGCAACTTATCGCGTTGGCGTTTCAAACTCGCGTTATCGTAGTTATTAGCTTTATTATTTCGGGGGACGCCTTTATTGTGCTGTAAATATTTTATACGACGATAAGAGCCATCTACAGATAAAGCAAATTGATCGGGGAATAGAGACCAGAGTTTTGGAAGGTTTACGAGATACGTGGGCGGGTTTAATTGATACGGTGAGATTGTGCGAACGACGCCGCTCATATATTAATATTTAACGTGCCTGTTTAGAGGGCTAATGCATAATTATTCAGATAAGCCTATAATATAGGCAGTTGGGACAATGAAAATACTCAAAGCCCGGCTCGACGCGCGTCGACGCATTCCGATGAACGGATAATTTCCGTTATAACTCCCCATATATCCTATGAGCAACATCAAATATCTAATATTGTCTTAAACATATTAACACAAGCTTAATGCTTCAAAATCAATATAATCATGTTTAACTAGCTGACGTAATTTCGTCGGTTTTGGCATGCGCTGATATCGACGGTATTGTAAGTTTTCCCTTAGCATAACCAAGACATCATAAAACACGAAGGAAGTGTATCCCTTGACTTATCTAAACATTAGAAATTCACCCTTTTGTTATAAGAATTAAATACACAAAGAATACGTGTTTGAAGGGTATTTTTATTAAGATTTAATTAAATAAGCATACGTTAGTCACGCTTCGAGATTATACCGGATCGTAAAGCAAACTCGCTCAATATTTTTCAGTATATAAGCTGTATTAAACGTTATTTAACCCTAATCGAAAATCTTATGTATTATTCAGAGGAGATTAATGGTGCTGGGTGCGTCGAGCGCGTGCAGACTAGGCTTTTTCTTAATGTTAATATTCAGCTTAGTATTTCAATATGAAAATCGCTTCATATTAAACACAGCGGGGCTGCTAAGCTCCGTCAAGCAGTACGCTTGGAACAAAATTATTAAAGTGTCTGACGATTAATTAATCATAGAATTGGTTTCGGGAGCATTGCCTCTTATCGTTTCAATTTATTATTTGTATATATAATAATTAATAACTTGTATAACAAACCAAACAATAAAAATGAATAAATAATAAAATATACCATCTGAACATAAAATAAATAATATCAATTGGAAACTGTAATTAAATATTATTTTGTTGTTGATTTTATTTTTTTATTGGCAATTCACATTTTAAATGGATTCGTTTTTATTATTACTAACAATGCATTTATTCAAAACTATTAACGTAAAATAATATTTATAATTAGAAATAAGTTTATCAATTGAAAGTTACTTTGTAATAAAATAATGAATGAACAAAAACACAATAAATAATCGAAACATACAGTTTTTAGAAATGTATGTATTAAAAAATAAGATGTTATCATAGTATCTATATAATTACAATATGAATAATGAATAAAAAATCTTAAATATTATAAAAAAGTCACGCACCCAACTAAAGCTAATTCATCGTTCCTTAGAGAATGCCCTCTAATTGCCGGACCACTCGTATATGTGAAGCGTAACCGAATACAAATTAAAAATAATGACTGTCGGGTAATATTTTTGGAATTCAGTATTACAAAAGGACGAGTTGGGCCGTTCGACTCGAATCGATGGCCGCTTGACGGTCAGGCAGCTGCAGGATAATATTATAAGCGTTTTTATTTGTAAGTCCGACCGCTCCGTACACCTGCCCGACCAGCCCAGCCAACCCGGCTCATCGTGGCCGCGATTGACACCTAGCCTATTATATACGACGCTCTAAAGATCAACCGAAAAAATCCGGACAATAAGCTCGATCGCAGACGCATGAGAACTTATTATTGGCCCTTCATAAGGTAGGCCATTCATTTTTACATCTTCATACAATCCTACCCATTAACCGAGGCGTGTGGGCAGTGGGCTCAGAGCTAAATAAAACTATTGTTGCGCCTAACAAAACATCCAAGTGAACATCTTCATAAAACGACGTCTCAGTCTATTCTATTGTTACGAAAGGTTACGTTCCTGTCGCCGAGGCGATATTTTAGACGTGAATTTATTGCCAATTTCAGGGAATGTTTACCAAAAAGTGAGTGAATGGGGGGCGAGTGAATTACTTATTGTAATGAAATAAAGGAGACCAGATTGAAAGCGTCCGATGAAAGCCGACGTTCCGCCGGTCGGAGAACAGCTTGATGGTAATGATTTATGGCGACAGAAGCACAACGCGATTTTACGCGTTAATGCTAAGAAAGATAAATGTGTTGACGTTTATATTGTAAAACTGTGAAAAATAAATAATCTATATCTATTCAAATGACAATAGTCGATATGATGAATTTTCAAGTAGGGTACAAAAGAATAGGCGTATTGTAGAAGCAATATAATAAACAAAGAATAGCGTACAGTATTAGTAACAATATCAACAGAAATCAGTACATCTAACCTCGTAACAGCAGTTAACCGCGGGTGTGAACAAAAACGGCTAACCGCAGAAAAGCCGAACATACCGCATACTCGTTGGAGATCAATCATCTCGATTATACTGGTCTATATTTAGATAAGCGACAAAGACTGGATTAGTTGCAAGGTGCAAAACAAGTCGACGTTACTATACACGCCAGTATTACATTATATTTAATTGGCAACACGACAAGTTGTAAAGCACCTATAGAATTCGAGGAAACCGGCATTCGTGGTACACGCAAAACTTAATTAGTACCTACGTAATCTCAAACGCACAACGTTGATCATTACCAAAGTGGACGAAATTGAACGGAGGCACCAAATCGTCTCCTGTTAACGACAGTACCGCATTAATGATTACGAACGTCAACTCCGTATTCGGAAGCGAAACTGAACCTTCAGGTTATGAGAGTGTATCGCAGGACGAGCGGCTTCGTTAGCCGTCTCTCCTATAATGACTCGCTTAATTCGAGATAATTACGCTTCCAGCTAACGCAAACGTGGGCAAACGAAATTTATTGAGACTACACTCCCAGAAAATGCTCACCACTATATTTCGATGTTCTTTTAATGAATGCAACTAAATGTCGACATTATTTAAAATTTCCAAAATCAAAGGTCTTCCAATATAAAACTCTCACAATACCTACGTAAATACTACTTTTATGTCTTTTTAAACGCTGCCTAATTGGTATGCAGACAGAAAAGGCCCTTCCCATCACGAAATTACAATATCCGCTCATATTTAATAAACAACATTACCCTTAAGAATCACGTTCGCATCACTCATCCTGTCCAAATAGGTTCTTTTTAATCAGAAGTGATTCAAGCAGTTAATATTCGCGATTTGCTCGCGACGCGGCACGACTCCAATGACATCCGCCATTTTAATATTCTACAGGAAACAAAGAATTTTTTTTCCTTTCAGTGCATATTGTTTTTTGGGTGGTGCTTAGACATTCTGTCAGTCAGCTTGGAATAATTCAGATTAAATACACCTACCGCACGCTGGTGGCGGTTGAATGCTAAGAGGCGGCGCCGCACTCGCCGGCTAGAATTGGAAATGAGTGTGGTCGATGTTTTGTTTTAATAAACTCACATATTTGCCTTCAAAGTAAAAGCTTTTTATTTGATTTGTTCTCCCGAACAAACGAGTTCCAGTTACACGACGATTAGGGTTGGAAGTTCGGAAACATAAAGTTAGGTTTGAGTTTAGAAAACTCGCTGGAATAGAATCGGTCCTTTTATTTGAAAACATACCATTCTACTAAACGCAGATTGTTACTAAAATATATTTTATTACATCCAAAAACAATGTCATTACAACTTCACATAGAAACCGCAGTTTCTAGATAAATATCAATATTGTTTTAAATTTTTAGCATGAAATAGGCTAAAGTAATGAAACAATAATGTTTGAAAGTATACTTCAAGAATTCAGTGACTATAATTATTCGAATTCGAAATATTACGTCTAGACTGAGAAGAACGTTAAAAGAGTAAAACGAAAGCGATGCTATGTGGGCGAAACGCTATGCGAAGTACACACGGCCGACCTATTGTTAGCGTGATACACCGCTGTAAATTCTAGTCTAACTACCGGCTTTAGTATTTATCTCAGCACTATAATTACCTCATATAATTATACAATAAATATCTCGAGCTTTCACCTTGTAAATATCTATGCTAATACATAACCGCCTTCCTTCAATAAACAGTTTAATATTTTCTAATCTATCGAGATTAAAAAGAGATAACTAACTTAGTTAAAAAAAAAATTTTTGTATTTACTTACATTTACGTATGTTCTCAATTTGACGAGAATTAAAACATTATAAATTGATAACTATATATTTATTATAGTAAGTAGAAATAATGACCTGTGATAAACATTTGTAGATGCCATATAAAAATCATGCAACAAAGTTGATAAAATAATCGTTTGGTGCGCTAACATTAATTAAAATTTCAACTGGAACTAGTCCCCAATTTAGTTCTTTTAGATAATAACCTCCTTGATTTATGTGAGTTCGCTTCGCTGTTACGTGCGAAGCGATAACAAATTAATTTGAATCTTTATCATTAGCTATTCAGTTTATTGGATAGCAAAATACTGCTATCGCGTTAGTTTGTTCGTGACATGGAAGAATTATTTTTTTCTAGTCTGCTGACCGCACGTTCGGTGCATAGCGTCATTGTACTGAAAGTTTGTCTTTGGAACATTTGTTTCATATGCCAAAAATAACAACAGTACACTTTTGTATAGAAATGATAAACAGTTTTACAAGTATGTCATATATCTCTCATATTACTGATTATTAACTAATTTATAGGTTTGTATTAGAAGGATTAAATTAAATTCGTTATACTAGTATACACTAAACAAAAGAATAACGGTATACTTTTCTATGAATTCGAACCGCAATAAGAATTTTTACATTATTAAAAAATATTCGTTAATGAAAATAGACCTTTTTTAAATTTAAAAAAATAGATAGATAAATGCTCTTTATTGTTTTTTTTTTATACAACTTAAAATGGCCAACAAGGTGACGGCCCACCTGATGGTAAGTGGAAACCATCGCCCATAGACATGAGCAGTACTATCGACATAACAGAGTATACTGTTTCGCCCATGATACCCCCCTATGCGTTGCCATTCCTGAGGACTCGGGTATTATTTCTCTGTACCCTGTAAATTCACGCCATATCCCACCCTTCAAACCGAAATACAGCCATGCAAACACAATTGTTTTACAGTTGAAACACGAATGGAACAGAGGTATCCAAGCAAACGACTTTTGTACAAAGTCCCCCTCTGGTAAACTCTTTCTCTCTCTCTCTGTGTGTGTGTGTGTGTGTGTGTGTGTGTGTGTGTGTGTGTGTGTGTGTGTGTGTGTGTGTGTGTGTGTGTGTGTGTGTGTGTGTGTGTGTGTGTGTGTGTGTGTGTGTGTGTGTTTACCTCTAAATAATTACAATAGTAAACTTATTCTAGATACAAACAATTACGAGAAATCATCATAGTGAGAAAACAATGGGCGACCTTATCGCTGAAAGTGATCTCTTCCAGGCAACCTTTGGATGGAGAGGAGTAATTAAAGCTGTGTGTATAAATATAGTAGTAATATAGAAATCAGAATTACTCGTAAAAAAGTTACAAGTAGGATTGATTTAAGTAGCATTTTGATATCACCCATATCAGCCGAATAAGTATGTACATTCATTTCAATAGTGTTCTTCATGTCGATATTATATACTAGATAACAATATTTAGTATATCATATCCATTATTGGGCATATATAGATATTAGTAATATATAGATATTGCTATATATTAACTAGTTACAAGTAGGGATATTGTGATTTTTTTGTTTCTTCTGTATAGCTTTCAACTTACACAAAACTTAATTTTAAATACACAATGTATATATTTAGGGTTAATGACTGTACCATGATACCGCATGTAATTAAATAACCATATAGTATCCCCACCGGTAAATTCTTACGACGAACATTTTAATTAAGACGCATTGTTCACCGAGCCGGGGCGTGACTCCGCCTTTAAAAACTCAGTGAATTCGAAAGTACGTGAAGTAAAGTACAGCATATAGTAAGTATTCTCTTATTTTGTTTGTGTGACTAAATAAATAACTTTCAACTAAGACTATCAAAACTGTCAGTGCCTTTTCCTTACATAGATACTATTAGCTCTATCCCACTGCTTCACCCGCGTGAACCTTTATGTATAACATCCTGTTTTAAGTTTTGAAATAACCTAGATAGTTCTAAATTTCATTCAAATCTGTTCAGTAGTTTTTGCGTTAAAGAGTAACAAACATCCATCTATCCTTAAAAACTGTCACATTTATAATGTAGTAGGAAATAGGTATATATTATAAGAATAATATTTCTAAAAATGTATTTAATGATTCGTGTCCGTAGATTTAAGAAACAGAACTAGGTGTATTTTAATAACATTTTGGAAGATAATTACAATAAACAAATAGATGTTAAAGATGTTGTATTATTATTTTTTACCAATGTGACCCACACTTAGGTGTTTTATTTTTCAAACTTTGAATGGTTTATAAACTGTTTTCAATCTTTAAAAAATAAAAAATAACCCAAACCCTGAGAGTACTCTCACACAACTAAATTAAAAATAGTACACCGTTATTCTTTGAATGAGAGAATCAGCCACGCTTCTTTATTGATTCCATGTTGAGATATTGCGACCCGTTTGAATACGTATTAATTCTTCACGACAATGGCTGTGACTGGAGCAGCGCCATGTTTTCCATCTCGCACTTTTTATTGTTGTTTATAATTGATTTTTATTTATCGTTTGTAAGATTAGCTGTGAGCGAAGCACGAAATAACATCAGAGCGAGACAGCAGAATTCAATTTAAACTCTAAGCAAACACCGCGAAAAACGCCGAGACGTACGGTAGACAGAAGAAAAACAAAACTGAGCGCGCCCGATCAACTCTACCAGGGCTGAACAAAAATCAAACTCAAATGAAAAAGGATGAGAGTAACCCATAAATTACACCTGCCTCGATGAAATATAAAGAGAAGATATTGTTTTAAAAGTAAGAAGTCCCGAGCGGGTGATTACGGCTCGAAATTCCGATAGTTTTTGCGCCGGTAAAAACTGATATTCCATTCGACCGCGTTCCGTCCGCTGTATATTGAGTTAATGCCGGTCGTGATTGTACATCTGTCTCTTTTTCTCACACTACGCATAAGTGAGAGAGAGCATTGTTTCAGCCGGGGTTGGTCGGAATCGCATTTTATGGTAAGTTGGCGAGACGGCAGGTGCATCGCGTCCACCTGCGGCGCGGTCGAGCGAGATGCGATCGCGAGAACATCGAACTCTACGGTCGAGTGTATCCAGATAGATAAAGCCATCCATATAATTCTATGTCCAATGTTACATAAATTAACAATGATAAGGCATGTGGAAAAGCTAAAGGATGTGGTCTGTAGCCTTACGTCTCTAAATAGATAATCTAAATAATTAATTGGTACATTTATTCTTCGCTTTTAAAAGCGAATGTATATAGAACTACGATGACGATATTGTCAAGTCGACCATGTCCATGTTTAAGTATATTTAAATATATATTATTTATTAGTATTTTAAAATAAATATCAAAGCATACAATATAATAAAAATATATCATGTTAACAATATATCTTAGAATTTTAATTAAATTCCCCAAATCACAGGCATATTTTTCACAGATAAAGTAATAAAAGTAATTCCTATTATAATCAAAATATGCTGAGTTTGTAGTAACTGCTACTAAAGTTAATTTTATGTTTTGATTTTGCTAATGTACCTCAATCGTACTTGCTAGTACACTAATAGTAAATATATAAGGAGCCATCTAAATATTAGCCAATCTCAGCACAATGACTCTTAACTACGAATGGGCGTTAAACATTTGCATAAACAAGATTAAAGTGATTGGAACTATTCAGTTCGAAAGTTATGGAGTATATTATTACAAAATGAACATAGATAGGTGTGCTCTATCTATGAATATATATGTGTGTGTGTGACTGAATAAAAACAATATTAAACTATACTTATATAGTGTTAGAATATTTTTATTTTGTTTAGAAAACTAAATTTCAGTTGTTTATGTACACATATTATATGTACTAAAACAGATAAAAATCCTACTATTGCAATCTCTTTAACAAAAACTACTAGGTAATAGATTGATTTGCTTTAATAGATTTAAGCATAAGTTTAAATAATATATTAATATAATTGTAAATGTTTTTTATTAATTGGGCATTTTAAAAAAAAATATAAAATCACAATAAATTTGCACGTTTTTATTATTTTCTAAATTTTACTATGCCTAAGCCAGCATTTACAAAAACAGAAATGGATTATCAATCTATTGGCATGTTGAGCATGTACTTTCATATATCCGTTATTGGCTTAAGATATAAATTATTATTATTACACGATACTTTGGCTGATGACTTTTAACGATATAACGACCTAACAATTACTTGCCTTTATTACAAGTTATTAAAATCTCATAAATGCACTCAACCGGTTTTAGACTACATAGATGGCAAAGTATGAAGCAGCTTTTTCTTTGCTAGAAATATATTTTATCACTACTTATATACAAAGTTTATTACAAATAAGTACTGTAGAATTAAGTAGCAGAAACTTTAAATGGATATTATAATTAATGTAAACATTGACTCAATTTTCCATTGTCCGCTATTGTTGAACTTGTCGCAAGTTTAGTCAACATTGTATATCTATATAGTGTATATAGTAACATTTTATTAAGGGTTTCTTATTATATGTTGTAGTATTATTACAAAATGTAATAATTAATTAATTAATTAAAAGCAATATAAATAATATCATTTAATAAGACGATCAAATCAATTCGTCAAGCTATTGATATACTTTTAATATCGATAAAAAATTATATCTTGTATATTATTCTATGATAATAAGTTAAATTTAAGATTAATCCTAATTTTGATTTATCCTATGTAGCTTTGAGGCATACTTTTACATTTTATATACTTATTATATATATATATATATATATATATATATATATATATATATATATATATATATATATATATATATATATATATATATATATATATATACACACACATGTGTGTGTTTGCGTTTATATGTTTATATATAATTTTGTTAGAAGTTTCGTAAATACACATATTTTAATAAAATAATGACCGATTTAACTTACATGTAATTAAATCGAGAAAGATTGATTAGTTTCGGGACCAATTCACCGATTAAGGGTCCCGAAACAGGTCAACCTTTTTCGATGAAATTATTCGATTTAATTACACATAAGTTAAACCGGTCGTTATTACATTAAAATATATATTTAATGGTGCAAAAACCCACCTTAGACTGGCGTAACTGCTACCAATATTCCTAGTAATAAACGCGTTGATTAATAAATTCAAATATACATCTCCATTGTACATGTAAATGATTTGTTTACTTATTTATCTATATCTACATATGATTACTTGTATTATTTAATAAAAAATAACCAATTGTAAATGTAGATAATATATTTTATTATTAACTTTTAACCGCAACTTTGTCCACGTGACTAGGATGTCGGTTGACAATATATAATAGCATTAACCTGTATCTTTCTTCATCCCTTATAGTGCATATATACCAAATTTCATAGTAATTAGCTGCGTCATTAAAGCGCTAAGAGGTAACAAATAACAAAACAAGAAATAAAAATAAAAATTACATAGATGCTCCTTTCCACTTTAGCTTTGCTGGAAGAGAACTCTTTTAGAGTTAAGCTCGCCTTTGTAGATTTACTTATCTCTGTCATTTTTATGTATTATCAGTGTGTACAATAAAATATGAAGCAAATAAATAAATTCACTTTTATATTATTTATAATAGTAGTTGCTTCTCGTAATGTTTCTCACTTGCATAAGTATATAAAATATCGTATGTGTTATGTTAGGATATAACGTACCCACATACCAAATTTATTCAAATCCGTTCAGCTGTTTAACAATCCTTGAATAACAAACATACACATACATAAATATCCAAAGAACTTTACAAACTTTCACATTTATAATATTAGTAGGATTAGCACAGATATTAACATGGATTAATAAAAAATATATACTATGCAAGTTTAGAAATACTGCAAAATAATGCAAATAGTTTCATGTAGGAGTTTATCTGCCATTCCATCAGATCGAGGGAAAGACAGCAAGTAGGTTGTGAGTAATAGTCCCAAGTCGATAAAATAGGGTAGATACACTGTAACGCGATTGCCAAGCTATAAGACGAATAGAAATAAAAGAGATAATTGAGTATCTAAAATTGTTCTCATTTAATATCTCTTATTTAAATAAATAATAATAAAATTCGTATATAGTAAACCTAGATCTAATTTTAATTATCGTATTTTCAAAAGACTGCTTAGAGACTTTGAACATGCTTTATCAAATTCATCAAATTTAATCACGTTTTAAATTTTTCATATAAAATAGATTGGATTTTATGATATGAATATGATTTAAACCTATGCATGAAGTATTTAAAAATTTCTATTTTTTTTAATAAATTATACCTATGTTATATATAATGTAGCTTTCTACAGGTGAAATTTTTTCAAAATCAGTTGAGTAGTTTAAGAGTTTATTTATTACAAAAAATAAATAAATATGTAAACATATAAAAAATATTTCCATTTTATAATATTAGATTTTATATTGTAACACTTTTCACATCTAGGGGATAATCACTACTTTTTACCAGGTGAGCTATCGCCTTGTTAGTTAGTTACCTATTTTGTACTTCAAAAATCCATGATTCTGTTCACGTTTATAGTTGGCGATTACCTCTTTTCATAAGGTAAGACATTAGCTTGCTTATCATGCTATATATAATAAAATATACTATAAAAAATGTGTTAAAAATGTATACCGCAAAGCCAGCAGCATGTGTACTACCTGTAAAAACAAACATAATATAATTATTTCAGATAATTCATTTAATAATAATATTCCATAAGAAGTTAGAATTCTTTTTATAATATATACTAAGATAACTATTATATACTTATTAACCAACTGAAATCCTAAACTATGGTATTAAAAAAATATTTGAGAAATAAAAAGACTTGAAGTCTTTTTATTGTCTGTAACGAAACCAGTTATTATGATCTTAAGTCTAAACTACAGAACCGATTTTGATAAAATTTCTATGGAACCCATATGTAAGTATATCTTTTTAGATAAAAAAAGTATCCCACATCGATTTAAAATTGACGGAATTATGAGGTAATAAACTTAAAAAATACAACCGAATTAAAAACCATGAAATTTTTGAAATCGGTTGCAAATGACATTATTATCACGTTTTAATATTTAATATTTTAAGGCAATAAACGCTGTTTTTATTAAATTTTGCAAAAAAGTATACTAAATAAAAAAAGTAAAGAAAACAAGTAAGAAAACGTAAGAGTCGATAGAAGTAATAAATTCTTTGTTTTTAAACTAACAGGGCTTGTTACAAGATCTTAAAACCGGACAGTACTACTGGAAGCATAAATTAGTATATTTAAAAAATTAAACATTACCGTTAAGCCCTTTACTTCACAAGCAGTTCATCATAAAATAATATAAATAGAAAGCATATCAGTTTTATGCCTTGCATACATATACAGGTCTATAACCTGTCAGATTTTTAAAAATTTGTAATAGCCCCTCCGGTCACGAAAATATGCATGAACCATAGATACGTAGAGTAGGGAATAGAACATGAACGCTCACAGTAGACAACATTCAAATTAAATGTGTATTGCCAGTTTAATTTATACAAATTTGTACCGCAACAACACATAAATCCGTGGAAGTAGTTGGTATATCCGGAATATCCGGCGATCGGAAGAGGCGAATTCTGGCCGGATATTGAATATTGATCGCACACCCTTAACCCTGATGTATCGCCGGTCGTTACCGGCCCTCCAGGGACGATAAAGGGATATTTGCCGATTATTCAATTGTGTTCGGTAAAAAACACAATATCGGTAAAGATTTCCACTCGGTAACGAAATACTGATTGCTTATTATCGACCTGGAATTCAATCCGATGTCAATCTACAACCGTTGACCCACATTTCCTATAGCTCTTTGAAACCAATTACTCTTTAATCAGCTTTATGATCTAATTTTGTAAATTAAAGAATTCTACTCTTCAGGTGCCATCTCCTACCAAAGGTTGGCAATCATCATGGAGATCTTAACCTTGTTCACTGCCATCCTGTAAATGGAATCCGGTGTTCATTCCGAACCAATTAGATTTTTAACTAAGAAGTTCGGCAACGTTCCCGATCTTCGGCAATTTTGGATCTTTCCCTATATTATAATTTGCAGAATACTATATTTTCTATTCTATATTATATGTACTAGGTACAGCAATTTACGGCGTTTTATAACATTTATTATTTCTAACTTTTTGGGTATTCTCTGCAGAACAGTCTCGTTATGTGAAATTGAAGAATATAATAATTTTATACAAATACGCGAATAGATACTATCTAAAGAATGAAATTTTATATTGTACTAATACATAACAAAAAAATAATGGAGACGTATCAATACATAAATATTATTATTGGCAATATACTCGTAATTATTTTGGACAACTTCACACGACAAGCTTTCAACAGTTACAAAATGTGATGGTATCCAGGCAATCGTATTAAATTCTCTTTGAATGTTTATAATTTTTCTTTTTATATTTCATTCTTATGCGCCTAATTACAACAAGTGAAGCCTCTAATTAGTTTATCAATAAATATACTTCAAATATTTGTTTATAAAATTGAAGAAAATTTCTAATTTAAATACTTACATTATAAATTAATATTTACCTAGTAAATGAAACTACTAAAAACAAGAATATGAAAACCAAATTAGGTTTGCAAAATAATATATCTTAATGAATCCTCAGAACGAGTATGATGTAATTCTACATCATTAGATCAAATATCAATTTTTCAATTTGCATTCCATTTTTAAATCTCAATGTATTTATTTAATTATGAGAATCTCTATTCTCGCCAAAAAAAAAACTTATTTACCAATTACGTTTAAATTGACTTATTGTGAATATATATATAA
This sequence comes from Galleria mellonella, assembly GCF_026898425.1. Taxonomy (NCBI): domain Eukaryota; kingdom Metazoa; phylum Arthropoda; class Insecta; order Lepidoptera; family Pyralidae; genus Galleria; species Galleria mellonella. The sequence goes on along the minus strand of NW_026442014.1, from coordinate 6,965,714 downwards.
CATTGAAATAACATTTAAACAATTTAAATTTAGTTCGTATAACCTAGAAAGCATTGGCTTTAGAGCTTAGCCGTGTGCGAATAAGTTATTCATATCGGTTATATTCATATACTCCTATATACGTGAGTTGAGTTTTGATCCAAAATAACTCGGGAAACTGCTTTTGTTTTTTCTGCTCGCGCTGCTACCCTTTGTGCCCTCGTAATATAATATGTTTATCAATAAATATTCTATAAGAATTCCCAAAAGCGATTGGAAAGTCCAGCGCTTTGCTTACAGTAGAAATTGTTTTATGTCAACGGTTGTAAAACGCAACATTTAAATTATATTGTGGCTCTTAGCAGACATTAAAGTAAACGAAAATAGTACCTATAATCAACTTGAACGTTGAATTTTAAATGTACTATCATAAAATGAGTAAAATGATACTATTGAACACGATTGTACTAGAATTACAAAATGTTAATAGCTTATATTTAATATTAGGATGTTTCTCTATCATGGCTGAATTAGTTAAAATAAATTCTTTAAGTTTTAATTGTTGACAAATTCTCATCTAATAACAATGTTAAAAAAAAATCTCTTTATTCAATATATATAGAAAAATTATAACCAGCAGTGAAAGCAAACACTTCACGAGACTGATCAGATATATTAACAAGATTAGTAAAAATGAGTCTGTCATAAACTTGAAAGAACCTTACCGCATTATGATAAGAGCGTTAAATCAAGAAACGTGATCATTTTTTCCTCGACTCAAGAAACTTACAGACGATTTTACATTTTGATTATTTTGCGCTGAGAATACATAAATCACTCGTAATACGTTATACTCGTACCTTTGTCAATAATGAAACGATCTGTGAATATTAAGTGCTCTTATGTATCTCCTTTATTTTATTTCAAGTTTAAGTATGATAGCTTTATTTTGAAGCCTTCAGTCTGTACTATCTATTATATCAGCCTAAAATTAAACAGTAAAATTTTAATTTCATATATATACATATATATAAATTATTATTTATTATTTTTTACTGTGTATATTACGCCATATTTCCAATTTTTTCATATAAATTTTCTTATAATCTTTAGTTTTGTGGAGCAAATTACTAACGAAAAGTATCAATAACCAAATCTCCTATATTCAGGTGTTACTAATTAAAATATACATCAATTGAATTGAATGTACAGTCAGAGCAACCACTTGTTTGGGTACTCCACTGTGTTGCCGCCGGTCGTCTTAAAACTTCGAAGTGCAAAATATTAGGTTATCAACCGCAGAGTTTGATATTCTAAAAGTAAAATGTTTATGAATGTAAGAAGAAAGTTCTGAACTCGCTGGCGAACTTTCAACGCCTTCCCGCGGAGCCGGGATTACACGGGAACTGCGTTAGGTCACTCCGCGTCGCCGATAATGGAATAAAATTGTGAAGCCTTTACACCGTAATAATTCCCAAGTCAATACTGACGAGAATCCCAATACAATTTTCGTGAGTGATTTTCTGGTACATTGAAATTAATAGCAGGTAATCATTTCATCAAGTTATTACTTTTGTCGTTATAATACGTTTGTTCTAAAAATTACTTTACTTCAACAATGAAATATTCATAGTATTCCAATTACCTATTTTTCTACTTGATGGTTAGGTATTATTTGTTTATGTACATTTATACGAAGATATGTTACCTACTATATATATATATATATATATAAATAAAAATGTCTACATTACTGCTACATGACTTTCATTAGAAGTGTATCTATGTACATAGTTGAAACAAAAGTTACATTATTCATTAAAAATAATCTGAAAGAAAAAATCTGTAAAAAAAATATTGTAAAAAAAGTTTACATTCATGCAGGAAAGCACAAAAAACTTGTTAAACAAATTTCCGACATGAACAGATTGTTACCGAAGAAACTTCGAACATGTTTCAATTACACAGGTCGGTCTAAACGGAATTAGTATTCAAAGTTATAAAGATCAACAAATTCGTTCGCTGACGAAAGTACCACATTTTCTCAAGACGAGCGCGGCAAAGCCGCAGGCGGTTTTCGGTTTATTTATTCGTAGGTTTCGACAGCAATAACCACAGAATAACAGCATAAAAAGTTGCACTAACAATATATGACGTTTAAAGCTGTATTTTTTATTAATTTGTGTATCTGTTTTTATAAGACATACTTAAATGTAAACTAGATTATTAATACATATGTTAAAAATATAACAAAACCTATTTGTAAAAATCACGCGATTGTCTGTACAAGTCATGGTTTTGTTAAGTACTGTCACTCATCAACAAACTTTAATAAAATTTAGTATAATGATAATTTAGTACCTACTTCAACATAAACTTTATCCGAATTCGTTATCATAGGAAAATACATTTTTAAGAAAACGAATCTAAGTTTTCTACGTGAACAATGTTGCAAACATAGCTAGCATATTCTCTTCTGCAGTGCTCGACAATCTTGCAAAGATCATCTGTGACCAACAACAATTATAACAATAGAGAAAAATGAAAATCTATAAAATATCTAAAATAATCAAATCATATATATATATATATATATATATATATATATATATATATATATATATATATATATATATATATATATATATATATATATATATATATATATATATATATATATATATATACTAGCACCTTGAAATCGTGTACAACTGATAAACTGTAGAACAAAGTACAAGCTTGGCGATTATCATCTGTACTTACTGTCGAGATGAATTTTAATCAATCAATCACTCTCTATCTCTAACATTAATGAGTTTTAGATAGAATAAAAAATTAACATTTCAGAATATGCTCAAACAGTAATAAATATTAGACAATAATAATAATTCCTTACCCGTGGGTGTCGTAAGAGGCGACTAAAAGAACTTAATAGTCAAGAGACGAGCAGCAGCGTCCCTTTTAAAACATCATAAAAGTCTAACTGCAGTGGCCAACCTGCCTGTCAAGCGTGGCAACTACTGGAATACCCCCCCCCCCCTCCTAATAGGGGAGGCCTAAGTTCGGCAATAGACAATTTACGGCTGATATGATGATGATAAAGTATCTCAGACCTCTATGCTAGAAAAATCATATATTATGAAAATCAGGCCACCGAACTTTACATATCTAATTTGCTTAAAGTATATTTTTTTTATTATTATTTAGCCGTTAACTGTCTACTGCTAGACATAAGCCTTCCACATAAGGAGAGTTTTGCGAGAAGTTGTCACGCTTGGCAAATTTAAAAAATAAAAGTAAATTTAAAGAATTTTTTATAAACAAAAAATACAGAATTAAATCTCGAATTGTGAAGAAAATAACAATGTACTAATATGTAATGATACTCGTATAATAAATATAGGTAATTGTGAATACATGAAGTCAGTGTATGTGTCATGGGAAGAACATTATTAATAAATTTAAAATATGCATATATACGATTTAAATAGAAATAGATCTTGTCACTACCTAACCAGTCAAATCTAAACCAGAATAGAAGAGACCTGTTACAAAATTGGCCCGACCTATTTACGCGAACTACTAGCACAGTAACAATACGATAGACTAAACACATAGTCGTTTGTGTATATTAAAAACGAAAACTCTTAAGGTAACTAATATAATATTTACCTTTTTCTCAACATAAATGTTTCAATACCTGTTACTCATCTGATCTGAACAAAATATAATATACAAATGGATTATATTCTAGATACATAGTGTACCAGAGGAAGGCTTTGTACAAAAGTCGTTTACTTGGGTACCTTTGTCCCTTTCGTGTTTTTACCGTAAAACAGTTATGTTCGCATGGCTGTGTTTCGGTACGAAGGGTGGGATATGGCAGTGAATTTACAAGGTACAGAGGCATAATACCTTATTCCTCAGCAATGGCAACGAATGGGGGGAGGGTATCATAGCCGAAACGGTATACTCTGTTATGCTCATGGCACTGCTCATGTCTATGACTTTCCATCAGGTAAACCATCTGCTTGTTTGTCATTCTAAGTTGCATAAAAAAAACTACTTTTTACGCTAATTTATTCGAGCAAAGCAGCAATACGTTGTTAATTTATATTAGTTGAATTATGTAAAAAATTATTACAAACTTACAAAATATGTATTGTTTGAAAATAAAGTTGTTGAAAAGATTAGCCACATTATACGAGTACGTGTTACTTGTCTATGCAGTATCGTCGGATAGGTAATATTAGGCGTGCAGAAGCCGACTCTGCTCATTAATCTTTGTAGTAATAAGCAATAACAATCTGAACCAAAAAAGGTATACTGACAGACCTCCAATTAATCGTAATAATTGGAAGCGATGGTTATGTGTATGTAAAAAAATGAATGGTGTTTATTTCAAACACACTTGTAGCCTCTAGGCGAACGGTCTCAATACATTTTTTGTCCAGTGACTGCATTTGTATTTTTATTGAGTTCGCGTGTTGATAGATGTTTGTTATAAATAAAATAGTATTATGACATAAAGGCTTCAATAGAATCAAAAGGTTAGTATAAAATTAACTAACATTTTATTGTAATCTCCTATACTATTTATATTTACACTCATTAAATAAAAGATTTCTATTTCTATTCTATGTTTCTTCAAAGTTATTTAACTTTTTGTACTTCGTTCCTTTGACTTGATTGTAGCTATTGTGGTTACATTTCTACACGAAATTTTAAATCAACTTTACATAATTTAGAACTACAAATTATCTTTAAAAATTCTCATAAATGTATTAATTTAAGATAAATTAATATTTAAAACACAAATCCTATTTAATAGTACATGCAATACAAGGAGACACAAACTTTTGTCAAATTAAAATATTATTTTATATACACTACTAGTTTATAATAAAAATATGCTTGTTTACCGCCTTCGCGGTATAAAAAACATAGTTACTGTATTGTCCGATAGCCAACAAAAACAATTAGAATCTACTCGCTTGGATTGGCGCCAACAACTAAATACTTACATACGTCCTACTCCCATATAAAGTCCCGTATAAAAAGAATTTATTATAAATATTTTTACATATAATAAAATCTAATCCACATCATATACAAGGAGTACCTCATGACATTTGTTGTACATAGTCTAGACTGGATACAAATTTTATAAGCACCATTCTGTAGAACACGTTTCAGAATTAATTTGAGATAAATCAGAAAAATGTTGCCCTATTACGCCCACGTGAGATGAGTCGCTTATTAAAAGCGCTATAGAGTGTAAACTACACTTGATAAGACTTTATTTTGTAGTACGTATAATGTAGTTTCGATAATACTCACTTTGTTGCCATGATAGTTCCATAAAAATCTCATTTGAATTTATTTAAAAGCTGATTACACTATCAAATATAATAGGGTCATATGTATCTAAGAAATATAAAAAATATAATGTAAAGTAAGAAAAAGTGATTGTGAAAAATATGATATGATTATATATATATATATATATATATATATATATATATATATATATATATATATATATATATATATATATATATATATATATATATATATATATATATATATATATATATATATATATATAAACCACTTACAAAAATAACTTACCCATATAAGCCCTACAGGAACCTCAATATTAGACTATTCTTACGACTTTAACATGCCAATGTTGAGAATGGCTCCTCATAAGAAAAGCATTATTAAGTTTCTTGTTTCAGGAACACTACATAATACTGTTTTTTTCCATGATTTCGGCTCAATATATCCATTAATATTAACTATACGTGATGTTGTAATATCGCCCTTATACTATTTTATGCCCTTCAGTTATGTAGATAAATTAGAAAAACACATATATTATGTTAGATTTTACCAAGATAACCTAGTCAACCAATAACATGTTTCTACCATGATATGGTAATTGGATACCCCAAACATGCTGTTAAGTTGAATTTTGTCATTAAATTCAGTTAATTACATAGTCTATGTCTAGTAGCGTGATTACACTATTAAATTTCCATGTCGTATCGTTGAGATTTAATTACTTTGACATGAATTTTGTCTATGGACTATGATTAACAAATAAACTTTGTAGAAGTGACACTTCTACATTTTATAGATATGGCAATACTACAATGTCACAAATTTATTCCAAATAAATAATTTTACAATATGACTCGGGCATCACACAGTGCTGCGTCAGTAAATTCCTGGTGAATAAGTCACGACGAACCAACTGACTTGAGTTCATCCTCACCTATAATCTTTCATTAGAATTAGCGCAAACGAGGTTACCATTTCATTATCACTAATAAAAAAAAAACGCCACTTTGTCTTTTGCTAGCAAGACTGACTGATTTAACTCTTAATAAGTGACGACCTGTCAATGCGCCATCGCAATTATTGTTATTTACTTCACAGGAGTGTCGATTCTATTTGAATTCTTATGATATAATACTGACGACATACAATAAATGCATTCCGTGCCGGTTGTACAATGGATGCGTGACACGGAACGCTTTGCGTGAAACGTGTGACGTTATGTTGCTATTAGTATACACATTAAAATAACGACTAGCAAACAATTCAAATACCTACTGAATATTATTTGAATTGTTTAATGTGGTTGTAATGTGTGATGCGTTTATTTATACTTCGATTCAATACCTTACTTAATGTTAATAATTTTCATATCTATATGTTAATGATATTATCAAATATCGATTATGTTAATGTTATGTAATTTTATTACCCTACTAATTTTATATGAATGTGAAAGTTTCCAAAAGTGTTTAAGACATAGGATACTTTATTTTAATTCACTAGAAAATACTAATTATTATATATAATATTATATAATTATTATACTTATATACTATATAATTATGTTAAAGCAAATGCTGTGAATACCTTTAAAAGGCATGTGCATTAATATTGTATTGTATTTAATATTTGTTATAATGCAATATGCTGTTGGTGTTCCTTAAAATAAATAAATAAATAAATACTTTAAAATAATTTCAGCCGATTAATTTTTAATATACAATCAAAACTACTAAATTAAGAATGCAATTAACCCTTGTTCCATGGTTTTTTTTTTATCGTAAACATCGGTTAAGAAAGAATTTTTGAAAATGTCTACTTACCTGAAGGGGAATCAACACAATGCATACAAAGCTACAGTCAGCAGTTGTTATGTAATAAAACTGTAAATCATTTGATTTGTCTACCTTTATATCTTTGTCATAGCACATAAATGAAGAAAATAGTAAATATTTCATATAACGAGCACAACATAATATTAAATAACTTACAAAATGTAGAAGCTTCATTATATAAATTTGTTTTAATTATGTAAACTCAAAACCTATTTTAATAATCCTTATTGTTATTTTGTAATAATTGAAGGTGTTGTGCTTTGCGAAGCATAACACTTTTATACACGACTCCGAATTATAAATTCAAATACATCTTTACCTTACTCGATTTGTAGGCGTGTTTTATCACAATTGAAATCGCTGTTTTTGTGGCACAAAATCTCTATCTACCTATCTATCGGAATCTTTCTCATATATTTCATTATAAATATGTAACAAGCAAACATTTTATTATAATTACGTTAATGAAAAATTTATATATCTTTCTGATATGAATATATTAATCATCAACCTACATCTATATTACCTATCACGTCAACATATCGATGAACTGATCGAGTGATGCGACAGAGATGCACCGAGCGGGCGGTCCAGATCAATTTTCTTTTTACGACAGCCGCTCATCAAAGCCAACCGACTTGCTCACTAATTGGTGGTAATAGTATACTCCAAGACTCTTGCGCATAAGTTAATGCCGAAAGTCATATATGTTAATAACGTATACAGTTACGCGTAAGTCAGTAATCTCTTTTTCTATAGATTTAATTGATTACTTATGTAAATTAAAAATACAAAAGCACTGAAAATAGAACGTCTTCATAGTTAGTAAAGAAAAGATAAATACAAAAATTATAAAATTTAATACTGACAAATTATTAAACTTTCTTTGCCATGTGGTCCCAGCATAGAATGGACCACCCCTTTCTTTTTCGTGATTGTCGTAAGATGCGACTAAGGGAATTTAATGATCGAGAGACGGGCAGCAGCGCTGCTCTTAAAACATCACCAAAGCTCGACTGCAGTTGCCAACCTTCCTGCTAAGTATGGCAACTACTGGCAAAACCCCCCTTATAGGGGAAGCCTATGTCCAGCAGTGAATAGTTAAAGGCTTAAATGATGATTATTTAAACTTTCTATATTTAATATTTCTATACGAGTATAATTATAATTATTCTTCTCCATCCAAAGGTTGCCTGAAAGAGATCGCTCTTAGCGATAAGGCCGCCCGATGCTTTCTTAGTATAATATTTACTTGTAACTGTTTGTATTTGTAATAAATTTGCTATTGTAATCTTATGAAGGGAACAATAAAGAGTATCTATCTATCTATATAATTAACGGGTTCCTACCACAATTATATATTTATTTATATATGTGATAGTAACTGCTATATTGATTTTCATAAAAAGGATATGATCATTGAATATTGTACAATCAGTCCGATATTTGAATCGTAGTATTAAGAATAAAACTTATACGCGAATTTCCATGAACCTTTTCTATGTATAATATTAACTATTTTGATACATGACTGTAATTATTTGCATATACCTACTCGTAAGTAGGTCGTGCAAGTTTCCGTTTATACCTCAAGTCAACAACTAGTTTTTCAATTAAAATTTCAACAACTAGGAACCAACTGTCGAGGCAATGTTTTCCTAAAGTTTAGCAACATTTATATTTTATTTACCTGAAAGTCGGTCGAAGTTTTTTTTTCTTTTTGTAAGAAACAAAATGAAATTACATATTATAATGTTTTGTTCTTAAATTATTGTATACTATTGGCGACACGGAACCTCTACATTATTATTTATCTAAAGAGTGATTTCAATCGTATAAATGTTCCTATCATTAATACGATGTAAATGCCCAATCAGTAATTAATAACATAATCTAGCTTTGTATATATACATTTAAAATTCAAGCTATCCTTCGTCTTTGTTTATTTCGTACTTTTTATGTAACTTAGAATGACAAACAAGCTGATGAAAGTTGAAACTTAATAACAATGCAATATATAACTTTCTTAAAAAAACCTCCTACAAAGTACATACAACTTATGGGATCGAAACGGGAATATTTCGATTGAAACAGAATTGTCAAAATTTATTCAGAATTGGGGATGATGTCGCATACCTAATTGTACATAAAAAAAATAGAGTTGAATATCAAATCTTCTATTTTGCAGCTAGTTGAAAAGAGCTTTTTTACAGTCAATAACTTTTAATAGTAAAGGAAATATCGTGAATACAATTTATCGAGACAAATGCCAAGGTTATAATGATGAAATAAGAAAATTGTTAAATTTCGTATCTCAGATTCTTTGGAAATATTAAATTAAGCACGCATCGGCAGCAAACATAATACGGGGTAGGTACTTGGTGTACATCTGAAGATTTTTTGCTCGAGAAACTCCCGTGAAAGGCCGACAGTAATTTGGGAAACAAGACGTTGCCAAAGTAAGGGCCAATGTCTACAAAAGCATTGATGTGTAGAGTGGGGATGTTTAATAAGAAACCAATAGGATTTTCATTATTTTTCTGTATTTTAACGTTCAGTATCATTCATTTACCCGTTCATGTTTTTGAATTTATTATTATTATAAACCTACCTAGTTATCACGCATTGGTAACAATTGAGAACTATAAATAATAAGTAATTATATCATAATACCTAGTTTTTTTTTAAGTATTATTTTATCTCTACATAGTGATGAATAAAAATAATATATATTATGTTATCACTCCTTTTCAATTCCATATGTTATTAGAGCGATTAAGTTAACAAAGGATAACATATCAGTAAAAGAAAAAGAACACTCTATATCCAGTTTTCCAATAAACATGGTAAACTATAATATCCTCCTCTTATAGGAAGAAACCACCAACGAGATATCTTTAGATCCCAATGTTGTCCTTTTTCACCATCTTATATCCTTTTCAATTCACTATATTTATAGTCAAATTCAATCATTCCAAGGTACAATAAATGATTTTTTTTTATTTTCCTAAAGTGTATAATGATATTAGTAAGTACATTCCGCCAACCCCTTAGTTATATGAGTACAAAGTTAATATTCAGGTAACGAGTACTAAATTACCTAATTATATCTCTATGTATATTTAAACTTGCAGGATATGGCTCAGGAACTCAGCAACGGAAATCCGCCTGTATGCGTCATTGTTTAATTTCATTATTATTGAGGAAATAAACGAACTTTTAATATTATCTGCATTATAAAGATAAATTGCTTTTATTTTTCGTTTGGGTTTTTTCTTAATAACTTGTGAATATATCGAATTGTGAAATTACAAATTTAACCAAACGTTGTAATCTATAGGAAAAGTAATAACTTATAAAAGTGGATGAAGCATGAAATATACATATATATTCATAAAGATAAGAGAGTCTCTAAGGGAATTGGCCTAATGGTATATAAGGTGTAATATAAAATCTTTATTTTCACAATCAATATAATTTAGTTAGAGATATTTCTCTACACACAGAGTTCACTATCATTATAAGAGGAGAATCTTTTAGTGACTTAAGGTCACCTTTTGTGTAATTTTTTCCTGTACCGTTATGTGTCTGTATATATTACTAGCGTTTGCAATAAAGTATATAAACTAATCCTTACTAATATTAAAAATGTGAATTTGTTTATTCATTTGTTACCTTATAGCGCCTTAACGGCTTAACCAATCGCTATGAAATTTGATATAAACGTAATATTTAGAGACAGTCAACATATTACGTTTATGCTAGCAAAGTCGCGGGTAAAAGTTAATGAGGGTGTCGTATATTTTGCATCTTCTTTTTATAAAGTTGGTAAAAATCTTTCTAACTGAGATGTTAAAAATCCACTATACACGTTCTTTGGGCATCAGCAACATGTAGGTACAATATTTGAGATATTTTCCTGTCGAGCAACGTCGGTAAAGTGGAAATTCCTATCGTGTTTCGCTGGACTCGCCGATTGAACATATAATGTTAGTGGAAAAATTAAAAGCATTATTTGTATCAGTAAATCTATATTTTCAGCCATTATTAAATTAACTTATAAATTCAAAGAAAATAAATAAATGAATAAATGATAATAAATGGATGTTGGAAAAGCCATATTTATTATTTATTTTATATATTATTTATTATTTATTTTATTTATTTTTATGGGTTTTCTTTTCTAATTGAAAATGTTGATCCTATATTAACTTTGACAAGATTTATTTCTGAAACTGTGTGAAGTGGTTTTGTAATGATTATAAGACGGGGCAAAATAAAAACTAGCGATAATACTTATAAATCCGGACAACTTTCCTCAAGAAATTTAATATAAAATCACCTGCATTGCGCCTATGAATGCTCAAATTAAATTAATTAAAAATTCAAATATTTTTTCACATTTACATAATTTGAACCATGGAAATAATTTCTAACATAAAAGGTTATATTAAATAACTCAATTATTATATTGATCATGTGATCGCGTGGTTTGCTATAAAATATATAAAAAATACCTATTTGAACCTCTCATGTATAAACAGACATCAGTTCGGGAATTATTTTACTAATATAATACAATTGTAACTAGATGATGTTTGTAAATGGAAGGTATTTAAGAAATATTAATATGAGCGGGCGTAATAAGACCAGTAGAAGTTAAATAAAACAAAATTTTAAAAACGATATTTTTTTAGAAATTTCATCTGTGTATCTATTTATTCCGACATCACCCAAGAACCACTGTAGAAAATTGGATGTGACTTGTACAATTATGTCCCCAAAGTTCTAACTTAAAATGTATATATATACGTTTTATTTTGATACGCCATCTAGAAATGATCTATTTCATTGATTTTCCTACTCCACGCATGATAAAAAGCTAGTTCAGATATAAAAACAGATATAAACATTTTATTGAACTTCATACGTCTGTTGTTTTCAACAATTATATTTCGACGTGGACTTAGCTATAAAAACAACATTGTTTATTTCTAAATCCACTGGTTAATTTTCTCATTTAGTGTGCTTATTCAGAAATTACAATTTTCTTAAGTACTGCATGTATAAATTCGAAATGTTATTGTTATGTTATAACAACAACGTTTCGATAACCTCTGGTATTCCTACAAATAATTGTTTTATATACAATCATTATAATGAAACAGATAAATAAAACAGCATTCCGCGGGCGGTCGATATTTAAATATTCAATTATAATAAAACACGCTTAACAACCCAATTAAATCACACATTATTAGAACGTCGTATCCTATGTAAATAATTAAATACATAGAATTAATAATATAATGATCATATAAATATATGTGTACCCCCAAGTTTTATTTGTGAAAATTATAATTTGTTAATATAATTTTAAGATATTTTTTATGTTTTATTAGTATTATACTTTATATTTTGAATTTATATCAAATATATTGAAAATAAAATTAAAAACAAAAGAGGCGATATAAATTAATAATCGTCTATCTATCTATAACCTATTCTGTCATTATACACATATGTAGGTTTCGCGCGTTACCTACCTAATTCATTACATGTATGTATATTACATAAATTTAGCAATTAATGGATATAAATAAAATATATACGATCAATAAAACAATAAAGTATCATTATACTTAGATTCAATGTATGATATTTTAAAACAAGTTCGTCGCCCTTTACCCATGGGTTTCGGTAATGAAATACCTATTATGACATATTTAACACGTTAACCAACAACATAACAAGTCACTATCATTATTACGAACGACTCATTTAATAGATAAAACACAAAACATATATCGAAACTTGTCAAATAAATCATCGTCTCTCGCGGTAGACATTTCTCCGATTCACAATAACTTACAATACTTCGTTAAATTTTATCTCAATGTAAATATAAACGTATACTTTGGTTTGACAACATATCTGGTATCATTGTCACATCCCATCTAATTTATTGTCATGATTTGTTAATAAACGATTGTATATAAATGCATTACACCAGGAAGTCTACTCAAATGTCGTAAGTAAATAATTTGTGGTTACCAATGAAGTGATAAGACAAACAAAATATAACGGGTCTTTTAACAAAGTATGTCTATAATTCAAGTAAACTTGATATTTAAAATCATTTATGTATATTATTGTCAGAAATAATGTACGCTATACGAAATAACAGAATTGACCGCTTCATTTTATGATCTATTATTATGATAGGAACCCAATATCAAACCATATATTAAATCTACGTACATTTATACGGCTGGTAATAACTTAGTTGCTAGAAGGGTTGACAGAAACAGTAATTATGCAAACACATACCTTATATCCACATAGAAGAGCGTGAATTTTTAATAATAGTCCGTTCGAGGTGCAAATGTCATTTAGTAATTAATGTCAATGACCACTTATTTTTTTAAAGTCCACAGAGTAACACATACACGTGAGAATCCAGTTCTAAGCACACAATACACAAATGTCCCTAAATTAATTAGTTTCAATTTATGTTAATTATTTGGATCGAGCGCGTAACGAGTGGGAGAGAGGAAGACGAGACACACACTCTAAACGCGAGCCAAGCATCAACTGACTGCTGCCCGGTTGAACAATTGCTAAATATACACCCCCCGACGCTTCCCGCGCACCCTATGGGCGCAACGCGTACACCATGCAATTTTCTATAAATTTTCACATAAGCTCCGAAGCCGCGCTGTCAAAAGATGTTTTCACTGAAAACGTAGGTGCAACCGATGTAATTGAATTATTCGCGTAAAGATGGGCTTTTTTTAAATTAAAATTGAGTTACGCATTTTTCTTATGTTAGATATTTAAGTAATAAGAAACATGTCATATGAAAATATTATACAATCTAATTGCATCGACATTTATGAAATAAGAAGGAGTAGGTTATTATAGTTTTGACTGAAGTCTTTAGTCGCAGCTACACGAAACGAATGACATTTTTTCTTATGCGACATAGAATGGCAAACAAGCTGATGGCTCACCTGATGGAAAGTGATAACCGTCGCCTATAGACATAAGCACAGTACTATGGACATAACAGAATATACTGTTTAGCCCATGATACCCCCCCCCCCCATGCATTACCATTCCTGAGGACTCAGGTGTTATTGCTCTGTACCCTGTAAATTCACTGTCATATCCAACTATATAACTAATTTCAATTAAAGAATAATAATATTAATAATTAATTCCATCTGCTTCGAGTTTTTCCAATCACACAAATAATTATTGGAATATAATATTTTCAAGTCACATACATTCGTAAATTCATTTGTTTTGTTTTTTTTTTTTTATTAAAATGTCAATTTAATCTAAATTAGTTTTATCTATTTATTATAAAACTCTAATCAACTAATCACAAAATCATCAGACTTTTTAATACTATAAACGTAAAAGTACCATATATGCTATACAATGAAAGACCGTATTTATATTGTTATTGTCTACATTATAAAGTAATAAGTTCAAGAGTCGAGATCATATAAGTTGTACAGAGTTCTTTGAATTTGAATATCTTGTGAACATAATATTGGTCAATAAAAAAATTAACAATTGAATTATGAATATTTTTGTAATCTAATATAAAATGGTTATCGATAAAATAAAAAAAATAACCTAATATTCTAAATGAAAAAGTGAGTTTGTATGTTACTTGTCAACGGCTTAACCAATTATCATGAAATTTGATATATGTATACGTACTATATGGGATAGAGAAGCTTATTGATTACTTTTATCCCGCTTAGAGAACAAATCCCAATCACGTGAATGAAGTCACAGGTAACAGCTTGTATATAGGTAATAAAATTTAAAATATAATAAAAGTTATCAGTTTAGTAACCTTGACTTATTAACTTGTAGTATTTGTACGAAATTGATTAAAGATCGTTTTCGAAAATCAAAAATACACGAAAAGCACAACACGAAATATTTTAATCCTTTGAGTAAAATATTTCATGACTCATTAGTAAAATTATATGGAATAAATACTAATAGAAAATTTCAACTTCGTGAATTTGGTTATCGACTAACTCGACGAGTCTAACTAGGTGAATCTACTTTTAATAAAGTTCAGTTCCTGCCACTACCATCGTGCTTTATTATTAGACCCTGGTCGAAACCGATGAATAATTCTCACATTTTTATAGCCTTCTATAATACTTAGAAGGGCAAATGAATTGCCAGCCCACTTGATTGAATTTTACAACCATCGCCTGTAAATACGAATATACACTATAGTATTATCATCATATTAGCCCCTAACTGTCCACTGCTGAACATAGGCCTCTCCCAGGGGGGTTTAGTCAATAGTTGTCACGCTTGGCATACAGGTTGACAATCGCAATTAGGTTTTTAGTGATGTTTTAAAAAGGACGTTATAGTATAGTCCAATTTAATTGAAATATAAAGGAGTCGAAACATAAATTTATTAATCTAAAAATAAGATGGATGTATGCATTTATTCATTGCACTGTAGTCCCGGCATAGGCCACCCCTTCCATTCCCATGGATGTGACTAAGGGGACTTAATGGTCGAAAGATGAGCAGCATCGTTCCTCTTAAAATATCCCCAAAACCTAACTATGATTGTCAATCCATCTGCCAAGCTTGGCAACTATTGCCAAAACCTCCATATAGAGGGAGATCTGTGTACAACAGTGAACAATTTACGACTGATATAATGATGCATTAATTCATAACACATGTAAGTGTAGATATAAATGTACAGCTATTTTTTTAAAAATTATATTGCTAAAATATCTACATCATATTTGAATGGGACCACTTTAATTTTAATTGATTTTACCTTTTTTGAAACATTTAAATTTTTAACAAGTATCAAAAAATTTACAAAATATCTGTAAATAGGGAGAGACCAGCAACCCATTCATTATTATATAATAGAGAATGGGTTACTAGTAATAGTAAAGATTTTCTTAATTTATTGATCATATTAATAGAACTCGAACTATGTTATTCGCAATATGTTTGATTTACACTACACTAGGTACTATATATATAGAATGTTAAAAAAACGAAATTCATTCCTTAAAATCCTTCCTTTTGACACCCTATTAATGAATACTAATACTAAATTATAATTCATTAACAAGGTCTCAAAATACAACGCACTATATTTTCGTACCTAATACTGTATAGTGGGGGGAAAGGATTGTTAGTAATGGAGACTAAGAATCCTATTGCTAGCAATATACCTAACCAGGTCGACCTCTACGCGGTTCTCTCTGGAAACTATCATGGTAATTCTTGATGAATTCATCATGATGGGCTAACTGACCTGTTTTCATTCTCATCAATCACCCTTCACTGGTGCCCCGCCTGCGTATACCGTAAGCGCAGGCGGGGTTGCCATTCCATTTTTACCTATAAAAAAAACTGTATAGTACCATTAGTACGGACACAAGTTGTTGTTTCTTTTTTTCAAAAAATTTAATTATTTTTTTAGTTTTTGAAAATTAAGTAATTAAAAGGGTATTTTGTAACTTTTATAGTTAAAAAATACCATATTAATGCATACTAACACTAGTTTTAAGAAATAGATTTCGTTGATAAACATATTTTATAATAGAGGTATATTTATATTAAAGCATAACATTTGTAATTTTTAAAGTACTTAGTGATAATTGATATATTTCTTTGAAATCATTATTTGAAGTAAAGCAAGTAACCCTGTTTTGTTATAAGTCTCTTCATTGGTTTCCTGGAACGCTGGCGTCGTCACTTCGTTATACCAAATATTATAAGATGTAACAATCAGAAATCAAGCGATAATATTTATGGAATTGAACAATTTTCTGTAAGAAATATGAATCGTAACGTGAAATAGCACTTTAACCAGAACTCTCTCCCAAAATCTGTCCCAATTGTCTCTGTTTCTTTTTAATGAGTGATAATGAAATGGTTACCCCACACCTGCGCTACCGGTATACACTGGCGGGGCACCAGTGAAAGATGATATGTGAGGATGAAGCAGGTCAGTTAGCCCTTCGTTATGAATTCAACAAGAATTATTCATGACGGTTTCCAGGGGGAACCACGTGGAGGTCGACCTGATAGGGTATATTGCTAGCAATGGGACTGGTAAACTCCATTGTTAACAGTCCCTTTCCCCCCATCGTATTTCTGTTAATAAGGAGACAGACTTACATATAGCATTGTACCGGCATTTTTTTTTACGTACTTGCATAACCGTGTTTTATTTTGAAAGGCAGTATATGATAGTTACATTTTAGATTTAAAAGGCCGGCAGCACACCTGCAATGCCGCTGGTGTTGTGGGTGATCATGGGCGGCGGTAGTCACTTACCATCAGGTGAGCCGCATGCTCGTTTGCCCCCTGTGTTGTAAAAAAAAAAAAAAAGATAGTTATTTTTCATAGTTACATTACATTACAGGGCACAATACATACGAGGTTTGTCCGGAAAGTACGTATAAAAAGTTTTTTAAAAATTTTATTTTACAATTATTCAGGTAAATCAATTTTATCCCCTTCAAAGTACTCCCCCTGTGACATAATGCACTTGTGCCAACGCCGTTTCCACTGTGAGAAGGCTCCTTGAAAGTCCTCTGGTTGTATTTCTCAGCTGCCCCGTCGTAATCTCATTTATGTCCCCCAAATGCCGCCCCCGAAGTACCAATTTGGTTTTTGGGAACAAGAAGAAGTCACACGGGGCCAAATCCGGCGAATATATAATGGAATTTTTACTCAAAAACTCACGGAACGATCTTGGCGCAAATTTTTTTCATTTGAAGTTCGTTTCTTAGAATTTCGTGGACCACGGTTTTGCCCAAATTAAGCTCTTCAGCCACCTGTCTGACCGTTAAACGACGGTCCCCATTAACACAAGTTCGAATTCTTTCCACGTTTTCGTCGGAATGTGAAGTGGAAGGACGTCCTGAACGTGGGTCATCTTGAACGCTTTCTCGGCCCTCTCTGAATCTTTTTAGCCACTTGTGGACATTGGTTCCTTCACAGCATCATCCCCATAAACTGTTCTGAGATCGGCAAAAATTTCACGGCCATTCTTGCCGAGTTTCGAGAGAAACTTGATTACACGCGCTGCTCTTCAACAAGCGGGCTCCACAAGAGGTATATGGCGTGACAAGCCAGTATTAAGCATTGTTAGGGACATAAGGAAGGGGTCCTGCGCTATCCTACGATTTTTTATACGAACTTTCCGTGATATTACTAATCCTACGATTTTTTTCGTATATAAAATATCCTATGTGCTAATTTAGGATGTAACCTAACCTAGTAATAAATTTCATTCATCTGTTCAGTAGCTTTTACATGAAAGAGTAACAAACATACATCTATCAATTCGGCCAACCACCCATCGTTACAAACTTTCGCATTTATTATATTATAATTTATAGAATAGTACCTGTGGCACACACATTGTGGTAAAAACGCATTGACACTATAAAAATTACTAATCTAACCTGTTACTATTCATTGATTTGGGACAGTAATAAAAAAAACACTTTTTCGTTGATTTAGACGAAAATTAAATAATAAAAAATCAAGCATAAATAATAAAAAAGTATTTTACCCACATATATAAAAAAGTATTTTATTTGCAAAACAGCTTGTAGTTTCGAATCCTTTACAGGACAAAAAATTACTAAAATTTATAAAGATGCTCATATAATATTTTTCTTATAGCTCTTGATTAGCAAACACTAAAGTAACGATTACAATAAATATTTCAACATCTACGCCGAATAATAATTTACACACAACACAAGAGCTAGTACCTTTTGCTCTTAAACCCAGTTTTGTTCATATAAATCTAATCCCGTAAGAATATTTGTAAGAAAATATATTACTCCCTACAAAAGTAACAATCTCACTCGTGTTTTAATAAAAAAAATCTACTAATGAGATGTGAAAATAATAGAAAAGCACAAAAATGTACAGTAGAAAGTATCATATATACTTAGATTATACATATACGTTATGTGTTATGACCTTGTATATGTATTATATATAAGGTCTATCTATGGACTAAATTCCAATAAAATCCGTTATATTCAAACATCTTCAGTTTCAAATTATTTTGTGACATTAATTTGTAATATTAATAAGATAACAAATAACATTAAATTAATCTAAAAACATAACTGAGATTGTATTTTTGCCCTTTTTGTTTGATTAGTTCACCCCAGTTTCCCCTTTTGGCATGCGCCCCGCTAATGAATAGTTTTTGTGACGAATAAGCTACCTCCTAAACAAAGGGACTGCCTCTGGATGGGTTCCTGTAACGAGACATTTTTTACAAAATACTATTTACGATTTTATGCTTAATCATAAATGAGGGTCAGTTTTTATCATAAATTACTAAAAAAAATTATAATTAATGAGCGCAAAGTAAAAACCAGCAACAGTCGAATTTTTTGCCGGTTCTTCTCAGCTTGCTGCAAATTGCTTGCTGAACTAGAATAATATGATAAAAATTTATGTGTTTATGTCTGTGTATTAATATCTAATTTACTTATCTAAAATAGTTGTACTTATAAAGTGTTCTATAAAGAAAAAATATTTTGACTATTGATAACGGTTTTCGGCAACGATACGACCGCCCTATTATTTATTCAGATGTCTTCAATCTAGCAGCTAAGAGCAATCTTATTTCTATTAAATACAGCTAAAAACCAATTCAATTCAACCAACCTTCAAATAAAAGGTAGCATTAAAATTAGTTCATTTCTTATGGAGCTGTGATGTCGCAAACATTCTTCAGACCTCATATGTATAAAGTTAAAAATATTATCCCACCACGTTTATCATGCTGATAGGTAATAATGCCCTGTTGGTTAAATAATTGAAACTTATAATTACCACTTATAATCAGTTTATAGGTAATTACATAATCAAATTTCTTACCAGTGTTCTCATAAAACTTAAATTTACATATAATTTAAATTAGTATAAATTTCTTTGTTACATTCTTGAAGGTATAAATACATTTTATAAACTATGAAACATTAGTAAAAATGGAAGTCCTTGATACTTGAAACTCTCTTTATATCTCTCTACCTGCCCCATAAAGGACCCATTGTGAAGAGAGATTATTTACCCCTTTTATTCATATTAAGATCTGAGATTCTAGTTATAAATAATTTCTTTTCGTTCTTATAACTAAGTAATGATATAAAATTACCTAATTATGAGAACAAAAAGCAATCGTTCCTAGCATTTTACGAATCGTCGCGTTCTCGAACAAGAATGGATTGCACGATACTATCACAAAGTTAAATTGGAACTGAATTGCTAAAACTTTTGTATAGTATGCCGTAATAATATTTTTAAAAGCAGTTTTGGTTTGCCATCGTAATTACTTATTCCAGTTTTAATAAATAATACTTTTTTATCTGGTACATTGTATGCGTGGTTTTGAAGAAGTAGAAATATCAATGAGACTTCTAGATGGCGTATTAAGATAAAGCGTACACCGGTTTTTAAGTCACGTCTTCAGGAATACAACTTTGAAAACTACATCTAATTTAGTGGAGTAGATTTGCATTATGCCAGAACAAATACACAGACAGATAGACAAAAAGACAAAGTTTCGAAAAAATTCATTGTTTTGGCTTCTATTGATGATGATCGTAATACAACCGTTAACTATTTACTGCTGAACATAGGCTTTCCCTTGGGGGGGGGGGGGGGTTGCCAGTCGTTGCCATACTTGTCAGGTGAGTTAGCAATCGAAGTAAAGCTTTTGTGATGTTTTAATAGAGACCTTGCTGCCTATCCCTCGACCATTACATTCTCTTAGTCGCTTCTTACGACGCCCACGGTACAGAAATGGGTGACCTATTCTATGCCGGGATCACATGACCAATTTGACTTCTATTGCTCTTATTAAAACCCCCTCACATCAATTTTTCTTAAATTTCTTATACGTAAGTACAAATATCGTCATCGTCAAGTTATAATTTTATTATATTAGTAATAGGCATGTTTAATATAATTAAAAGTTTAAAGTAGTAAACTTAATATCGATAACCTGTAGGAAAATAGAAATCTGTCAAACAAACACAATGTAGGACAAATCCAATGAGAGGGGACGATAATTTTAAAATATTGTATAGTCTTTATTAATAGAATTTAAAAAAAAGGTTCATCCATGTTTAAACGAAATTATCACAGAAACACTACGTATCACGATATTTTCTTTGATTGGTGATTAAAGTTTCGAATGTAAAAAACATGTCAACAACGTTAAATTGACATTTGAGTGACTCAATCTGACACATATTATTTTTAAACCAATACAAAAAGCGCCATTTTCATTTAGTGTTGCAAGTAATTGGATTAAAAATTTCCCAGATCAGTTTGATTTCTTAAATTTCATTTGGAAAATATTTTTGCTGATATAATAAAAATATACATATACGTATTGCTTACACATTAATGTGTATGAATTAAAATGGTAGCCATTTTTAATGGTTTTAAAATGAATACATATTCTACATCTATATTTCGTCATAGTCGTAGAATACTGACGGATCTTTATATGTAATCCGTCAGTATTCTATGACTATGACGACTTGTATATCAGTCATTTATACATACACATTATAGTAACCCTATTTATTCGCACATGTATAAAAAAGTAGACCTGTTTTTGATGGATTATTTATATGGTGTCACTATATGTATGTATATAATCTAAGCTGACTACACGAACAGAAGACTTTAATAAGTCTTCTATTCATGTGGTCAGTAAAGTAAAAGCCAATATATGTTTCATCCCTACATCACTATACTTTTACTTATATTATATACTTACACCAATAAAAAAGAAACACGTGAAACAGAAAAGAAAACTTCAAGTACCCCATATTAAACTGCACGGCCAGCGTAATTATTATAGACTATCTCCTCCTCTTATTAGAGGAGGCGTGAATTTACTGGGTACAGAGGAATAACACCTGAGTCCTCAGGATTGGCAACGCATGGGGGGTATCATGGGCGAAACAGTATACTTTGTTATGTCCATGGTACTGCTCATGTCTATAGGCGACGGTTACCACTTTCCATCAGGTGAGCCGTCAGCTTGTTTGCCATTCTAAGTTGTATAAAAAAAGGAGACCCATGTTCAGTAGTAGAACTATAAAATAAAGAGATTTATGCCTGAAAAACTTAAAACTTAATTAATTGAAACTCACTTAATTCTGTAACTATAACTCTGTTGTAAAGCAGCAATATATATTATATTTTCTTCTTCTGATTAGTAATATAAGAACCAATGTAATCTTTTATATAAGTCTCACCTTAATCTTCCGGAATAGCAACACCATTAGGGGTAACGCGGCAGTCTTTTTTTGTCCAAAGATGACAGATTATCGAGTGTCTCCGCTTGTTTGCCTGTAGAATTTAAAACATACCAGACTTTAGAATGCTGCAGTAATATTGCTAGTATCAAAATTGCTATACATTATTCAAACATAAATATATGTAATATTACCTTAGTGAGAACATCAATGAGAAAGTAAAATAATTCCTCTTTTTTTATTCATTTTCGTTCGCTATACATTATCGTCCTGTAATAAATATTAATTATACAGTATTATTTCACCAAATAGTATAGTCATCGTATCATTATGTCAGCCATTAACTCTTAAATATCTGAAGTTTCAAATTTGACATCGGGGTTATAAATCGCATTGGGCGCCTACAATCGATTTTATTTTAATATTTGGCTGTTTACATGTTACCAAATGTTTTTTTTTTTTTAATAAATATATAAAAATATCGTTATGATTTTTTTTTCTATTTTTCCCCATCAGTAAACACATTAAAATGTACACTTATGTATTTTTGAATTTGATTTAAAAAATCAGGCTTTTAAGAGTTAACTGTCCACTACTGATCATAGACTTCCTCCACAAAGGCAACTTTGCCAGTAGTTGCCACGCCAGACAGACTGGTTGACACCCGCAGTTAGGCTCTTGGTGATGTTTTAAAAGACCATTAAGTTTTCTTAGTTACCTCTTACGACATCTATGGGAAAGTAAGAGGTGGACCGCTCTATGCCAGTACCACACGGTAACAGTATAATAAAATGAAAAAATATTTGTTAATTTTAAAATTTCGTTTTAGCTATTTGGCTACCTTATCTAAAAAAGGGGTAAGCTGATTACACACACCATAAAGACAATAGTCGTATAAATGCCTCTGACAACATTTCGCTTAATAACAACTACTAACGTTTTGCCAAAAATGTAACGTTTAAGGATAGACATTTTAGATAGAACAGACTTTAACCAACAGAATAGACCCTAACTATGCCCAAGTAATAAAGGACTATGAAACGATATTATGTCGTACAACAAGGACTCTCAAATGATGGGTTCATAAAATTAACAACATTATTATGAACATTTATTGTACAACGAAATTTATGCAGTTTCAGTTTCTTAGAATTAGAATCTGTTTTTTGTTAATACTTACAAAGCAGCAATACTTATAATATCAAAATGTTGCAAACTTACTTATACAAACTTCTGGACTCATTATGATAGACTCTTTTATGAACTGGATGTAATATAATATGTGCCTGCTTGTGCTACTCACATTAGTTCCTTATGAGTAAACTAAAATGTATATATCTTACAAATTTCTCTAATTTATAACCTAATACGATTATAAGAATCATCAAACTTGGAGAAAACTGGCGTAATCCTTATTGATATTATAAACTTAAAAATAAAATTGTTTGTCTGTTGTCTCTTGACGATTTAACGGCTTAACTAATCTTCATGAAATTTGGCACAGATAAAAAAACCATAATCCACTTTTATCCCAGTTACAAGTCATGGTCATAGATAATACTTATAAATAAAATACAATAAATACGTATAAATAAAAAAAAAGAAAAATCGAATTAAAAACTTCCTTTTTCAAAGTCAGTTAACGTATTATACATTGCGTCATCAAGCTATAAAGATTTTAAACCCACACTGACAAAATTTAATTTTCTGTGAATAAATGGAATATGATAATATTTTTATGAACTTCAATAAAGCGAATGGCTTTAATGAATAATATCAACTTGCAAAGAAAATTACGAGTCATTTCAAGGAAACTAGCGAATGATACTAATATATTTGATTAAACAAAATTTATGTAACAGACAATTTAATAGAGGCTGCTGGGAAATGCTTTATTATTGAGATTTTATAAACCTCATTATCATGTTACTGACTTAGCTATTGTAAAATGTAATCGAAACAGACTTAAACTATATAGGAAATATAAACGAATAATATTAAAAAATGAACGATGAACCAAAAGAATAAAAAATACAGTTCCTTTTTTGCTTCCTTTCACACAATGTCATTGCTCACCTAGAAGGAATCAACGACACCTTTTTAGAAAATATTCAGCAGATAATTTACACATTGACAAAAAACAGCATTACAGATGATCAGAGAATGAAATAGGCGCGGAAGGATATTTTTATTTTATAGACAACTTAGTTAAGTAAACAAGCTAACTTTCCACCTGATAGAAAATAGTAAATATCACTGAATACACAATAAGGTCCATATTCCATATGTTCGCAATATATCCTGTCTGGTCGACCTTCTGGAAACCATCCCGCTGAATTTCACTATTCATCACAATGTGCTAACTGACCTGCCTTTTTATTCTTATCTATCATCACTCGGTGCCTCTCCAGCATATCCCGGTAGCGCAGACGGGGTTACTATTCTATTATCATTCATTAAAAAAACCACAGTGCCATAGGAAGTGTGTGTGTGTGTGTGACGGTTAATATATTCTATGGACGCCTGCAACACCAGGGATGTAACACTCCATTATATAAAAAATACATATATATCTTAAATTGTATAGATACGTTGGGCTACAGACATAAACACCACTTAGATATGAAAAACATAATCCACCTCTTTTTGGGTAAATAAATTGCATTCTTGGATAAATAGATTTCATTTGCTTTCATTTTATATAAAATTAGGCACAATCGAATCCACAACCATCAGAAAGTATGGCGGAGTGTTAAAACACTACATTACCAAACTCGCCATATCGAAATTCTCATGTACACTCTTACGAAATAATAAGTCGGTGCACTTTGAAAACATTAGTACTTGAAGACAGTTCTTGTCTAGATCACGCGAAGGAAGATATATAACTTTTATAATGATATTTAGAAAGATAAAATACATCTTCAATAAAGTTATTTAGGACCTATAAGTAGGGATGGGCAATATATATCGTACACCTATAGTTAGAATATCTATAAGTATATTGACCGGATATCGAATAATTATACTATATATTAGATTTGGAATATTCAATCCAGAGGAACTTAATATACAAAATATATATAAAAATTAGCTTATATTTTTCTTCATCCCATTTAGAAAATGTATACGAAATTTTATAATTATTGGTTAAGCTATTAAGGCGCTATACAATTTATATAATTTAGTTACTTAAAAATACTCAGTGAATGTATTCTGAACTGTGATGACTAAATTAGGAAAACCTGTGCTAGCCAGGCCATCATCCCCAGACAAGTTGTAACAATGTAAGTAAATAACAGTCCATAAACAAACAGGCACGCTCACTTTCACATTTATAATGTTATATTAATAAAACATATTTTTAAAGAAACTTAATATAAAATATGATAATTTACCTGAATTATATCGATATTTACACCGGCCATAATCGGGAGTAGACTGATGTAACGCTGTCATGTCTTCGCTTCTGAGCTAGAAGTATTTTCTTTTACCTACTGATTATCCCAAATCAGACCAATTGTGTCACAATATTGAGAGTATCTGCACGCAACGTTCACCATGTTTTTACAATGACACAATTTGTTTAATTCTCCTCTGAAAAACAACTACAGGAAAGTTTCAATTTGTGTTAGATTCCTCAATCTAACTAATATTATTATTGTGAAGTTTTTTAAACGACAATTAATCATTTATGTTTATACCTAGTTTAAAAATTGTAAACATTACTAATATAAAATAGAACAAACAAAAAAACAAATGTACGAGTATAAGCGAAACAAACAAACAGGATTGTTCACGTCCAAAATATAAGCTCGATAAAAATATAACAAGATGGAAGTATGAACAAAATAAGTTTTGGTTATTTTAACATTTTGAAGTGAAAGTAATTAGTTGGTTAGAGTTACATAAATGTGTTGTGTCCGAATATAATACAATTTTTCTAACTTGAATTATAACTAAAAACAAAACACGGATATATCCGTGTTCTTTTTTCTAAAAGAAAAAGAATTTGTGTTTTGTTTTAATTACATATCTTTTAGGTAAGTATGCTTTAAACATTTACTCCTTTAAATGTTATATTGTAGAGCTACCAGAAATAAAGTAATTTAAATAAAACTTAATATAATTTAAATAAAAATAATAACAAATACGTGATTTTTTTTATTTTCGTAACCTCAATTCCTTATAAATTCAGAACCTTATTGTTATTATTTTTATAATAAATAATATATTACTTATCAATTAACTTTAAAAACTAAGATAATTGCTAATTATCCTAAAATATCTGTAGACTCCCTCTAGTGTCAATTTACACAACTATTAATGTTACTACTCACAATCATAACAACGTTAACATTGTATTTTGTTAAGTGCTCTAATTCTATTAAAATCATGTGATTCCATAGCCCTTCGTAAGGTGGCGCTATCTTATTAATATTAAAATTGTAAATACTAATTTATTGTAATACAAAATTATAGTCTTATGTTGATATAAAGAAAATATTTTATTATTAGGTCTGAAATATAAACAGTGTAATAAAACTTACACGCTTGAAAATTATTAAACGATACGTAAAATATTTTTCCCTTTCTAAGAAAAATAATTAAGATTGCGTAAAAAAAACTACGAACCTATGAAAGAGGCTACTTACTTCTTTAAATGGTACTATACACTTAACGGCTGACTGTAATTTCGGTAATAAGAAATGTGACAGAACTACCTTTCCTGATTTCACATTATATTAGATGTAAATGAAATGCGAAACAGTTGTTCAATTTATAAGTTACAAAATTTATGTATATACATATTCAATTCTATTTTATAATATTATTAGCATTATATTAAAGTTGTATATAATTTGGATAACATTTCGATTGACCTATTTTCGGTTTTTTTTTATTTTATTATAGGAGAGAAGTGGGCTGTGCCTGTCCCTCAATTGTCTGGTGCCCACCTCAAAACGCGAGAGGACCTTTCAGCTATGCGCAAAGACATATCTGAGAGCACATAATATGCATATTTTAAAAAGGCCGACTGCCCACTTCCTTTTCCGTGGATGTCGAAAAGACGACATAGGGAAATTAGTGGTCTAGAGATAGCCAGCAGTGTTCTTCCTAAAACATCATCAAAAACTAATTGCGGTTGCACTTTGGTGGCAAGCTTGGGAGGCGGTTAGGCTTTGGAACTAACAGTAACATTTTAAGAGTATATAACAAAAGTTTTAAGAGAATATAATAAAGTTTTAAGAGTTATTTATTTGTAAGTGACAATTAATATAAGAGAATGTATGATATGTGTTTTATTACCAAATTTTAGTTTCCTATACTTAAGAGGTTTATTTTAACTTAATCACTGTTAAATATGTAATTCTTTTGTCCGGAATTTGTCAGCATTGCCAGATTGGGTTATTTTTTCACAATTTTGGCTCCTAAAATTTTATTGAACGCGTAATTTTGGAAAAAATAAATTATTGGAATAATTCTTAATTAAAATGGTTTTGGAGAAATGTAAGTATTTTTTTTTTGGTCAGTTTTGATATTTGTAAAGTATATAGAAGTGTCAAAACAGACAACATAAGAGAAAGAGAGGGTTATATAAGCTTAAAATAGGAACAGAATTAATATTTTTCCGTCGTTTATTTTGTGGCATATGGCAAACGTAATGAAAAACAATAGAACTTTGTGATAAGGTAAGTCCTAGAAATCGTACCGACTTGGAGAAAGAGTATTTGTCGTTTGGATAAAATTTAAATTCGGTAACCCTGACTTGAATTAAGATATAAACACACATAAGACTTGTACTACTCAATTCATCAGTTTTATTTCGTCATAGTGAACAAATGAGCTTCACAGTCAATTAGTAAGTGCGTTATAATTTGTGAAACGAACATGTTTTTCATTCTCACGAATATTATGACGACCAAAATTTGAATAGTAGGTAGATATAGATATTTTATTCAATATATTTAAATATTATTTACTTATTTAATACGCCAATAATACAATTATATGGAATATATTTAAAAAAAATACAATAAAATAAAATCAATAAATTTAATAATATAATATAAGAAATTTTTATAACAATTTACGAGTATTATATTTTATACATTTCTCTTTGCGATAAATTCAGATTAAAAAGAATTAACGAATTAAAACATACATCTATAGCACACAAATAAATCACATGTTTATAATCATGTATTGATTAAGTTGTAATTAAAATACATTGATGAATTATACACATACTTTCACAGATAATTCCTGATAGATTCAAAAAGTCGTCGATAGTTAAATATAGGAAAGTACCTTTACCCTTAGCATAATACATTTTAATTATTTATTTATTAAATACACCAATACAAAATAAATGCCGGAATTAACAACATATGGCGTTATATACCAGTTCATCGTAGAAAATAATAACAGAAAAATAATCATTATTTTTCTTAAATTTGTTATAGAACAGCACATAAAGTCAACAGCAACTAAACATAATAAAACCAATAGCGGTATAGCAAATCTGGAGGTCATGCCCCTAAAAGCTATGAGAATTACAAGAAGATGAATGATTGGCGCTATGAAGTTTTTAGTTAAAATTTGTAACTAGGCGCGGATATATCTTTACACCTAAAATTACCGGCCAGTTCTAAAAGTACCAAGTACCAAACTTGTAATTGTTTAACATTCCGTTTGAATGCTTTAAACGAAACTATTGTTTACTAAGAAATATTATAATTTTTAATCCATTTCAAAATTTTGATTAACTCAATTCTTCTGCATTTATTAATCATGTGTGTGCGTGTGTATGTGTGTGTGTGTGTGTGTGTATATATACTTATATATTTTCTGCGGTACCTTCGTCAATTTTGAATTGATCTAATTTTCACTAAATATCCAATAGTTTTAACTGTTAGTTGGACAGTAATTTAGTTAAAACTTAAGTTAATGCTGTAATAAAACAAAATCTTAATTATATACAAAAATATGGTAATTCTCGTATTACCTATCTCCTAATTATAAAAGGAACTAACTGACTATTCTATTCGTGGCTAATCAACGTGTAAGCTACATTTATCAATGGCTGATTGAAACTAATACGATAATCACTATCATAATCGCTTCCGCTGAATACCTATTTTTTATCAATATTAATCATTCGGCATAATAATTGATATACTCAGTTCAGTAATATACGGTAATTGCCGAAAAACGGACTTTTTGCGTTTTCGTGTAATTGTTTTTAGTGTTTTACTGATCGTAATGAGAAAGGATAACTGACAATAATGGTAAGTAAATATTCATTTACCTTTCTATGAATTTATTGCCTATAACAAATCTAAATACTTATATGAAATAATACGAAAAAAAGACAAGATACTTTTGTTATTCAATATAACAAAAAAAATAAGCAGTGCTAAAGTTCTAGAAATATCAGAGCTGTATATATATTGGTATTTATTTCGTAGTTATAACATTAATGTATACTGCAAGAACTTTTACTTTATATGTCATTAAATGTCCTCATAATGTCTTTCTTACCCTATAAGAGAAGAATTCCACCCTCCTATTAGCAACCTGGTTAGGTTAGGTTTTACCAGAGGGAGACTTTGTACAAAAGTCGTTTGTTTGAGCACCTCTATGCATTTCGTTTTCCACCGTGATGCAATTGTGTTTTCGTGGCTGTGTTTCGGTTTAAAGGGTGGAATATGATAATGAATTTATAGAGTACAAAGGAATAATACCTAAGTTCTCAGGAATGGCAACACATATGGAGTAATATGGCCGAAACAGTATACTCTGTTATGTTCATGACACTGCTCATGTCTATAGGCGACAGTTATCACTTTCCATCAGGTGGGTTATCATTCTAAGTTGCATAAAAAAAACATATCCTGTGGGCTCTACTTACGTTCGCATTTTTGTTGTATTTTACAAAGCATTTGTTTCTTATCTGTTTATTTAAACTTTAATGCACAGTAAAATTCTATGTACATTTGGCGGACTTAACACCGGACTTTTTTTGTTTTTTTTTTTTATTTTTATTGTTTATTTAAAGCTAATATACAAATTTTTTTTATACTATGATACTATTCTTCAAATAACGTATTTGTAATGCGCGTCATTGAAATGCTTAATTTTTTTATTTTCGAAAGTTAAACCTAATATAGGTAAATGTAGTTTTCGACATTTGTGTATGTGTGTGTGTGTGTGTGTGTGTGTGTGTGTGTACCGCTATAATCTAAGGCTATAAGAATCCAAAATCCAATGATAGTATCATGATTGATATGATAATTTGATGATAGCTTGTGTACAAAACATGACAGATACACGTTCCATAACAACACACTCGCAATGCCGGAATTAAATTAACAATGATTCAGCAATGCTTACGATAATATTTATATTACCTATTATTGAACATACTATTTTGTTTTAATATAAATATTTGTTATTGTTAATATTTTTGATAACAAATGAGTAAGATAGTTTATAACCACTTATAGGTAACTGACATCAGACAAATCAAAAAACTGCTATAATCTTTCTTTAAAAATAAATATTTATATATTATTAACAGCCATCAAGCTACAAGTGGCAAAGCTGTACTTTACGCCAATAATTTGCTTAAATGCAACAGCATATGAACGAATACGCAATAATATGTAAAAACACACTTAGTAAACTTCGTCCGTATATCCAAAAACACTACTTTTTATGATAATTACGGAGATAAATTACATCCTCAACTTTCTAACATCACATTAAACATGGTTCTTTTCTCATAAGATAAGTAGGTATACGGGTATGACGTTACTACTACTACGCTGCGCTGGTTAAGCGACTTTGGTATAAAGATTTATTTTGAATGCTTTATTCCTTTACGCGCTTTTTCCTTAGTATAATATTAAAATGAGTAGTATAAACATATATATAAAACAGTGATATTATGAATATGAATTTAATAACTACACGTTACATGTTAACAGGATGAACACGACCTCTCCCGAACAACAGGCTTTGTGCCACATCAGGTAGCTGGCCTGGAACTGCTCACCAGATATTCTATGAACACGGCCAGGGCCACCAGCATTTTATCGTCGTTAGCCGACTTTAGGAATAAGGAAAATGAACAAACAGGTGGTAAACAGTGGAACTGGCAATATTTAAGGGTGAGTTATTTTTCTCTTACATTTTTCTTTCTTCAGAAACTTGCAAAAAAGTTTATTTTCTTTGATTTAAAAGAGACCGTGTACTTTATATATGCGGTATAATTATCATTAATTTTATAAAACTACAACTAACTGACTCGACTGACGTTTATCTTAGTTTAATCAATCTTAGAAAAACGTTAATTCATTCGTTCTCAAGCGACCTCGCTTACTAAGAAATAGCATTGAATTTTTATTTAAATAGTTAAAAGATTAAGACTTATTTTATAATACTACTTACCTATAGCTGAATTACAGACATGCTTATAAGCGTCATGCTAGGTAAGTGATAAGGTAAAGTTAAATGAGTAAATAAAGATATGTCTTTTTTATTGAATGAATATATCTATAATCTTCATATACGTTGTCTATGTACTGTTTTGATTCACTTTGTAATAATATTTATCGTTTAATATTGTCATTGAATATGATATTATAATAGTACCTGTTTTAAAATATGCTCTGTAGTCATAATAAACTACTATACCAATAAATATAATATATTATTTGCTGTAATTGATTCTAGATTTATCTATAAATATTGCTTTGTCGATTTGTGTACATATTTTTTCTTCTGTGTTAAAATTTAATTTATATTAAAAATAGACGAAGCGAAAGAGATCTGTTTTTTTTTATTCTTTATTGTACACAAAAGGTTATTGACATGTAAAAAATGTTTTAATCAAAGCATTTGGCATTCCATTGTTTCTGCCTACCCTAATGGAAAACAGGCGTGACAGATATATATGTATGTATATGTATAGTATTTTACGTAATGTGTTAAAAATATTTTGTATCAATTAATTACTTGGAAAATAAATTTTCAAACCTCATGTATTTCTCATTTTTCTGACATAACATACAATGCTGAGCCCAAAACACAGTGATGCAAGCACACTTGCTTATCAGTAGAAACAAAAGTAGAATGGAAATATACAAGCAGATTACATTTATATATAGTCTACCTCGGGTAAAATAGTATTTATTTTTGTCACAGGATCAATTTTTCCAGAAAGAACTGGAAGGGTTATATAGGAAATATGACGACAAATTAAGGGAATCACTTATTTATATTTATATTACATTATTATTGACTTTCTCAACAGTACATATTGTTTTAGTTGTCGTGTATACGTATTCAGAGGTAAGTTGAATTTTATTAACATTTAGACAAATACACTTCTCAATAGAAAATGGTGTCATGTAAATTAATAATTACGTAAAAAATAATAACACAGAAGATACTTATATTATTTAAACTTATTCTACTACATTTGCTTTACTTTATGACTTCATTCGCTTGAATTTCAATCATAATTTAAAATCAAATATCAAAATAAAGATATGTATACATATTTTTGTGAACAAAATCATTGATAAAATTTATCAAAAATACCTAATAATATTAGAGTTAAAATTCATAGCACACTCACACAAACGATATATCTTCCTTAGAAATTACTATTTATATCCTTAGGAAAAAGAAACATCGCTGCTAAGTAAAAGGCCGTCGCTCAATAATATATAAAGTTTATATAAATATATGTACATGATGATTTTACAGATATAATAATTTCTGTCATATACCTTCACCATGTTATATAGAGGACTTTTTAATTTCAGGAAGTTCAATCACAATCAACGTATTTATCGATGGGGATGTACGTTCTGAGGATCACTTTACCGATTTTATGTCTTTGGAAATGTTTCTATGATCCCAACCGGAAAAAATGGTTCTGGATGCCAATCGTTGTGTCCTTTATTATTATTGTAGATCTTGTCGTTACTGGTATGTAATCGTAGAATTAGTGCGTATTTCATGTGTAAAGTAAGTTTTTAAGGCAAGCAAGTGATGATTGTTCTGATGAAAAATAATAAGCATAACATATGATCGATATCAACCTCATAGTTTTGTGTATAAGATATTACTCATTATTATTACCTCCTGTGTCAGTAATTACACTGATTACCTTACTATTCAGATTAAAATACTGCTATAAACATATTATTATGTAGTCGATACAAATATTTGTTACTTAACCACAAACTAAGACCTAGTGGTACCTTAAGTCATGCAAATCAATAGATTTGCATATGGTAGTTATAGAGATTATACACCTTAAATTATATAGATAGAGTCTCGAGCCTCAAAAACGGGTCAACTTTTTGTTAGTAAATTGTCAAATTAGCCGACTCGATTTTTTTATCAGTTTTCTATATATTTACGCGTACTATGTATTTACGCATTAAAAAGATGCAGAAATTATAAGACAAAATAAATATAGAAGTTACAATGGAAACGTTATTGATTATTTATCACACAAAATTGTATGAAAAAGTTGACCCGCTTTTCTCGAAGCATTTGTATGGAGATACTATCTATATAATCTAAAGGTAGTAACCAATATGTGAATATATAATATAATGTATTTATTTAACTTTGCCATTTGTATGTCAAGCAGAACTTTCACTGAGATATGGTAAAGAAACTACTCAGGTGTAATAGAATTACTAACACTAATACGACGCATGAAAGGTATTATGGGCGTTACAGATATTTTATGTTATTTATGGTAACATTCCTATCCATTAGCGGTGACTGCCATCAGCTAATTTGTTATTGCAAATCTTCCATTATTTGTGGCATTTATTTTTATTGATTTTTTTATGTTCCTAGACGTTACGGTTCCAATACACAGCGTTTCAGAAGGGATCGCATTACGACCAGCATACTCTACCACGGTGTTATTATCAATATATGTATTTCTACCATTGAGGAATAACTACCTAGTCATAATTCTAGGAGTGTTAGTGAGCACTGTATATGTACTAATCTACGCATTCTTCACATATTACAAAAATCCTCAGATTGGAGTTGTGGTAAGAATAATGTTTGATGATTTCAATACGTGTATACATTTGACTTTGTTATCGTCGTCATTGTTTTAAAGCTGATTTTATTACATTTTATTAAGAAAACACTGAAAATGTAAATATGATTTTCACTGCTTTATACCTAAATAAAATTTACAATTTTACAATAGTAATTATAAATAAATATCCTAGCCGAACAAATAAAACTCAAACCCTTTGTATGTCGTATTCCATTCAATTTCGTATGAAATAAAATAAAACTGTCTTTTTTCATACTTTTTTATAACATTGTGTCTTTCTTATAAGCCATTTATAAATAAAAGATAGAAATTAAACTTCTTCAAATAAAAATTATAAGTGATAAGAAGAAATAAGTCAAACTATTTATAGATATGATAAAATGATAGATGGTAGAATAATAAAAAATCAATAAAATAATAGTATATAACAAATTATTATTTAGCTACTTATTAGGATTTGTATTAATATTAATTTATATTATTAATTTCAATACATGACGGGTATCATAGGCGACACAATATACTCTGTTATGCCCATGGTGTTGTTCACTTCTATAGGCGACATTTATCACTTTCCATGTGGCAGGCCGCTTATTTGTTCTACTGTTTGTTATGATTCTAAGTTACATATAATTTGAATTATAGTAAACAACATATTGAAAACGAATCCAACTATGATTATTTTTAGATGATGTCTTCTAAATATATTTGTGAGAGTCGTCTCAAGTTCTCACGATATCTCAAATTTACATTTGTGATAATGAAATTCATCATAATTGTTTTTATTATATAAATGTAATAATATTAATTTGATAACAGATCGCTTCGGACATAATCTATATGGTAGGTGTCAACATAATGGGTACATACTTCAGGCTAATGAATGAAATTGTAACAAGAAGATCATTCCTCGATAGGCAAGCATGTGTCGAAAGTACTTGGCGACTGAAATTTGTAAAGTCTCAAGAGGTATATAATTACATATATTTTATTGTTTCGAGTAAATTTTTAATTACAAGTAGTAACTCTATCAAATTTTTTATACAACTGTCCACTAGTGTCCCTAAGCTTCTCCCATTAGGGAAGCCTTTGCCAGTAGTTGTCATGTTTGGCAGGCAGGTTGACAACCGCAGTTACGCTTTTAGTGTTGTTTGTAGAAAGACGCTGCTGCCCATCTCTCGACTATTAAGTTCCCTTAATTATCTATTATAACACCCACGGCAAAGGAAGGCGTAGTTCATTCTATACTAGGATTACTTGGTATAGATGTATGTGTAATAATATTATATATTAATACACAATAAAATTTGAAAATTGTAAAGTAAATGTGTAATTTAGTTAATAAATAAATTAAATTATTTTGCTTTTAGTTCACAATATATGTATATGTAATGAAATTGACTAAATATATATGTCATTTATAAGTAACGCAAATTTGAAGAATAAAAACCTTTTTTTTTATTTCTTGTAACATAAAACATGTTAAAATAAGTAAAAATATATATGAATATTATATTAATATATATTTCTTATTTCACCAATGTTCAAATAATTTTTTTGTACTTCAGGAGCGCCTTATGTTGAGTATTTTACCAGAACACATTGTATCCAAAGTTCGACAAGACATCAGATCCATATACCTTAGTTTACAATCGCACGATCTCGTTCATAATATCAAATCATTCAAGTAAGTAATTTTTAACATTATTTTGCATTTTCTTATTTAGTTATTTGTCCAAAACAATTGATAAATATGACTATGTTACGAATACGCGTAGGTATCTGTTAGGCTATATTATTAATATCTACCTACAATCTAGAATATCAAAACTCAGAGCAATTTGTAACCGTATTTAACGTCTTTAAACTATTTTATGGCGATATCTTCGCCGATTGTGGCTTGATTACAACAAGTGGCGTTTTCCATGAAATTTGCAGTAGATACTCTTTATTCCCATGTTAGTCCTATACTGATCTTGTCAAGATAGAAATATGTTTCTCATTTAATTAGTTTATCAATATATAAAATATTAATGTACGTAATATCCTTATTTGTAATTTATATATGTGTATGTATAATATCTGTATGGTTCTAGGTATAATACAAATATTTACTACAAGTAAGCTGCGATATCTGATAAGCTTTTTATTTATTTATTAGTTGTAAAATTATCAGTAAAAAGAGTATTTACTTATCATTCTCTTGAACTTCCAACTATTGACATTGACCTAAATTTTGTATTCTTTTAGATAATATATTTATTTATTTCAACATAAAAACAAACTTGCGTAATCTTGGATTTGTTTCAATATTATGCCTATTTCTTGTGATATTTTGAGCTATTGTATATTTTTAATCTATTTAATTATAGTGATAGATATGTAGAAGAACATGATAATGTCAGCATATTGTATGCCGACGTCGTAAATTATACCAGAATTTCCACCACCTTATCTCCAATGAGGATGGTAGAATTACTGAATGAGCTTTTTGGGAGATTTGACGAAGCTTCTGAGGTATGTAATTTTTAGAAGTTTTAATTGTATTTAGACGTTAAAACGAAACTTTTTTTATTGAATACCCTCACAACTATATATGTATTAAAATAAGTTAACAATTTCATTTATACCATGGTTAAATTTTCGCTCCATTTAATCTTTGAAATTATTGTACGTTTATTTTAAATTTCATATTTAATTTCTTTTTAGAATAGTCTTTTAAAAATTAAATCCTTATCTTTTACTTTTTAATATAAAATAATACATGTACGTAACATACGTACTTTGTAAAGATCTCAATTTTTACCAAGTCTAAAAACTGTCAATACTTCCTTTTATTTATTTGTTAACGGATTTAATTAAATAATGTTATTTTAAAATAATGACATATTATTTTCATATTATATTATTTTTAATTCCAGGAGCTCGATGTTCTTCGCATAAAGTTTCTTGGCGACTGCTATTATTGCGTTAGTGGTATACCTAAGCCCAACGCGCAGCACGCAAAGAACTGTGTAGACCTAGGACTGGAAATGATTCATATCATCAAGGACGTAAGGTATTATGTTAGATAACAGAAAATTCGTTATAAATTGATAAATAATATATTGAATAGTAGCCTGCTATAACATAGATATCATAGGTTATTATGAACTCACGAGGAACTGATAGTAATAATAATAATAATAAATAAATTTATTTCTTTATACAAAGGTAGTTAGTTACATTACAGGGTTTGGTATCTCCTGTTAAGCAAAAATTGCTTGTGTTAGGAGAAACCGCTGTTTCACAACAATAATTAAATTTGATAATCATTACAATTTACTTTTCTTTTTTTCTTAATCAGCATTAAAAATTTTACTTTGTTTTAACAATAATTAAAAAATCATATCATAAAAAAAGAAAAAATGTCTATTTATGATAATAAATGCTGATAGTACATATTGTTATTTTAAATAGGGCCATTAGCTATTACTAGCAATCCCCCCCCCCCCCCCTCTCTGATCCGAGAACTTATTTATAGGTGTAATAAGTATTATATAAGGGGGGTATATTATAAGAAACAAGCAAGTAAAAGAAATTATTAGGGAAATGTTTTGAGCATAATATGTATCGGTTTTCAGAGAAAAGCGATCGTTAAACATCGATATGCGGATAGGCGTGCATTCAGGCAGGATCCTAAGCGGATTGATCGGCATTAGAAAATGGCAATATGATATCTGGTCTAAGGACGCTACTATTGCCAACAAAATGGAGTCTACAGGACAAGCTGGGTATATATATCGCACCTATCGTAATCTTTGACGAAAAGGAATAAATAGAGTATAAACATTATATATCTTTTAATTTTGTAACGTCCTACTATTTATTCATTTTATTTACTAACAGTTACATTAACATTATAGTTTATGTATTAATATTTCTACATAATAATGTAGAAAATATTATTCTACTTGTAAGCAAAGATATAGATTATAAAAATCATAAAAAAATGACCATTCAGAAATGCTTATATATTTACTTGAATAAAAATTGTTCTTATTCTCACAGCATTCATTAATGTGAAAGTTAAACACATAATCTCGTTATTGTTTGTTACAGGAAAGTACATGTAACTAAACAGACTCTTGAATTGCTGCAAGGTTCTGCTAGAGAATACGTAATTGAACCGAATTCTGCTTGTCAAAATGATGTATTTATAACAAAAAACAAACTAGAAACTTATCTACTATCACGACCTTCAATGGTAATTGTAATTCAAAAATTGTAGATATTTTTATGCAAATTGTAATGACAAACTAGCTGAGACCCCGCATGAAAAGAAGTGGTTGTCATCGCCTACAGACATAAAGGCCTTTCTTGAAGGATTATTATGATCGCTTAAAACCTGATAGTTTTATAAAATAATTTGAGCTGCTTTGCAAAAGTATAAACAAAAAAAAAGTAAAATCTGGTCTTTTTGTAAACACATAAACTAAACCTGTATTTTTTTTTTTTAAGTTTTTAATAATCCCTCTGTGAATATTTATGTATTTTTTATTTGAATAGAGAATGTTTATTGACCATAATATATCGTTATGTTTTCAGCCCGTCGACTATAAACCCTTTCATAGAGCTTCAGTTGGTTTAAATAGAATCATTAGCAAAACAACCTCGAGAGTAAGTTGCCATTTGCCGTTATTATTTTTCCAAAATTTCATATACCATGCAATATGCTTCTCCATATTAATTGCTATTTCAGTAGTTATCGGAAAGAAGAAATTTAAACCACAGACGTACTACGTCATTCATTGATGACAACTTAGTGGAGTATCAGCTGATGCTGAAGGCAGCAGACGCTCAAATGGCGAAAGAAATTGAAGATATGACCAGTGGAAGGTATCTGAGACTTTTTGTACAATAAATTTTATAAGACTCGTAAAAATTATATCATTAGAAAATACTCTTTTACAATTTCTACTAACATCAATATATTATATACACAAAGTGTTACCAAGTGCCAACAATCTGAACTATTAACTTGTTCAAATGGTTAGTTGCTATGAATATTCTGATATTTTTGCTATCCTTATAATTAATTCAAATAATTAAACATGGTTTCATACTACTAACTGATGGATAAGCAAGCCCAACAGGCAATGAACTGTTATATGCCCTTCTGCTAGACAGAACTATGACTACAAATAATTTTCAGAGAACTGGTAACTCGGAACCGTTCTTTAAAACAATCTATGAGAGTCTTTGAAATGATGATAGTGATATATGTTTCTTAGTGCTATACATTGTACGTCATTTCATCAGTGTTAGAATTTAAATTTGAATATGAATTTACATTGATTTAATTTATTTTATTATCAAATTTTAGAAATCAAATAATGAGTGAATCCAGACTGAACAAAATAACACTGATGTTTAAAAATTTC
Source organism: Galleria mellonella (assembly GCF_026898425.1). NCBI lineage: Eukaryota > Metazoa > Arthropoda > Insecta > Lepidoptera > Pyralidae > Galleria > Galleria mellonella. The sequence goes on along the minus strand of NW_026442014.1, from coordinate 6,925,687 downwards.
GATATGGAGAAGTCTTTTCTTCTACAAGCAGATCCACTGTTTAAGTACTACATTACATGCTGCCTCTTCATTCTTTTACTGACATTCCTAATTAATGGCCTTACTACCGACTGGTAAGATTATTTTATAAGCAGTTTAGTTTCCTGTAAAACAGTATGTCACAAGATTTTATGTACCAAACTAGCCATTGGTCGATACTTTGAATCGATACTGTTTAAAAATTAATAAAATCGACAATTTCTAGTTAGCGTATCAAGATAAAACATACACTGCTTTTTAATTTACACTTTCATGAATACAACTGAGACTGCATTCAATTTGTGCCATAGTTTTTTCGTAATGCCGAGACAAACTTACAAACAGGAAGACAAAATTTCTAAAAATTATTGTTTTGGCTTCTGTAACTCTCATTAAGATCCTCCATATCTATTTTTCATAAATATCTCATAAAATAGTTACAATTTATATATATTAAATATACACAAAAATTACTGCATGAAATGTCTGAAATAGATTTTTTCTTCTGTGTTTAGGAGTGAATAAATTCGTAACACATACCTTGATATTTGATTAAATATTAAACAGTTTTTACAAAATTATTGCTGCGATGGAATCACTAGTGGAAAACTGAACAATAAATATTCTGTCATATTTAATTTTTAACCAACTCCAAGAAACTTAAGTAAACTTAATTAGTTTAAGTAATATTGTCAATAATAAAATAGAAATTAATTAATCCAAAAATCGACAATAGATTCTATTATTAGTCTGGTATGTCAAATTAAAAAATGATTGGTCAAATATTATCCATATTAAAATCAGTGTTATCTATCTATACTTATAATAAATCTGTAGAGAGGTCAATTCTGTACATGAAATATATTTCCAAAATAACTATCAGAGGGTGATTAGTGATCGATACTGATGCCAAAAATGCGACCAGTAAAATTTTTGTGTCTGTATGTTCGTTATAGAAACAAAAACTACTTGACGGATTTTAACGAAACTAGGTACAATTATTCTTCATACTCCTGGTCTGGTATACTTTTCATCTCGCTACGATCAATAGGAGCGGAGCAGTGAAGGGAAATGTTGGGAAAATGGGAGAAGTTACTTTATTTTTAAGCTTCCGTCGCGTGTGCAACCTAAATGGCCACTTTTTAACCCCTGACGGGTATACATGTTTTGGATACCCCCACAACGAGTATTGAGGGCCGCTGCAACCCAAACAACTTTTTCCTTAAATATTTTAGCTTCTAGCACACCGATTTAGACTTTTTTTTTAAATTAAAGTTTATACTCTGGCAAATACAATGAAATATAAATAAATAAAGTTTGAATAATTTAAATAGGTATAATTCGGCTTTAAAGCTTCGCAAACGCGCATTGCACGAGATTTTATTACAAATTCAATAACTCTACGTTTATTAACGTTAGAAATAAAAATTTATATATCATTGTAAATCTGAAAGTGTGTAGTTTAAAAACGTATGGACGTTTATTGAGTTCTTCAAAAACTATAATTATTTTAAAAAATGAAAGTAGGTAAAAGTAGTAAAAAGGGTTTAAGAATGTTTAAAATATACGTAAAAACTCTATTTTTTTCGAAAACTTATATTTTCTGATATAAAAAAAATCATCGTATTATAACAAGTAACTCCCCATTGAAGGTTATTTGTCTGCAAACTTATGAACTATATACAACACATCGTGTACTTCGATGTCGGTTACACATGGATTTTTTGCATTCACTGCATTCTATTTTAGTTTTTATTCCTAATGAATAATGAAAATATGAACATTTTTGTCTTTCTTCTAAATCAAAAACTTCTTCATATGGTACTTCGTCCGCAACTATACCCAAACAGTCTTTAAATACTTTTTTATCAGCAAGTGTAGTTGAGGACATTCGTAACGTCTTTGGAGATGAGGTTTCGTCAGATCGTCGTCAGTGGCAGACTTCTTTAATAAAATATTTTTGAAATCATTTGCTGACAATTGTATAAGGTTTTTTTATTCGTAACTATCATTTATTTCATGTTCAAAAGACACGAAACTCGAAAATTTCTTTTCTTACTGACTAATTTAGCAAGAATTGATTTTTTTAAATATAATAAACAATTACATTTGGTAAAGGAGGAAATTAATTCAAGTTTTAGTTACCAATAATGTTAATTATAATACACAAACAAAATCAAATTCACATTTATAAAATAACAAAATATACCGCACTAGGTATTGAGGGTCTCAGCGACCCAGAGTAAAATTTTCCGACGCTTAGTATTCAAGCTATATGCTTGAATACTAAGATGAATATAAATATAAAACCAATTCCATTCGTCTTCTGAAGGTCTAAACTAAAATATTGTGGTGGAGGAAACAGCTGTACATAGTTCCTTCATAGTGTACCTGAGGCCCGCCGAACTACCTGCCGGGTCGTTTCGACCCACAATACCCGTCAGGGGTTAAAATGTAAAAATGTCCATCCGTGCGACGCCGTGACGGGCCGCTAGTTTTTAATAAAATGACAACAATTGACCAAAATGCTACCTATAATTACAATTATAAGCATATTAATTTGAGTTTATTTTTGCTTGGTGGATACTATTACACACATATTTTAATTTTTTCTTCGCGGAATATTCTATTTACCGATATAATAATAATGGTAGAATTTAACAACTATCTACAAATTCTTTTCGAAGTCTCTTAAAATTTCAAAAACTGTATTGTAAACTATTTATAAAGTTCTTAAATACACAATTTTTTATGTTTAATTTATACTATATTAGCTTTTACCTGTGACTTCATCTACGTGATTGGGATGTGTTCACTAACCGTGATAAAATAGCTTATATCCTTCTCCTCCACATATAATATTTGTATACCAAATTTTACAGTTATAAATTAAGCTGTTATGACGCTATAAGGTAAAAAACAAACAAAGTCACTTTCACATTTATAATATTAGTAAGGATTAATTGTAAATGGGCAATTACCCTTCTCAATAATTAGATTTCTTTTTTAAAATAATCTGTTTTGTTTAAGGTTCAATGGCTTTCACTGGTATACTTGGACTCTTTTTGGAGCACTGATACTAATATTGCTTGCCATGCAGCCTCTAACCTGGTTTCATATCATATGGTTAAAACATAACGGCATCGAAGAACCAAAAAATCCATATCTCCGTTCTATTTACGACCTGTCAATAAATATAATAAGATCTGCTAAAATAAGAACAGCAATATATATGATTATCAGTACAGGACTTGCTGCGATGTCGATCGTTAATGTAATTGGATGCACTGAAGTGGAAGTTGAACCTTCAACGAAGACTGTGCTATCAAACTGCGTCTCGCCTTGGGTAACAATATTTTCTAATATTCGAGTATTAATGCAACTTATAAATATATGTAAATACTTGTACGGCAATCAGGTCAACAGAGTTTGATAGACGGTAAATCTGTCACAATCATATAAGCTGGAGTATAGTGTAAGGCAAGGGCTATCATCACGAATACTCTTCAAACTATACATTAATGACCTGATCGTTGTGCTCAGCAATACTCGCATTGGCTGCTATATTGATGGAGTAAATTTTAATAATATAAGCTATGCAGATGATATGATATTGCTGAGTACACCAGTATGTGGTCTTAGAAAATTTGCCCTAGTTTGTGAATCCTATGCTGAACATGGACTGATACATATTGTAAAAAAAAGTGAAGTCATGGTCTTAGAGATCAGTAAAAATAAACTTGTAAATTTTTTAGTAGTTAGTTTGAACTGTACAGCAATTACAAGAGCGTGCAACGTTAAATATTTATGATACATGCTGACTTCGGCCCTCAAAGACGATGATGTTAACGAGAGGGAGCGAATGGTGTTGTCGGATACTTGTGCAAACTGTGAGCTAGATATATCCAAAAATTCTAATGGAGATAGCAAACTAACCCCTAGGAGAAGCCCAGTCGGCCAGGGTTCAAGGCCTCAGGAAAAAATCGGCGTACTATACGAACAGTATCCAAAAGCACCACTTTCTGCTGTTTTTCCGAAAGAGATATGCTCCAGTATCCCAACCATTTGAGATGTTGTTCCACAGTGATTGGGATAAGACCGTTCAGTGATGGAACGATTGGGTTACACTGAAATATTGGATATCACACCCCCCCCACATTTCGGTCACCTCATGAGCCAATAATACCCTCGAAAGTGCCCAATTCATCACCACGATATCAGGTTTGTTTACAGGAACCGTATTGTTTGTGATGATGGATCAGTCCCAGTACAGCCCAACGCTATTACTTTCGAGGACCGGCAAAGTTTAAGAACTATTGATAGAGTATTTTAGCTGCCTGATTATGTCTGTGCAAGTACTCAATGTTAATAAGAGCTGAACAACCCAAAATCAAATCTCTGAGTGACTCTGCGATATGGTGACAAGCCCGACAGATGACCTCAGTGCCATCCTTCACAATACTATTTCGGCAGTTGTTCGTCTTAACCACCTGATCCTGTATTGCACAGACACAAACCTCGGTATAGACCACCGATTTATAATAAGTGCACAGAGGTTGAAGAACCTTACTTGCATCTCCTTCCCTTTCCATACGGCCACCCGTTAAGATACCTCTCATTTATTCCGGGGTTTGCCAGTCCTCTCTGGCCAAAGAAAGTGGTAAATCCTTTATTACATTCTATTACCTCTCTATCTTCGACTTTTTCTTTAGAAAATATCCTAATGTCCGGTTTTACATGATCTAAATGCTTAGCCCTGACCACCAGCCTTCCGCGGAATATCCTTATGACTGACGACTTCGGGTGATGCAGGCATAGTTGTGCGGATTTTCCGATCGAGGACTTCAAGATCGGGTTGAGGTCATCCGAGCATGCCAAAAATGTAAAGAAATAGGGGTTGCCATTATAAGCTCAAACTTTATTCACACCCGACAAGGAACTTTTAAATATTCCTGTAAGGCGTGCATAAATTCTTTGCAAACAAACTGTCTCATATTCGCCTCCTTTACACCAATATTTTGTGCCATGCCCTGATACAGATATGTTTTGGCCTCGGATAGATTTTCGATACTAGAGGTATGATAGGTAGATATGTAGCGTTCCTTTCAGATTGAGTGACCTATACCCTCTGCACATGGAGAACGCTTATCTGTTCTGCGGTTCACCTTAACAGAGCTGCTATAATCGTTTACGATATTTAACAGTTCTGTAGGGCGTTGGACGCTTACATTTACAGAACGTGAGGTACTTGTGTACCTTGCTATAATTGAGTGCTGCAATCTGTCGATATCCGGACTTTTCCAATACGGAACCCGCCGAATTGCAGCAACAACATCCTCCTCCGTAATAGCAACGGCGTTCAGTGGAAGTATTCCAGCACATTCTTCCTCAAAATCGTGCATTCATGCACCCTCTTCATGCTACACAGGTTCAGATCACAGCTATTGCTAGAAGACAATGAAATGGTCGCCTACCAAAACAAATAGAGACAATTTTTAAAACGATTTTAAAACAAAGTGAAATTATCGAAAAATATGCTGAAAACACAAAGTGCACAAATGGCCAATGAAGAATATAAAATATTCAGAAGAGGTAAAAAAAGCAAAAATGGCGAACGACTGTTAGAATTCCTGCTAAAACACAACTTACCATTGCTTATTTCCATATTCCGCAAGAAGTATAAAACGAAATCGACGTGGATATCCCCAGATGAAATAGTTAAAAATGAAATAGTAAGATTGTAGACTATGTCTTAACAAACAATGCTAGGTTCTTTACCAATACAGACGTAACACAAAACTTTAACTTCAATATCAATCATCGTACGGTATATTGCTGTATGTCTAAATATGGACAAAAAACCTAGGCCAAAAGTAACTCACACAAACACATGCTTTGCACCAAAGCGGTCAAAAATAAGATCACAGAATACATGATGAATAAGTGGAAAGTACATTACAACATAAAACAGTATCAAAGAACAGATGAAAGTACAACTAAGTAAGAACAAAAAATCCTATAAGGTCGTCTAAGGGTAAATAGAACTGTAGCTGTATGGATGTTGTCGATCCTTGCACCCCATGCTGTAATTTCTAAGGAAAGCCTCGGCATTCCACTAGTTGCGTGTTTGTGAGAAGAAGCTCCTCTGAAACTGCATTATTCGTGAATATTCTGGTTCTAAGGTATGATGACGGATTCCCTGATGATGACAAGCAATGCGATAGTGAAAGGTGGCTATAGGCAGCATATTGAAAAGTTCTTCAGAACACAATTCAGAAAATATACAAGCGGTAGAAGATGCGAGAAGAAGCAAAGTCTCCACATAAATTACCCTTAATTTAAGCCCCTTCTCGCCGTCTAATAATCGTTGACGTCTCTTATCGCACGACTCAAGTAAACAGATTCGGTAAAACGTGAGAAAAGATAGGAACTACCGAAAAATAAAAACGCTAGAAAATCGCATCAATAAAACGGTGGACAGACAAAAAGCTCTTAAGGAACTTCGTAAAAGAACTTTTTACGGAATAAGAAATTAATAAAAAAGGTAAATAAAAAATTGTCAACGGCTTCAAAATATAAAATCCTAAAAATAGCCTGCTATCGCTTGTTATACTCAAATCGAACCAGGAAAATTTGACAAGAGATATTAATACTCGTATTATACTAAAAATATATATCAGTCGAAAACATAAAAACCAAAAAACAAAATTCCTTGGTCCAGGTAAAATTTCAAACGAGCTTATGCATAAGGCAACAGAAGAATTAAGCCTGATACTAACAAAGGTCTTCAATAAAATACTCTATTTTAACAACATCCCAAGTCAATGGGCAAAGTCATACACTTCTTTATAAGAAAGCAACAACCACAAACACGATTCAGTATGGTAAAGTATTAAGGAGCAAAGAATTCCAAACGTTTATGTAAACATTATAAGAAATATTTACAGTGAAAGTAAAGTTAATGTCAAGCTGGAATCTGTAGAATGTGCTTTTCCAATCGACAGAGAAGTCAAGTAAGGTTATCCACTCTCGTCGAAGCTGTTTTAAGTAGTGCTAGAAAATATTTAGGAAACTGGAATAGGATCACCTGGGACTAAACATAAACGGATCGCGACTAAACCATCTAAGATTTACCGATGATCTAGTTATAATGGAGGAAAACCCAAAAGTACTGAAATCCATGGTACGCGCTGACAAAAAGGCAAGCAAGAGACAAACTTGCAAAATGTTGGAAAGCCACAGAGTCAATCATGCTATGATTAAAAATTAAAAACAAAATCAGAAACATAAACATAGGAAATAAAACAAAAGTAATATATGCTTTTACGTGTAAATCAACTCAAATGGAAATGGACTGGGCATATCATTATATCAACAGTTATCTGTTCACTGCTGGACATAGGCCTTTCCTTATAAGGGAACAAGAGGAAAGTTATGCCAATAGTTGCCACGTTTGGCAGGCGGATTGGCACCGCAGTTAAGCTTTGATGATGTTTTAAATTAAACGTTGCTGCCCATTCCTCGACCATTAAATTCCCTTAGTCGTCTCTTACGTAACCCACGAAAATGAGAGGAGTCGCTCATTGTATGCTAAGACTACACGGACTGGACATATGCTCCATTGTAAATATGAAAAATGAAGTAAACAAATATACGAGAAATTGCTTTAGGAACCAAGGTCGTAAAGTGCAAAGATGAAAAGACGACCTGAATGTGACCCTAGGTCCCTTTTGGCTACGAGTGGTAGTTGATAGATAACAGTTTAAGGCTTTGTCATAAGAAGGCTATGTCGTAAGACACAACAAACGTCGAGGCATATTGTAAATAGTTTAACAGTATTCTTTAAAACAAAATGTAAAAATTAGAATTAAAGGCTTAATTATCCTTTTTTACGGGTCCAAATTTATAATGATATCCATTTAATACTGAGATAAGTGAAGTGAATATTACGTATCTCTGGAGTTTCTTTCATCATCATCAAATTATAGCAACAGCATTCAAAATATTTCTAGTTATGATTTACGTATCAATCCGAACACATTTTTTCAGCACGTTACCCAGTGCTGGGGATTGGCACTATTATTAAACTTTCTATTCAGTCGAGTTTTCTTCATCTTTAAATGGATTGTCGCTGGTGGAATGACAACATTCTATCTATGGATGGTGTGGGGAATGAAAACTGATTTATTTGCCGCTGACGTCACATGGAACGTAGGACTCGATCCTAGAGTCTCACATACATTAACTGTTGTATCAATAACTTTAACGTTATATTGGATAGATAGAATGACAGAATTTAGAAACAGATTGGACTATTTGTGGCAAGTACAACTTGGCGAGGAACAGCAAGAAGCAGAAACTATGTTGAAAGTCAATAACATGCTTTTGGAAAATATACTACCAGGGCACGTGGGTAAGGAAAATAATATAATGTATATTTATATAATAATCTAAAACTAAAATCTTGCTTTAACAGTAGTTACAAATGTTACAATTTATATAATATAAATGTTTTTTTTTTCAGTACAAGTTTATTTGAACATGAACAGATCAATAGACGAACTATATTACGAAAAATATGATAATGTAGCAGTTATGTTCGCATCGCTTACTGATTATAAATTAGGAGTAGAAGATGATGCAGATTTGAGCGACAAAACAGTGTTGGGTATGCTAGACAGTGTCATATCCGATTTTGATAGGGTATGTACATAATTTCTATTATATAATTATGTCATGCATACATATTAACTAAATAGAACAATTACACTCTAACTGTGAGTATTTATATTTGCAGTTACTATTAACCGGAAGTTCAGCCTACAAAGTAGAAAAAATCAAAATGGCAGGATGGACATACATGGCTGCTTGCGGTTTAGATCCCAGCAAAAGACAGTCATTTGATTCAACATCAATAAACTCTAATATTAAAAATCAAAATACAATATATAATCGTGCTATAATAATGACGATGCTAGAATTTGCAGCCGCAATGATGAGGAAACTGCAGGACTTTAATCGTGGATCATTTCAGAGCTTCGAAGGGCTGAATTTGAGAATCGGTAAGAATTAAAAAAAAAACTTAAAAAATTATACCAGTGCAAAATAATACCAGTATTATGTATTATCAACTTATTTACTACTTATTTAGTATTTATTTCATATAATTACTTAATACTATTTTTTTTTAATATTTTAACACATTATCAGGTATATCTAATGGAGAAGTAGCAGCCGGTGTAGTAGGGTCTTCTAAACCATTGTATGACATATGGGGTCACGCTGTCAATATGGCATCTAGAATGGATTCTACTGGAGAAACAGGAAAAATACAAGTAAGTTTAATAAGTATCTTTTTTTATTATTATTTTTAAATATTTATCTGTCCAAAAATTTCCAGATAAGTATATGTATCCCGTCTATATATTTTTTTAATAGGTGAAAATGGCATGGTAACCCCGCCTGCGCTGTCAGTATATACTGGCTGGATACCAATGAGAGGTGATAAGTGAGGATGCAAAGGGAGGTCAGTTAGCCTATCATGATGAATTCAACGATAAATTAGTCACGATAGTTTCCAGGGTGAACCGCGGAGAGGTCGACCTTAGAGGGTACATTGATAGTAACGGGGACTAACCTCCCCGATACTAACAATCCCTTCCCCTTATCCTGTCTATATTTGAATATCCATAATACAACAAAATCAATAAAGGTGTCTACTATAATATCCAAATCCAAAAAAACACACATTTTTCTATACTTACACATTTGAGCTTCATATACATATATCGTAATGCTGACGTTTAAAAATGTATAATATAATTGTTAAAGACACTAAAATATTTTTCAAACAGGTGACAGAAAACACTGCTTTAATTTTAGAGGATTGTGGCATTCTGACAACATATCGAGGAGAGACATTAGTAAAAGGAGCTGGTTATATAAAGACGTATTATGTTCCCCTTGATGAACATTTAAATCCCGTGAGAATAGAAAAAAGTAATGATTATTACAAACGTATAGAAAAAAAGAATCAGTATGAAATTCGAGATAGTATTTATAGCTATACTTCATCTGAATGTGAGGTTTCCGATACACAATCACAAAATATAACTCACAACATTGAAGTGACATCTGACACTGTTGATTCAAATGACGGTACTGAATCCGAAGGTAATATGGAAATCAGTGGACATAACGTGGATGATAGCAAGGGCATTTCACCACGGAACTCTAATAATATAAGTAGTACTGATATTATTGGTAAAGTTATAGAAATGGACAAACATGTCGATAGCAACAGAAATGACAATTTTAATACTAAGGCTAATATTGTCGATAACAATAATCATGATATAAGAACTTTTGCTGTAATTGAAGTTCCATCACACACACAGGATCCTATTCTGGTGCCGAATAACGCTTTTATATCTGACCAAATTGAAAGTAGTTGCAAGATAGAAGTAACTGATTTATAAGACTGACTACAATGATGTATTATTGTATATAACAAATATATATTAGTGTATATAACAAATCTTAATAAATACATTCATTATTATATTCCTTCATAATGTTTAAAATTATATATATTCCTTGTTACTAGATAGAAAGTAATTATTAAAAAAAATAAGTATTACTCTACTACAGAAAAATCTCTACTATTATAAGAATAACAAAATTATTACATTACATAATTATGTATAGTATAAAATGTACAATAACTTAGAATTGCTAATACGTATGGCCTAACATTAGTTAGCATTTACACTATCATAGTGTAAATGCGAAAGTAAGATTATTTGTTCGTTTGTTATGCTTTCACGTCGAAACCGCTGGATCGATTATGATGAAATTAGGTATAGAAATAGCTGTGACTCTAGAGATGGTTAAAGGCTACTTTTTGATATATTTGATATGTATGAAATAATTTTTATATGAAACTTTTTATTGCGTAGTGTGATTTGCTTCAAACTTTTTGGAATTATTGTTGTTAATTCAGAATTAAGATACACATTTCTTTTTTTTTTTTCAAACAAATCCTTAAAGGGTGAAATAGTTTTAGCAATTCATATTGAAAAATCATATTTAAATTATTACATATAGCTAATTCAGTTCTTTCCATTTATTCCTTCAAGGTAATTAACAAAATTGTCCCTACAAGTTTTTACACAGTGAAATCACATAAAAATGTAATTTTTGCTAATATTTACATTGAGTTTTATAACAAATCGATAGATAGCACTGAGTAACCTTCATTTTGTAGTTTGTATAGATTGATTAAGTGACTTTTACCTAGGCAAGGGTAATACCTTATTTTGTAATATTGAATCGTTACTATGTATTCTGTTTGAATATACATACATATATCAAAACTGTATATTTAGATATTTTCCACTCCTTTCCTACACAAGAGTAAAAAAGCTATTTCTACTAGCCCTAAAACAAAAACATGACAAGTTTCTTACACTACTTTTATTTTACATAATCAACTTTAAAAGAAATAGTATACAAAATTAATTATTTTAAATTTACGGATAGTTAGTTAATCTGATGAACTAGCAACGCGGTTCAGCTTCGCACGGATATAATTTTGTAAGAAGCCATGACCATCATTCCAAGCATTATCTGTCGACTGCTGGACATAGGCCTCCCCTATAGACTGCCATAAGGAACGGTTCTGAGCCACCTGTATTTTCTGACTCCATGCAATGCATTTGAGGTCGTCACTCCATCTAGTGGGGTCGTCCTACACTGCGTATGCTCGTACGGGGTCGCCACTCAAGAATCTTTCTTACCCATCGATTGTCAGTACTTCGAGCTATGTGGCCAGCCCATTGCCATTTCAGCTTACTTACCCTTCGGGCTATGTCGGTTACTTTGGTCCTTTTGCGGATATCCGTTTTGCGTGAATTGGCGTGAATTTACTGGGTACAGAGGCATAACACCTGAGTCCTCAGGAATGGCAACGCATAGGGGGTATCATGGGTGAAATAGTATACTCTGTTATGTCCATGGTACTGCTCATGTCTATAGGCAACGGTTACCACATTCCATCAAGTGGGCCGTCAGCTTGTTTGCCATTTTAAGTTGTATAAAAAAAATCCTCGTTTCGGATTCTATCACGAAAAGAGATACCGAGCATAACCCTCGCCATAGCCAGCTGAGCAAATTGAAGCTTTTATATACGGGCAATCGTGTAGGACCATGTTTCAGTTTTATAAGTCATCACTGGCAACACGCTGGTTTAAGATCTTCGTCTTTAAACTTTAAGTTATTTTGCATGAAAAGATGTGGCGTAGTTTTCCGAACGCTTCCCAGCCAAATTGGATTCACCAGTTGACCTCTCGATCGAAGTTGGACTTACGTATTCGGACATCTTATCCCAAGTATACATACTCATCAACAACTTTGAGCGCAGTGTTCTCACTCGTAACAGGTATAGGTGTGGAATAGTCGTTAGACATGATTTTAGTCTTATTCATATTTATCTAGACCTTTTTATTTTTTTTTAACGACTGGAAAATGTTTTATGCAGATCCATACACCTTGTGGAAGGTGAATTGGTACTGTGGGAATCCCCCCGTAAGGTGGGGGTGTACCCACCAAAAACCAGACGATATACCCTCGAGGTGCCATATGTCGGAGACATGGGTTCGCTTTCGCACTCACCACAACTTCGACGGCAGCGACCCGCCCCCTGATGGTAAAAGCAGCTTTCGTCTCTCAAGATAGAGTGGATGGCGTGCTCACCCTACCACTCGGGGGATGTTCCGGTATATTAGCATATCCCCCAGGATGTTCATCTAGACCTACCTGTTCAAAAAATAAATAAAAAAAAACACCATTGAAGTCATTGAGCATAGTATTCAGTACCTCCAGGGATTTCGCCATGATTACTATGTCATCGGCAAATCGAAGGTAAGTGATATATTCGCCATTGATGTTATTTTAAATATAATAATAAGTAATTAGTAATTTTAATTTTAAAATTATGTCAAAGTCTATATATCAAAATATTTCCAGCCATTATCAACACTCATACATTACCTCATCATCGGAGTATATCACGGTCGGCACACATACGTGTATAACTTTCAACGAATACCTTTTGGTAATTTTGAATATCAAGTATATCACCCTTGCAGACACACTCGATTTACAGGACATTGTTAAGAAGGAGCTTGCGAACGATGAACCCGACACCATCATGGGATGGATGGTCACCTTAAGAATCATTTATATTTGACTGTTTAGAGTTGCTCTGTAAACGACATTTGTTGTTTTATTATTATGTGGTAGTAAAATGTATTTTTTGGGAGTACCAACACGTGATAGACCAACATACGGTTGGCCACGAGTAAAACACTATTTTCTTAAGTCTATCCCTACTAAGTCAAAAGTAGGGCATTGGAACTTTATTAATTGTTAAAGCGAATGATGTGTTCACATGAAATTGAAGACGTTTAAAAGGTATTGGCAAATCGGTAGGCATCATAGGTTTTCGGTGTATGTACGCTAACTGGCCGGCTGTAGGGCCAGTGATTATGGTCGCTAGAATGATTTTGTTCCTCGATTCCTTTATAAGTCTCGTGCCATTGCACATGCTAGAAGGACTTAAATTTCGTAAAAGCATTTCTAAACAAGTTAAGAGCATTTAAAAATTCCTATAAGTATTTTTTTAATGGGTGATAATGGAATGGCAACCCCACCCGCGCTATCGGCATACACCGGCGGGGCACCAGTGAAGGATGAAGCAGGTCAGTTGGCCCATCGTGAAGAATTCAATGAGAATTGTTCATGATTGTTTCCAGGGGAAACCACGTGGAGGTCGACCTAATAGGGCATATTGCTAGCAATGGGCTATCAATTTCCTTTGCTAACAATCCCTTTCCCCCCTCCTATTAAACTGTGTCTTCAATATTAGCAACGGCGTCTATCGATTTAGTACCTATATATGCGGTCCTAGTTTATTTAATTTAAATCAGGTTTAGATATTAATAACTTTAAATGTGGATATTATTCACCTGCTATCGTCATCTTGTGTCTACAAGTGGATAATGGATCCACTACAAATAGATAATGTCATCATGTGGATATTATCCACATCTACAAGTTGACGTGTCACGAATTGAATAACCATTCGCATGAATCTGTATCGCATCGCAACATATGCTGGACTGAGTATCTGGCCAATATCTCTTTTGCATTTTTGGACCGATTCTGGCCGGCCGCCATGTCGGTACGTGTATGCCACAGGGCCGTTGGCCACAACAGTGTTGAGTTTCCTTATGTCGCGCGCTTGCATTTGTAGCAATATCTGAATATACAGTTTGCCTGACTAACTAATATGTAGTTTTGCAATTTTTGACCAATATACATATATTGCGATTATATACAGTTTATATTACCCAAGTCTATTTTTACCATCATTTATCAGTATTTAGTTATATAGTAATATTATTCTAATTGCATTACGTTTTATGTTCGTTTTTTTTTTATCATAGAGCGACAGTGCCTTTTACTATTTTCGGATTCGTTATCTTTTACATCTAATTCGACTTTTTTACGTTTATTTGATTGTATCACATTTTTTTTTTCTTATTTTATACTTGCTATAGATTGTTATATTATATGTTAATAATATTATAATTATAATATGTTTTATGTTGTGTACATTTCTCTTTTTATTATACTTTTTATCTCTACCTATACAACATGCAGAATTGTTAAACAAAATCAGTATTAATGCGAGCGAAGCCAAGCCGAGCGAAGAAGGTAAAAGCTAGTATAAATATAAATGTAAACTAATTTTTTCTTCAGCCGTTAACTGTCCACTGCTGAACGTTAGCCTTCCCCATAAGGGGAGTTTTGCCAGTAGTTGTCACGCTTGGCATGCGGGTTGGCAACGGCATTTGGGCTTTTATATAGGTATGTTTTAAGAAGGACTCTGCTGCCCATCCCTCTACCATATGCTTTAGGTTTATATTGGGGTTACGTAAATATGACTATGTTTTACACTTCCGTCTACAGCTCAACTCCTCAAATTAGCCTTCTAATTCTCCTTCACCGTAACTGGTATGTTTTTTCTCTTTATTTATTATTTATTCCATCCTTTTTAATCCTGTTATTCTATCCTAATTACCGTAACGAACGATTTGTATTTCTCCATGATGTTCATGGTTTATGCTGTAATAAAAAAACCTTCGCCTTAAAACTTTTTATCACAGCTCTTCGTTTTACTCTAAATCCTTCTCTGTGCACTCAGACTGTGGAACTCACTATCATCCTCCATATACAGCAGCTACTTTCAAGAATACTACATCACACTACCTGTCACTGTATATATGGCATGAGAATGGCAAACAAGCTGACGGCCTACCTAATGAACCGTGGATGAAATTGGTAACCGTCGCCTATAGACATGAGCTATGACTACCATGGACATAACAGAGTATACTGTTTCGCCCATAATACCCCCCATGTGTTGCCATTCCTGGGGACTCAGGTGTTATTCCTCTGTACCCAGTAAATTCACGCCATATCCCACCCTTCAAACCGAAACACAGTCATGCAAACACAACTACTTCACGGTTGAAACACGAATGGGACAGAGGTACCCAAGCAATCGACTTTTGTACAAAGTCTTCCTCTGGTAAATTATATATAAAAAATATTATCTATGACAGGGCGGACTTAATGCCTGATGCCACCTCTACCAGTTAACCGTTATGCTAAACAAAGAGAAATAATGGCGGTGCATTCATCTAACAAAATCTATTTCTAAATAAAATATTTTAATAGATAACAATATTAATACATTCTAAGATGAATGTACATGCAAACATATAGTATAATATACTTACAAAAATTATATATACATAAATCACGTACAATACGTATTATAAATAATACATGTTAATCGGAATGCATGAGAATCGGAATCTTTCTTTAAGATACTGAAGAGATTGTGGGATATAAAGAATTAAAAAATAAAAGATGATAAATAACTCTAAGACTTCTGTGCAAGCAAATCGGAAACCATCTTAGTTCGGATCGGTAAGATGATACATGATCATATTTACGAAGACCGTAAATGAACCTAATACAATTATTAAGTAAACCATTTAATTTAGTAATTCCTAGTAGGAATTAGAATAACACACGTCGCCATATTCAATAATGGGTAAAACCAAATCCTGCACCAAAAGACACTTAATGCTAACAGGGAGACCATTTTTAAATTTATACAAAGAACATAATGTTGCAATCTAAAAAAAAGTCGGTCTGAAATATAATTGTTTATTAAAATACAGTCACGTTGTGAAACAAAATGTTTAAAAAATTAAAAAATAACAAGTAACGCTAATTATAAAAAAAAAAGTATATTTTTCATGTTTCCTAGATGTTAATATTATCCAGGAAATTCTAAACACCTATAAGAAATTAAGCAATAATATAAATCTCATAATTCACTTTTTAAAATCTCATATTGGTTTGTTGGTGGCTTTGATCGAGTCACCCAAAAAGGTGACTCGACCAAAGCCGTTGCGATAACCGCTATGACATTAATATAATGGTGGAATATTGCTGGGTGATATATAAAGGACGTTGTTATGGATTGTCTTTCTTTCAGCCATGTTCTTAAACGTTGTGTTTGTTATATTTTATTATATTATCTGTAAACTTAAGAAAACTTTAGAAAATCTTCTCCAGTAATTTTCGTTTACGTTTCATCTTTGTTTTATATCCAAACAGTTATCATCTGAATCTGGCAAAATTTACGTGGTGTAATTTAAGAAAAAACCTTTTGCAACAAATTAGTTCGCAGGTCTTTGAAATATTTCGTTTCATCTACAGGTTTTATTGTTAAGATTACAGGAGATTTTTCAATAAAACATTTGTAAAATGCCGATACTTTATCAACTGGATCTACTTCTTGATTTTTATTACATTCTACAATTTGCTCTTTTACAATTTGTCTGTCGCTTTCTGGAAACAATTCAAGTGATTTCTCCTCTTGTATATGACCATCCTTGTTAGAGTAACCAGAAGAAGTAAAAACGCAATACACATATTTGCGAAAGTTATTATTGTCACTCATCCTTCCTTCCTTCAATACTACCAATGACTCCCAAATTGTTCCAGACTCTACAATGCAATTTGCGTATACTCTTAGAAACATTCCCATCTTTTCTGCTGGAAAGGGGACTTTCCTCTGAAAATAGTATATACATATATATAAAAATGCCAGCTGTTATATGAAAATGTTATGTATATGTATATAATTTTACATTAAAATTTCTTTATTATGCACTAATGTATACTGTCATATTTCTTTATATTTTTGTAATATGTGTAAAAGAAATAGTGAGTGTGCACTCGCTATCGATATATACTAGCCGAAAACCAGTGAGGGATGATAGATCTTATGTCGAATTAATAATCACGACGGTTTCCAGGAGGATCAGCGTGGAGATCAATCTGAACAATAGAGCACTTAGGCCCTATTACTTGCTATATCACCATATGGAGCCAAATAATACATTAACAAGAGGTGGTGTTAATAGTTGGAACAGCTATCCTATTTTCAGTAATATACCTAATCAAATTGACCTCCGCATGACTCCCTTGAAATGCATCGTAATTAACTTCTAATGAATATGCCACCATACATTACCTAGGTTAGTTCCCATTGCTATCAATATACCTTATCAGGTCGACCTCCACGCGGTTCCCCCCGGAAACTATCCTGACTAACTATCGTTGAATTCGTCACGATAGGCCTGACCTGCCTTTTCATCCTCACCTATCACCTCTCACTGGTACCCCGCCAACGCATACCAAAATCTGGAGCGAGATTACCATACCATTTTCATTCCATATAAGTTTATTAATATATTTTAGTTACCTGCTCCGCGTATCCACCAGTCACCAGCAACACTAGCAACAACGAAAATACCAGACACACCATCTTTAATAAATTATTTATTAATTACAGTGTCAGATCGTTTTATTTTTACAAACATAAAAGATAAAGTGAGTCCCTACTAATATATTACCACTTATATACTCGTATTAACTTACATAACAAACATACACATGTTAACATATTATGCTATTCTTATTATTTTTATACTCCGTACTTAGCCCAAGATAACCTTATGTAAGCCCTATCGTTGTTCCGTATACGCAACGTTCATAGACACAGAGTTCAAAAACAAAAACACCATCCGTCAGCAACCATAGATATACGTCATTATTCTATTCCACGCTACACTTTTTGATGGAGATTCAGAGTGGGTGTTTTAAATTTCTTGCATATGTAATTTTTTTATTTATATGTCGTAAATACCTGTATAAATAACTAATTGGTAAATAGTAGATTATAGTAAAAATTGGAAGTAAGCGTAAAAAGTACAAAGCGGATGATGATATTGTTTCGTAAAATTCTCTGGATCTGGATGTACGAGTGACTTTCACTGCAGATTTCTGAGTATTCCTGCAAAGTTTGCCAATATGACCATATCGCAAGCATCTTAGGTATTGTGTTACTGGTAGTGTATATGGACTTACCTCGTAATACCATAAATTGTTATGAACATTCAAGGAAGTATTTGGACAGGCAAAGGTAATGGCGTCGGTTTGGATAGGCAGGAAACAGTGATTACCATCTTCGTTGCAGCCACAGTGCATGTCCGACGCGCTGAACCAACATTTTTGGAACTAAAAATGCTATTATACAGGGTGTCTCAAAAGAAAGGTGACATTTGTTTTGGTTATTGTGTGAACGCAACTATTCTAAGGGGCGCGGGGGGTATGTCATTTGGTAGCCTAACTTCTGGGAATTTAGTCACTATGGAGCGCTTCTGAGGAGTGGACTGTGCGTTGTGCGTACGCGAGTTTTACAAAAACTGTAATTCATGAAGCTAATTTCCATCTCAATGGACATGTAAACAAACAAAATTGCATATAGTAGAGTGCAACTAATCCAAAACACAAACTGATGTTTGTGTTGTAAAACCCCTACATTCGTCTAAAGTGACCATATGGGCTACAATGTCGACGCGAGGGATTATCGGCCCTTACTTTTTTGAAGATGAAAGGGGACACAGAGTTACAGTGAACTCGGACCGTTATGTGGAGATGTTAGACAACTTCTTCATGCCTGAACTGCAAAACATTCTTGGTTATAACCAAGGAACATGGTTCCAGCAGGACGGAGCAACTTCACACACGTCCAACAGGTCTTTACCACGAATTTGTGAAAATTTTCCATTTGATATCCAGGAGAGGTAACATATATTGGTCCCCACGAAATCCCGATTTAACCCCTATGGACTTTTTCCTGCGGAGTTACGTCAAATTTAAAGTTTATATTTTAGTTCAACAAACCGACTTCCTTAGCACAATTAAAGGAAATATCCGTCACAAAATGGCAGCCATTACGGGCAATGCATGCCGAGCCGTCATAGAAAATTTTAGAGCTCGATTAAATGAATGGCGTGAACGCAACGGTTTACACTTGGACGATATCATTTTCAAGAAATAAATTCCCAAAAAGTGTATTTTAATATATAATAAACATTTTTTAATAAACTCTTTGTTTAATTTTTTATCGATTTTTTAAATGTGAACTTTCTTTTGAGACACCGTGTAAATACTTTTAGTTGACATTGTTCAGGGTAGAATAACAGTGCACTGTATAATGTTGGCTGTTTTAATAATTACTGGTTTTACAGTACAAACTTTAGCCCAACAATTAAATTTACGGAACGCATATGTGACATATCTCATATGTCAGTAAAATAGGATATAATTATTGAGGGCTGAATTAGCTAGTCCAGGGCGCTCGAAAATAGCTCCGAGTTTGTATTTATTAATTCTTTTTAATCTTTTAATACCTCTATTTTGGCACTTGATAGCTGCACCATGGGATATAAGATCTCTATCAACTTTATATAACTATATAATTTTAATTTTGCACTTTTATAATTTGCTATATATTCAAAATTTATACTATCCTCAGGATATTGGCGCATATAATTATCAATTTTAAAAATTTTATATTTGTCCTCATTTATTTAAGATCATATTTAAATAGGTAATTTCATGTTTATTACATACATACATATCTGTCATGCTTCCAAATGCTTCTGTTCAAACAAACCTCTTTCGCTTTCTCCACATTCACCAATCTTTTTAAATACGCTTTATATCAAGAAAAGAATTCAGTATCACTACAGCTACGGGATCTTGTGGAATACAGCAGCAGGCAGAGGATAGAACTCTTCATAGATTGCGATGCAAATGCACATAGCGTTGCCTGGGGAGATTCGGACACCAATAGTAGAGACCTTCTGGACGATGTGGTAAGTTCGCCTTTACAAATTATTAATACAGGAAACAAACCAACTTTTCGAAGTGCTAATAGAGCTGAGGTAATCGACTTAACGATGGCATGCAATAAAGCATGTAAAAGCATAAGTAATTGGTATGTGTCTGTTGAGGTAACACTATCCAACCACAACTACATATGTTTCAGGTATAATACAGGAAATAAGGTAGAAAAAGAATCCAAGAAATACTAATTGGATCCAATATAGAAGAGACTTAAAGGAAAATTTAGACACTCTGAAATGTAAGCTAAACTCAATAATAGATATTAAATTTAAAGCTGATCGACTAACGAAGGTACTAGCAAATGCTGGCAAAAAAGGTACCCTGGTGGACGAATGAAGTATTCCAATTAAGGGTAATGACGCGGAAAGCCTTTAATGAGGGGAAGCGTAGTAAAAACTTTAATGAATACTTAATGTAACACATAGGATCTAAGAATTAATGGTATAAGGCAGGGGGAAGCCCAAAAGGTCCTTATAGTCGACGTGCAACGGCTTAGTTGACCCCATATGCGAAAATAAGATAAAATATATCAAGAATCTTACAAAGCCTTTAAAATTCTTGTCTTACACCGGTCAGAGAGTTACATCTTGCACGCCACCATATTTTGGTGGGAAAATTCTAAGAATTTTAACCAAACTTTTAATAAGAGATATAGTTTTGAAAAAGAACTGTAATTCTTTTATGAAATAAGAAGACGGTCGCTTGTAATAGTATAAAATGTAATAAACCCAAGAAAGATATTGTCAAATATAAAAAAGAAAGATATCAAATTTAAAAATATTAATTAAAAAGATGCAGTCTGCACATTCTCCTGTCTTAAACAGATGGAAACGATACTTTAAACTGGTCTACGAAGTATGCCTGCCTGGGTCTCAATATCTAAGACCCGTGTTACACCATCCCTATCCAGGTAGAAAGTTGTAACTAGGCTTTTAGGCCAAGTACCTCTAGGTAAGGTTCCGTTCACGATGACGACGATATCTCCAACTGAAATTTGTGGCACTTTCGCCGCGTCTCTTTGTGATGATAGTGTGAGCAAATACTCTATTCCAAAAGTGATCAGCCACTCGCAGTGCTCTTCTCCAACCGGATCTACTGCCACTGCATGGGTAGGAGAGGCTGGAATAGGACGACCTGAACAGTAGCCCAATGTAAGTAGTGTAAGTAGTGTCAGGGCTTCAGGATATTGTGGACGGCATGCGACGTGCGTTACGAGACATGAGTTAACCAATGCTTCTGCCTTGCAAAGTAAGGTAGTGAATGCTTCATTAGTAATCGATCTTGTACTATTATCTAAAGTTACTTTTAGTGCTGTCTTTGCTGACTTCACAAGCATTTCCATGATCCTCGCCTGAAAGTAGCTAATAGAAGGACGAATTTCCATTTGATCTTTTCACCCATAGTAAAATCGGACATTGTACCGTGTCGGTCCTAGCATAGAATGGGTCACCCCTTCATTTCCCGTAGGTGTCGTAAGAGGCGACTAAGGAAACTTATGGTCGAAGAATGGCCCGCAGCGTCCCTCTTAAAACATCATCAAAGGCCTAACTGCGGTTGCCAACCTGCCTGCCAAGCGTGGCAACTACTGGCAAACCTCCCAATGGTAAACACCACAATAAACTGCGCCCAGTCCTTGGCAGCTCCGCTATTCCTTACCAAGGTGTCGCCGAAATTAAAAAGGAATATACCCGTACACAGCGGCGGCCTTAGGGGGTGGCAAACAGTTGCAAAAGCTTTTCGATTTAGGCATTTTAATCGCGAATAAACAAAATTACCTACACTAAAATATACAAATAAAAAAATACCAATTGTAAAAAAAAATTTTAAATACGACATAGTTTTCTTGAGTCAGCGAAAATTTTCCAATAATTTGAGATATATATATATATATATATATATATATATATATATAATATATTAATTTTATTTGTATAACTTTATCATTTCTCCTCAAACATAATAAATACCTAATCAAACAACTAGACCTAGTTTCGCATCACATACTTTTCACGAAAGACATTAGGCCTCGCAAAGACCTACGAGTACCGCCCAGAGCCTTGCAATGAATAAGGCCGCCGCTGCCCGTACAGAATAAGTATAAAGACTAACCTGCTTATTCATAAAAACGTCAAGCCCTCATAAACCTATTTTAACTGTCCAACTAAATTGTCACTTTCTTTCAACTTACAAATTGAACTAAAAACAAAATAGTTCAATAATTAAAACAGATTATGAGAGGTTAGTTTTTTTATGAATAAAGAAGTAACAATCAAAATTTTATTTTAAATTATTAAGATTGCTTGAAAATAAATGAAAAATATTTCGAATAATTAGTATCCCACAAAAAAGACTTCACTAGTGCCAAAACCAGTTATTTTGATTTGAAAACTAAACTACTAAAACATTTTTTGATAAAATTTCTATGGAATCAATTTGTAAGTATCTTCTTTCTGATAAAGAATTTTCCAAATCGGTTTAAAACTGACGGAGTCATGAGATAACAAACATAAAAAAATACAACCGGATTAAGAACTTCCTTCTTTTTGATGTCAGTTGAAAATATTGAGTATATAAGCATTTACAAAACATATAAAAAAATAGTAGGTATGTATTTTTTCGGAGCGTTGACAGCCCTAGCATGAAGTAACATTCTGAATCGTAGCGATATTGACATTATTAGTCTATATTGTCAATACCTATATTTAAAATAAGTAAATTTTTTTCTTTCTCGATATAGCGTATCATTTTCGACTAAATTAAGGAGGTCAAGAAGTTAGTATTTTAAGAATAATTATTTTTGGATTTCGAAAGAATAATCAAAGAGGTATACTTTGTCGCCCTTCATGTGTTGCCGTTTCTAATTACAAGCACAAACTTGTATCCTGTAATTTCACCGCTATATCTCACAAATTCCACCCTTTACATCGAAACAGAGCCATGCAAATAAAATATATATACAACAACTCAGACTTTAAGAATGGCAATGTATTCATACACTGATAGTGCATCCATCATACAGTATTTAAGTGGAAAAAAATTTAATTATATAAACGTAAAATAAAATATACTATTGATTTTCCAAGTCTAATAAATATTGTACATAAAATATAAATATACATCACATTATTTGTATTCATTTATTACATAATTCTAAATATCTAAACAAATAAAAATGTTATCAGATATCTCAATTTTAACACGGTAAATATTTATTTATTTACTACTATAAAGTTGATACATATGATAATCTTTATATTTGTTTGTTAGTAGTCAAATTATCGCTAATGAGAGATCATTCTCTTGAACTTCCAACTATTAATACTAACCTAATTTTTGTTTTTGTAGATAATATTGTGATTAATTTCGACATGAAAACCCTTTCGTTATTTTGTTGTTTTGTTAATGTCATGCCTATTTCACATTAGATTATGAGTTTTTCTTCTATTTTATATTTTTAATCTATTTTATTACGGTGATAGAAAAGCAGAAGAATATAATTATGTTAGCATACTATATGCTGATATCGTAAATTATACCATTTCCACCACCTTACCTCTAATAAGGATGAGTATAATAATAAGGTAAGAGTATAACGATAAGAACTCTTGAATGAACTATTTTAGAGATTTGATGAAGCATCTGAGGTATGTAATTTTTAATTATTTTCTATTATTATTTATTTGTTTCAATATTACATCTGGAATCAACAGCTTGTATCTAGAATAAATAACCTATGTTTATAACATACACTAGCCAATTACAGATTCCCAATTTACATACCAAACAATTTATTTGCTTATTTTTAAGATTATTCTAAAACTATTATTATTATAACTATAATAACAACTTTGTACAAAAGTCGTTTACTTGGGTACCTCTTTCAAAATGATATATATGTAACAAAAAATAAAATGCAACGTATTTACTGTCACAACTTTCAATGGTAATTATATTACAAATTACCCCCACCTGACGGGGAGTAATAACCATCACATTTTTTTTATAACACAGGGGCAAACGAACATGCAGCTAACCTGATGGTAAGTGATTACCGCCGCCCATGATCACCCACATTACCAGAGGTATTGCAGATATGCTGCTGGTCTTTTAAAAAGGAATATGCCTTGAACGCACGGTGGAGGACCGCTACTCATTCAGATAATTGGGATGGAACTTTAATTTATGGCGGGTTGTACGGTAGTGAAAATCAGCAGTAGTTATCTATCCAAACAATTCCTCAGAGCATTCCCCATGATAAATCCGGTAAAAGACACAGAGTTTCAGTGGGTCTAGTCGAATAGTAAGACGTTCATCATCAATAATTCGAGCTGCCCGACTTTGAATACAGTCCAACGGAAGGAGCAGGCACTGTGGCACTCCTACCTATAGGTGTAAACGTTATTCCATATGTGTCCTGACTTGAGCTTTATACAATTTCAAGCGATGTTCTGTCGTGAAGTACCGCCTACAGACATACAGCGCACCATGTAGATCAAATACGTGCAGGGGTGTCTCAGTTTATTTGTTGACTAGCTCTCGCCCACGACTTCATCTGCGTGACCGGGACATATGTACTAACCGCGGAAAAAAGTAGCCTGCGTTCTTTATATACGATTGTGGTAACCCATCCTAGTTGGAATTATGCCTGGAATTGCTTAACTTGCATTAGCGATACTACCTCTAAGCAATCACTTACTCCTCATTATATTATATACTTAAATGATAGTTACATACCTTTAAAAAGTCTCAGCCAATTCAACTGATCGGTTATTTTATTACATTTTATATGTCATTCTTTAGATTGATATAACTTTTTTATTTATGAACCGATTGAAATAAAACAAAAACTAAATATTAAGTGGAGCAAACCGCAACGCATTAGTTAAAATCTCATTCAAATCGATTAAGCTGTTTCCGATATTAGCGTGCACAAACGTACAGACAAACAGGCATACGTACAAATAGACAAAAATTCTCAAACTCATTGATTTGCATTCTATTGTGTTCATAAATCCCCCCTATAATTGTTTTTCTTATACATCTTCCGTGTACAGACAGCGACCATTTACGATTTTATAATATGTATTGATTTTATCAGTTATAACTCAGTCACAAGTTACTGTCAATATACAACTCAACCAACTTCGTCATTTCACTACAACCGCAAAAATTAAAAACACTAAAATATTTTTGAATCAGGTGACAAAAATACTGCTTTAATTTTAACTGATTATGGCATTCTGACAAGTTATCGAGAAGAGACATTGGTAAAAGAAGTTATATAAAAATATATTATTTCCCCTCAATGAACAATTAAAGCCTGTGATAATAGATAAAAGTAATGGTTATTACAAACGTATACAAAAAAGTGTCACTACGAAATTCGAGATAGTATTTGTATACTTCATCTGAATGTGAGGTTTCAGATACGTAATATTTATGCATAATTTATATAAGTATGAATCTATATAATACAATTTTATCTTTGGCTATTAAATTGGTTACACAGGTTACACTCTGGTTTTGTTGCACGCGTCCGTATAGCCTAACTACAGGCTGCAGCTGAAAATCAGTGCTTTGCTTCTAAGCAAAACTATCACTGAGCTGTAGCCTATTTGGGTTACTGCGACCCACATGGCGAAACCGTATTTTATCTTTTGTTGTATATTTTAAAAAATGTTAATCATTTAATTGTATGTTCATTTGTAAATTTACGTGTGTCATAAATGGCTCAAATAAAAAGTTTATCTATCTATCTATCTAATCACGAAATATAAGTTGTAACATCTGGCACTGATATTTTCATGTAGCGTTATAAGATCCGAAGGTAATATAAAAAGCTAGTGAATAAAATAACGTGGATATTAGTAATGGCACTTCATCACCGGACACTAATAATACAAGTAATACTGATATTATTGGTGTAATTATGGAAATAAAGATATCGATAACAACAGATATGGAATTTTTTAATGCTCATATTATCGTTGGCAATAATCATGGCTACAACTTCTGCTGTAATCGAAATCTCATTAAAAACATAAATGTGAAATAAGAGCAAAGATCAATATTACAAACATGCGTCGTTTCTACTGCGCTGAAAAAAGAATTGAGATCTGGCGATCTGGGCGACTCCGTACGGGCAAACGCAATATAGGACGATCGCCCACTTGATGGAGTGACGACCTGAAGTAAATTGCAGGGAAACAATAGATGCAGGTGGCTTAGGACCGTTCCTTATGGCAATCTATGGGGGAGGCCTCTATTCAAAAGTGAACGAATAATGGGTGAGATGATGATGATACATAGAAATAGGTCTGAAATGGAACAATAATGATGAAAAAAGTAGGTCTAAAATATAGTTATTTATTAAGATACAATCACTTATTGGAAAAAAAACGTGTCGAAAATTAAAAAATAGTGATTAACAGTAGTATTGAAAAATAATACTTTATTTTAACTACTGTCTTATTACGAGGACAACAGGAGATTTTTCAATAAAGCACTTGTAAAATGCTAATGCTGCATCAGCTGCCTCTATACCTTGATTTTTATTACATTCTTCTATAACCTCCTTTACAATTTTTCTATCGCTTTCTGGAAACAATTCGACTGTTTTTTCTTCAGTTACATGGCCATCTTTATCAGAGTAACCAGAGGTCACTAAAACACAATACAAATACTTATTGAAGTTCTTATCGTCACTCAATTTTACTTCCTTCAATTTTATTAATGAGTCCTCGGTCGCTCCGGCCTCAGATATGCAATTTGTGAATATTCCCAGAAACTGGCCTACTTTTTCTGCTGGATAGAGAGCTGTTCTCTGAAAATATTAATAAAGATTAGACGGATATGGTGATAAAATTATAGAGTTTTTTTATATTATTATTTCAACCGTTAACTGTCCACTGCTGGATATAAGCCCTTAATACCGAGAGTTTTTCCAGTAGTTAACACGCTTAGCAGGCGGGTTGGCAACCACACTTAGGCTTTTAGAGATGTTTTAAGATGTCCCTCACCCTCCTTTAGTCGCCTCTTACGACACCCTCGGCAAAGGAAGGGGTGGCCCATTCTATACCAGGGCACACACGGCGAAATTATAGGAATGACAATACTTGAGATACCATTGGTATCGCTATGTTATGGCTACGTATTTCATAGTCATTTTTGAGAAATCTAATATAATAACTCGCTTAACTGGATAAACAATTACTATAAAATGTTATATTAATTTATTACAATATTTATTATTACAATAATAATTTATGCATAAAAATATAACAGAGGTAATCAAATGTACAAAGGCGAGCTTAACTCTAAGAGAGTTCTCTTCCAGCAAATCCAAAGTAGAAAGGAACATCAATGTCAGCGAATAGAGTAGTGTACAATATTGTGAAAATTATATATATAACTACTCATATATATATATATAAATCAAGATATGTTCATAAAGATAAGATGCTCTTTAAGACTACTCTTAAAAATATTTAGGGATTGACTCTCACGGAGAGATATGGGAAAAAAATTATACAATCTAACAGCGTGGACGGTAAAAGATCCACTATAGAGCGTAGACGAGTGTACAAGGATTTTGAGAATACGTCATGGAGAACTAGAAAATCAAATCATAATAAACAATAAGCAAAGCATTATGGCCAAGCATCTTATAATTACTATGACCACCTATAATAAGAACCTGAGATTTTCGCGGGTTAACTAAAAGCCCAAAAGACCTAGCTCATTCATCAAAACGATATGAAGTATCAACTTCAAGGAGTCGAAAATTCATATCGTCAATTGCTTCAAATATCTCACAAAGATTAAAATGTAGATACAATTACAAATCGCCTGCGTAGAGATGATAGGAAGAAAAAAATTATATGAGTTATAGCATTAACAAATGCTGAGAAGTAAAGAGGAAGTGTGATTACTACAGGAATCCTTGAGGGACTCCTGCAGTAACCGCACACCAATCCGAGGAATCCTCACCATGGCGAATACACTGCAATCAACCCCGAAGATTAGAGTAAAACCATTTGATTACAGGTGGAGATATATTAAAGGATGAAAGGATATTTAAAATAATGTCATAATCTACAAAATTAAAGGCACTGCTAAAGTCTAGGAGAACAGGGAGTGTGAGGGAGCGGTTGTCCATAGCCCTACGTATGTCGTCAGTGACTTTAACAAGAGCATTGACTGTACTGTGACTAAGACGGAAACCAGATTGTTAAGGATTCAGCAGATTATTACCAGAAATAATCTGCTGAAATTAGTATATTATATTAATTTATTATAATATATTATATTAATTGTTTATCCAGTTTTTAAACATATGTTTTTAAAAGAGACATGTAGGAAATTTAAAGATCACTGCTCGGAGCCTAGTGTTAACAAACTGCGAAAGTAGTTACTTAGAAGTGAAGATGGACGTGTGGACGAAATGACAGTCGGAGCCTGATGGCTAATATAAAAAAATGTAGAAGTTCTGTTAATAATAATAGTCCTCAATGTCCGAGTGTTAGCAGTTGCACACATACTAATGATAAGGAAATTAAACAAAATATTTCTAATCAAATAACCAGTATTTTAAATATTTTTATTTTTCCATATCGAAGTAAGACAAATGAATTTCTAACTAGCTTTTTTCTGCTACTTCATACACGTAGATTATAAATGTACGAAAACTACTAAAATATACCATTCCTAAATGGCGTTTTAAAATAAAACTTACAGCATAATTTCAAGTTAGACCTTCAGAACTACAACTGTGAAATCCGCATTCAATTTGATGCAGTAGTTTTTTTTACATAATGCCATACCAAATGTACAGACCAACAGACAGACAACATTTCTAAAACTTATTGTTTTGGCATCTATTGGACTTATTAAGTTTCCTCATATTATTTTTTTCTTAAATAACTCCCATGTACAAACATCGTCTAATTACAATGTTATTATATTAGTAAGATTTTAATTACCTGTTCTGCATATCCAACAGTGGCTATCGCCAACAGCAACACTGAATATACCATAATCATGTTTAGCAAATTGCTTATTATTTGCAGTTTAAGATTGTCTACTCTTTACAAGCTTATAAGATAAAATGAGTCCTTTCTCAAATATTATCACTTATATATTAACCTACTTAAAGTATGAGTAGTGAGCCTGAACAGCATAACTATTTGCAAATGAATTATAATAACATTTCTATTTATTTATTATCACCTATTGACTTTACCATTAATTATATTAATTGAAAAGATATCACAATCTGTATATAAGTCTTCTCTATGTGTCCAACACATAATAAGTATAGTAATAAATATCTATGTACTTTGCTCATGGAACATTGGTACCCTATGTACCTACATGTATTACAATATTTACAACCTATTATTTAGAGGAAAGGAGATTGTTTTATACCAGTGACGTAACAAACAAGTGACGGTCCACCTAATGATAAGTGGTTACCGTAACCTACAAACGCTTGCAATATCAGGACCATTATTGCGTGTCGATTCTGAAGAAACCTCTTTACTCCTTTTTTTTTATACATGTTGTAGTCAAAACTCTAAACCAGTCAAAAGTACTATTGACTAGCAAAATCAGTCAAAAGTACTTTTGAGCGTATGCTTTAGTCAATAATACTTTTGACTAAAATAACAGTTAAACGTATCTAACCTAACCTAACCGCAAATTTGCAGTCAAAAGTACTAATAACCAATAATTTTCAGTCAAAACCACTTTTGACCAACCTGTTCAGTCAAAAGTACTTTTGAATGATTTTGCTAGTCAATAATACTTTTGACTGGTTGAGAGTCATACATATCAAATTTACATACCAGTTTTCATCTAAATCAAATCATCTTCAAACACATTCCCTTTAGAGTAGTATTTCCAAAAATTGCAGTTGGCACAATTGCACAGTGTGCACATGCCAAGTGGAAAAACTACACGTAATCTCTAACTAAAAGTGATCTATACAAATAAATATTATATAAATATTGATATTTAATTTTTTAAACCATAGATAAACTATAAACATGAAAATTTAATATCACAATTATTACCAGAGGGAGACTTTATACAAAAGTCGTTTACTTAGGTACCTCTGTCCCATTCGTGTTTCAACCGCAAAGCAGTTGTGTTTGCATGGCTGTGTTTCGGTTTGAAGGATAGGATATGGCGTTAACAGGGTACAGAGTATAACACCTGAGTCCTCAGGAATGGCAACGCATGGTGGGTATCATGGGCGAAACAGTATACTCTGTTATGTCCATGGTACTGCTTATGTCTATAGGCGACGGTTACCACTTTCCATCAGGTGGGCCGTCAGCTTGTTTGCCATTCTAAGTTGCATAAAAAAAAATATTCTTATAATATAAAAAATATATAGATATCTTTATTGTAATGAATTGTTGCTACAATATTTAATAAAAATATATATTGATAATTCCTCGCGTGCCAATTTTTTGTCGTTGAATTTCTTCTATATAAATTTTGCAACTGGTCCTATATAAAGCTTAATAAATAATACATTTCTTTTATATCTGTTTTCTTATTATGCTTTCAAATTCTCATTATTATGTTGTCTTCTGTCACTTGATAACGCTTTAGTATTTACCAAAGATTGTGATACAAAACGATATAGACCATAGGGAAATATTGGTTTAATTCAACTAAAAATAACGATACATTGGTATTATTACAGACAATAGTAGTTAGAAAGGGAATGTCACAATCTTAAGTCAATAATAGAAAAACAAACCAGTATTTGTAAAGAGTTTCGTATACTACATTCACCCATCCTTTTTTTTAAAAACCTAAGTTAATATAATTCATAATCCCCTAAATAAGCCGGTGGTTTTCTTTCACGAATAAGCCGCTGAGACGAATCGACCACCATTGAAGGCCCAGTGCCATCAGCATTCAAATTATCGGTTTCAGTCGTGGTGTTGTAGCTCTCGGTATCTGTATCAGTTCGAGATCGATCGGAGTTCTCAATTTCGTCAGTATTAGCTATATCTCCAACTGATCTGTTAATTGGGGCAAGATGTCTATTAGATACAGTATCCTCTCGTCCATCAGCAAAACGTACTAAAGAATAATTTGGGTTGGATTCTAGCAATTCGACTTCTTCTACTAGCGGATCATATTTACTTTTTCTTACGCTTTTCTTCAATAGTATTGGGCCAGGGATCATTAACCACGAAGGTAAAGAAATTCCATTACCAGATCGTCTAGGAAAACATAACAACTTATCATGTGGAGTTGCATTCGTAGCAGTACATAACAAGGAGCGTATGGAATGTAATGCTACAGGTAGTACCTGTTCCCAATATCGCATGTCAAGGTTCTTGGATCTTAAAGATAATTGGATGGTTCTCCACAGTGTCCCATTCAATCGCTCAACTTGACCATTTCCTTCCGGATTGTAAGGTGTAGTTCGACTACAAGCAATATTATTTCTTAGTAGGAAATCTTTAAATTCTTGTGACATAAATCCAGCACCACGATCTGAATGAATATATAGAGGCGTTCCAAAAGTAAAGAAGAGGTCCTTTAAACACGTTATGACAGTTCCAGATGATACATCTTTACACGGGTAAGCAAATGGAAAACGAGAGAATTCATCAACAACAGTTAATATATATTTATTTTCAGTATTCGAAGGTAACGGTCCTTTAAAGTCTAAACTGAGTCTTTCAAATGGAGAAGTAGCTTTGATAAGTCGTCCTTTGCTATTTGCAAATCTAGGTTTTATCTCGGCACAAATAGGACAACTCGCAGTCATGTCTTTAATCTCTGCAAGAGAATAAGGCAAATTTTTAGAACGCACCCAATGAGCCATTCTTGTGATTCCTGGATGGCATAGAGTATTGTGCAGTTGATATAAATTTTTACGTGAAAATGTACTAGCACAAACTCTTGATAATGTATCTGATACTATATTTTGTCTACCAGGTCGATAGACAATATCAAATTTAAAACAAGACAGTTCCAGTCTCCATCTCTCTATTTTTTCATTCTTAATTTTACTTGTATGCTTCTGATTGAACATAAAAGAGACAGATTGTTGATCAGTTATTAAAAGAAAATATTTTCCAATTAAATGATGACGCCATTTACGTAGACTTTCAACAATCGCTGATGCTTCCTTCTCTATTGACGAATGGTTTCTTTCAGAATCTGTTAAGGATCGGGAAAAAAATGCTACAGGGCGTCCATTTTGCGAAAGCGTTGCTGCCAAAGCATGATCAGAAGCATCTGTTTCGACAGTGAACATTTGTGTGTCGTCAATTGCTACCAAAGCTGCATTTGCAATATCTTTCTTGATACTTTCAAATGATTCGCTTGCCTCATGTGATAAAGGAAATGAGTTATTCGTTATTAAAGGACTTATTTTCTCTGAATAATTGTTTATCCATCTAGAAAAATGTGCAAACATACCTAATATTTTCTTCAAGGAAGTTAAGTCTGTAGGTGCAGGCATAGAAAGTAATGGTTTAAGACGCTCTTTATCAGGCTTTACAGTGTTATTCTCTATAGTATAACCCAATAAGTTAATAGACTCAGAGCCAAACTTGCATTTATCTTTATTTAAAGTAATTTTATATTTTTCTACTGCTGTCATAAATTTGGCTAAGTTAGCATCATGGGTAAGTTTATCCTTTCCACAAACAGTGACATCGTCTAAGTAAGCATAAGTATCTGTAAGATTTTCATTATCAATAATATATTGCATCGTTCTTTGGAATGCTGATACGCCATTTGTAACTCCAAAAGGTATACGTGTAAATTGATATAATTTACCACATGCTTCAAATGCTGTATAAGGTCTTTCCTTTTGCAGAATCGGCACTTGATGGTAAGCACTTTTAAGGTCTATTTGGCTAAAATATTTATTCTGAGCAATTTTAGATACAAGAAATTCAATGTTCGGCAATGGATACGCATCAAGTTCTGTAAATTTGTTTATCGTTCGTGAATAGTCAATAACAAGACGTTTTCGATGCGTACCGCCACCAGTTACTAGGACTTGTGCTCGCCAAGATGACATACTTGGCTCTATAATTCCATCTTTTAATAGCTTTTGAATTTCTTCAGAAATGAATTTTTGGTCATCATCATTATAGCGCCTTGATTTTATTGCCACAGGTTTGATATTAGGCGACAAATTTGAAAATAGAGTTGCGTTAGGTAAATTTGCAGCCATAACATTGCATATCTTCAAAGAATCTCTGGGACCTCCGAACTGGAGTTCTAAAGAATGGTGATTTTTAAGCAAATCATGACCTAAAATAATGTCAGTGCATAAGTTACGTACAACTAGTAACTTGGCATTGCTGTAAGAGTGATTATATAATTGTATAGTAACATTACAGTAACAGGTGACTGGAGATGTATGATTAAGTGAAGCTAGAGTAATAATTTGCTGACAAGGCTTCTGTCTCAATTTCAAGAGTTGCACCAATTCTTCATTTATGAAACTTATCGAGCTTCCGGTATCGATAAGAGCTTCGGCACGATAATTATTAATAATAACGGGTACAGTTGCCTTATGTAGACTTGGTAAAGAAGCTGCTGATATAGCAGCAACCTCCACAGAATAATTAGTATCATTTTCGTTTGTTACAGCAGCATTCATAGTTTGTTTACTTCGGCAAACATTAGCAAAATGTCCCTTTTTAGAACAAATCTGACAAGTACTATTCAAAGCTGGACATTTTATTCGCTGATGAATTACATTACTGCCACAGAAGAAACATCTTCTTTTATTTGAAGCAGCAGCTAAAGTAGACTCAACCAAATTATCTCGTACAGTAGATACATCGTTGTTGTTCAGGGAACATATTTGAGTTTTCTTTTGTGAATTAGATGAAATAACGGCATCAGCAGAATTAAGGGGCAAAGAATTACCATTGTAAGCTAGGGAATTAATTTCTGCCATCTCGAGTGAAATTGCTTGATTGAAAGCTTGATCAAGTGAGAGTTCAAAATTTTCTAATAAACGTTGGCGAATTTTTTGTGAGGAAATACCAGCAATAAATGCATCTCTAATATATTCAGATCGATATTGTTCAGCTTTAACATCTTTGAAGTAGCATTTTTGAGCAAGAAGCTTAAGTTGGCGCAAGTATTGATCTATAGATTCATCACTGCGCTGCTTTCGAGTGCCAAGGATATGACGTGCATGTATTTCATTTTTTTGTTTAATGTAAGTATTATTTAGAATTGAAATAGCTGACTCATAATCATTACATTCTTTTATGTACACATAAACGCTGGGAGATAAGTGATTAATCAAGATTTTTAATTTATGCTCCTCCGTAAACTCACCAATACTTTCTGACAAAAAATTATCGAATGTATATATCCAATGTGTCCATTCTAAATCAGCATCGGTAGAGCTTGGATCTAATTCAAATCTTTCCGGCCGTAGGTAACGCGACGAACTTGTTGAAGCCGGCCCTGGAGTTGACGATATCATTTCGGATTCAAATTTCTTGTTACGGCTTTTTCTTGACATAATTAGTTGTATTTTATTAGTTGAATTAATTGATACAAAACGATATAGACCATAGGGAAATATTGGTTTAATTCAACTAAAAATAACGATACATTGGTATTATTACAGACAATAGTAGTTAGAAAGGGAATGTCACAATCTTAAGTCAATAATAGAAAAACAAACCAGTATTTGTAAAGAGTTTCGTATACTACAGATTGTTCTTAGGTATTTATACAAAACAACATATTTATGTTGTTCTGTGTAAGATACAAATTGCACAACATATGAACTAATATGAACTAACTATGAACTAAGCGAAGTAGATTATTGATAAACTATATAAATCATTTGTAGACAAATATGTTACGTCTATACTTACTTATATTAAATAGAAGCGTTACTTTAAGAAAATATTAAAGTAGAATGAACAAATTTTGGAGAAGATGGAGCATCGAGTGTCAGATATGGGTCAAAATTTAGTCAGTCAAGCGTCATTTTGTGTCAGGCTTTTTCAGTGTTGCTAGTAATTAGATTAAAAATCCCTTAAATCAGGTGGATTGTTAAATTTAGAAATTATTCTTTCACATATGAATATGTATATTGTGAACCAGTTAATACACAAAAATGGCGATCACTTTTATTGATTCTGATAGCGAATATATTTTAAATCTAGTCTCAAATATAAATTAATATAATCAGTAATAAGCATTATTATGTATCATTATGCTCTATTTACCTTAGAGGCTTATTAGAAGCACGTAAAACCTGACATTAAACAGAGTTGTCTTGTAAATGGAGACTAAAACCATAAATAAAATAACTTTGTAGTCACACTCCCAGTGCTTTCATACATTATATGCACGTAATAGTTTTGTATTCTTTTTATTTTTCAACTTGACCCTAAATTATACATTTGGCCAAATTACTGGTTACTGTAGAAATATACATTATGATCTGTCTATTCATACACACTTCAATAAAAAAAATTGACCTTTCTTCATCAATGAACTTTTTTCATAATTAAAATAACGCTGTCTATTTACGCTAACTAGGCATTAGTGAGGAATGTAAATCAAAACAGAATCAGGTCAGTTACTGTGATAAACTCATAAGGATTATATCTAGGACTGTCTACATAGTGGTTAACCTGACAGGATATATAAAGGTATCGAGAAAAAAACATAAGGAAAAATATTTCAAGCACTGTAACTACATGAAGACGTTCTCAAGAAGAACTTTTCTTAACTTTTGTTTATATAGATCTGTATTCATATTCAAAAAATATTTAACACTTTATTTAAAAGAATTAAACACTATCCGATCATCTATGATTGGAATGCGAAGAATATTAGAAAAATCATTTACACTAAAGTAATTATTGGCAATCAACCATAGGATAGTATTAGAAAAATTGAAACAAACAATAATAAAAATAAA
Source organism: Galleria mellonella (assembly GCF_026898425.1). Taxonomy (NCBI): domain Eukaryota; kingdom Metazoa; phylum Arthropoda; class Insecta; order Lepidoptera; family Pyralidae; genus Galleria; species Galleria mellonella. The sequence continues at coordinate 6,889,314 of NW_026442014.1, read as the reverse complement.
TTTACTTATCCATTAAGAAATATTTTATTTTTTACATTAATAATAGCACCAACATGCATACATACTGCTTACAGCACTGCGTTATTTCACTAAAACTTGGTCTCCACTCACCTTATAAAGGATGTAACACATTACAAATATCAATGTTCACAACTTCTCGATTATTGTATTTATCATAATAAATTAATAATTCTATATCATTGTCATTATCACTGGTGATTTTTCATTTAGACATTTGAATATCTTAAACGCTGTCTGTGGAGCATCTTTCCCAGTTTCTTCGTTGCATTCTTCCATTATTTTTCTCACAGCATCTTTATCTACGTCTTTGGGCATTATAGCTATAGCCTTATCTAATTTCACACGTCCATTCCTTTTGCCATAACCGGTTTTAACTAAAGTGCAATAAGCAAATTTATTGAATTGTTCATCTTCAATAATTTTTCCGTCATAATTAGCAAACTTTATCAAAAGCTCTGGATTCACTCCCGACTCGATGACACATTGTGAAGCCGCCTGAATAATTTCAGTTGCAACTTCTGGTGGAAACTTAACTTTTCTCTGGGGAAAACAAAATAATTAATACTCCCACAACACAAATAAAAACATAATAATTTTATTTAATCAGCAACATTCAATGAGAAATATTAATTTCACTTTTTTATGTATCAATACATGTTTCGACATGTCTCATTTCATCTCATAATTATTTATTATATACTCGTACATACTACTCGGGATAAACAAGCTTATGACTTATTAATGGAACAGGCACCTAACCGCTGTCTATAAACATAAAAATTGAATAGACATTTTTAACAATATAGAATACTTTTACCGCCTAGGTAACATTCCCAACTTGATTAAGTTCTTACCTTTCAGACTGAAATGCAACAAAGCATACTGATTCATAATAGAAATAGTATCATTATATAATATAAGATACCTACCCAGATAAGTCGCATAAATCTTTTACGTTATCAGTCAAAGCCATTATAAAAATTAATAATCTTACATTATTAATTACAAATATCACCATTAGTTAAATTCAAACTTAAATTACTGCTTCAAATATATGTACTATCTAAATGTATGAAAAAATATTATTACCTGTGCAGCACTAGCAAGCCCGATAACCATTACAGAAACAAAAAGTTTTACACTTGGCATTATTAAATATTATAAGTATAATTGCAACAAAAATTTACAATATTTAACAAAGGTTAAAAAAAAATTTATTTTGTAAGAAACGTTGCTTCAATGTTAATGTGAGCCAGGTATATGTCAATAGAGCGAAGACACGCTAGATTATATACGACCTTTAATACCTATCGGGGGTACATACAGGCTGGCCGTGATTTACATACAAAGGAAAAATATTTACTGCAACGAGATTTACGAATTTTATTTAATAATATTACGTGTCTTTTTCACAAAACTTTTCCAAGATATTTTCGTCCGTAGTCCTTGATGGTCACTCGAAGTTTATAGCTGTGTCCATATTAATTATCCACCCATTATTATAGCATATTAATCTTAGAAATATTTTTTTTTTAGTAACTGTATTGTTTAATTTAATGATGAAATATTTTTTTTATACAACTTAGAATTGCAAACAAGCTGACGGCGCACCTGATGGAAAGTGGTAACCGTCGCCTATAGACATGAGCAGTACCATGGACATAACAGACTACAGTATTTCGGCCATGATACCCCCCATGCGTTGCCATTCCTGAGAACTCAGGTGTTATTCCTCTGTACCCAGTAAATTCACGCCATATCCCACCCTTCATATTGAAATACAGCCATGCAAACACAACTGCTTCACGGTTGAAATACGAATGGGACAGAGGTACCCAAACAATCGACTTTGTAAAAAGTCTCCCTTTGGTAAAATATTGTATTTATTATAAAATAATTATTCTTAGTTTTTTTAATGACTAATTTAAAAGTTAATTTTAATAATGAAGTAAATATATTTATTTTTAAATAAAAATCTTATTCCGATATTAAATTAGGAAAAGAAATCTGTTTTTTCTCATATCTAGTTTGTCGTCATATTATTTTTGGCACCATATATATTATGCTAGTACTGTTCGTGTCACACAGAAATTGACTATGCATTGAAGTGAGTGTTGTAATACAACCTAAACAATAATGTAGTGTAAAATCATTCATAACCTAGTGTTCCAATTTGTAAAGGCATTTAACTTTAGAATAAAAAAAAACATTATTGTAATTGAATTTTTTATTATATCAACCGTTAACTGTCCACTACTGAACATAAAACTTCCCCATAAGGGTAGATTTACCAGTAGCTACCGAGCTTGGCAGACGGATTGGAAATCGCAGTTATTGTTTGGTGTGATGTTTTAAGAAGAACGCTGCTGATATTCTTCGACCATTATTAAGTTTCCTTTGTCGTCACTTATGACACCCACAGTAAAGAAAGGTGTGGCCCATTCTATGCTATAGAATTCTAATTGGATACTCTGTTACAATCCTAGGCATTATGCCCACAATTAATTGACAAGCATCCTTTTCCTCTAAATTACTAGTATTAATTGGTTCGTTATTGGGTACATGAATTAATTTTTTTCATTTTATTTTATATTTACTGGTTATGACAAAAATATAAAAAATAAAAAAAACTATGGCTATTCTATTATGCTATGAGTTACTAAAAGAGAAACATATTAATTACATTATTGACCTATTTCGGATTCTTTATAATATTTATATTAACAAAATATCGCGTTAAACTTGGAGAAAAAACCAATGACAAGACAGGATTGACAGAATTCTACTAATATTATAAATGTGTACATTTGTTACTCTATTACGCTGAAACGGCCGAACAGATTTGTATAAATTATAGTATTTATAGTTATATAGCTAAGTAGTAGTTATAGTTATCTAAGTTATAACTAAGTTAACACTTTGGATACTTTATACACCGATTCACAGAAACAAAATTGCAAGCTTAGTTGCAAGATACAGTTAGGTTGTAAAATATTTTTTATTGAAACGTCGGCAATAAAGGTACTATTAAGTACTTGTAGGTACTATTTGCCTATAAAGGCATTTACATCGCGTTAAGTCTCAATTGTGTATTTAAAATATTTTTTATTGACTATTTTTATCTGTAACTTCGTCCGCATAACTGAGATATGGGTTCGTATGTCGGGATGAGTAGTAATATTCTTCTCCATCTCATATAGAACATGTATACGAAATTTTATATTCATAATTCAAATAAGTATTAACCAACAAAATCATCTGTATAATCCGTGTTGAGTTAAATGCTTATAATATAAATAAATGCTTATAAAATAATATTTATGTTGTTTCTATGGTGTAACCATAGAAACAACATAAATACTCCTCACGTTGACCACTAGATGGAGTTGTTATTTTAGTATCTGTGTGCTACAACACGATATTATGATTTCTAACCTATCTATATAAGCTCAAGAGTATATTAAATAATAATAATAATAAAACTCATCTGTTAGAGTTCAAGGGTTTATTTATTTATTGAAACCTAAATTAAAACATACCTGTACTCGTGGATTTGAATAAGGGTTTGTTCATCGTCAACAATAACAAAAACTGCATGAGGTATTTTAAATATTACAAAATGTATTTCTAATTTCATTATGTAGTTTATTAAATAATAATTTACTTATTTTATACAAGCATAATATTTATTTAAAATAAATTAAACAAATTTATAACAAATAATAAATGTCAACAAATGCAAGGTAATTTTGAACCTGTGTTATAACAAAACATAAATAGTCTTCATCAATTACGTCAACAAGCAAAAAGACCATTTTTTAAATACACAATCATTCGTCTATTGCTAATTTTATATTTTTAATCTTTAAAGATTTGTTGTGACTGTTTAAAAACAACTTTTATAACTTGCGACATTAAATTACATAATAAAATATTACAAATCTTTTAAAACAAAACGTGCGTCTTCGTACCCTGAGAATAACACTTCAATATTGCAAAAGCGGTATCAGCAGCGTCTTTCCCTGTCTTCTTTCTACATTCTTCTAACAATTTCTTAGCATCTGCTTTATCAACACCTTCAGGTAACTTAGATAAGGCCGTCTCAACATTCAATTTTCCTTCGTCATCTACAATACCAGATTTTTTAAAGAAGCAAAGAGTAAACTTTTTCAGTGCATCATCATCACTCAATTTGCCTTGCTTAGCTTCCAATAGCAGCTCTGGTTTAACACCCGTCTCCTTCTGACATTCTACTGTATACTGTTGTGCCTTCTCTTTTTGAGCTTGAGATAGGTGAACATTCTGAAAAAGAAAGAGTATTCAATAATGTATTAAAATCACTATAATTTTTCTTCCACTGAAATTTTATTTACCTAAATAGGTGTGTTTGCATGTCTGTGTTGCATGTCTGGTCTGAATGGCAACGCATGGAGGGTATCATGAGCGAAACAGTATACTCTGTTATGTCCATGGTACGTGTCTCGTGTCTATAGGCGACGGTTACCACTTTACATCATTATATTTTATACTAAGTCGTATAATATATATATATATATATATATATATATATATATATATATATATATATATATATATATATATATATATATATATATATATATATATATATAATGATAAGCGCAGACAAAGCGCAAGTAAATTACAATAAATAATACATATTGGGTAGTTTTCCGTAGTTTTTTTTTATTGAAACATTTAAAGGGTATTTCTCTGATTTGGTGCAAATTACATGTCCGTCAAATTTTTAAACAAACTACGTAACCTAAGACTGTAATTTTTTTTTTAATAAAAGTCACATACGAATATGTTCTATGTAGAATAATCAGTTATGGAGTTAAATTAATAAATGAAAACAATATTTTACATCTGTAATTTTCATTACCTTCAGTGTCCTGCTCGTTACAAGTAAAACAAAGTAAAAAAAATAAAGTTTAAGCTGAAGGTTATACAGCATATTATTTAATAGGACGCCGTCAGTTATAGCAAAGTATACAATGTACATTAATTACATTTTCGTAAATACATACGTAAATTTGTTTCTACAAATTTATAATTACCTTCAGCAACTTTTGCAATGTAAATAATATATTTGTATGTATATTTATAATGTACTCCTCTGCCTGCATCGAACGTGTGCGTGTCAGTGAGGTAGTTAACAGTAACAAAATCGGGGGTGTATTATTTGAAATTATATAAAATGATGAATGAAATGATGATGTTGAATGTGGATGATTGATATGTGTAATTTCTGCTGTTTTAAATTTGTTTAAATGGTGACGTAAGCGTAATTCATATCTTCTAAATTAATGTACATTTTATTCGTGAGAAACGACTGTAAGGTGAATAATTTAAAAAAGAGTTAAAATAATTCATTACTCACAGTTTCATTACCATCAATTTTATTTAGTTATACAGAACTGAAAAAGCAAATGAATTTGTCATGCAAGTGGTGTAAAATACAAAAAATATACACTGTTATAAAAAATAGTAACGAAACTGTTTCTGATTCAGATAGCAATATAGCTAAAACGAAAACTAAAAAGACTCGTGAAGAAAATTATCTCAACATTACATAAGAGAAAAGAATATGAGAGAATAAAAAATGATCCCGAAGAACATATATCCATAATAAAACATTGTCCCACAACCGACTTTTGCATTATTTCAAAACCATGTTCTCATTACCTTTCACAGTAAAAACTTCATCGATCAGTATTTTCATAAATATAGGGTACAATTTAATACAGATTAGAGTATGTTTTTTATATATTTAAATATGCTTATTGAATAGAAATTATTTTTTCTCTCGATTTCATTAAATTTGCACCAAATTAAAAATTATCTAAATGTACTTAATCTTTGAAATAAATACTATAACAATAATATGACTATTACCAGAATTATGAATTGGATTCTACGCTAATACTAATTTTACTGGAATCGACCACCTTAAACAATCTTATAAAGGATCAATTAAGATTACACTAAAGATTCTTTAATTATCAGTACCATAACATATTATATGGTATTTAATTTATACATTTATTTATTTTATAGCAATCCATAATGTCTTCTAAATGCCATTTATAATATGTATCTAAAAATATTTTTTTCAGAAAACACTAAAGAATTATTCAAATAAAGTTACATTCAGATAGCATTATTTAAATAATTAGAGATTCTAAATATAAAAAAATCCTATTTCTTCTAATATTTATTTATACATGAAGATATAAAGACCATAAGATATTTTAATATGTTTTAAAAAGCTAAACAAATTTAAACAAAAAACAAACAATCATAACTGGATCACATCCTACATCAATAGACAAATATATTTATTATAATTATTATTAAAATTGATAATACTAAAATTATTAATAATTTAAATATTCCCTTCTTTATTTTTCTTATATATATTTTATTCTCCTACTATACTTACATGAGCTTCCACAGCCTGACCAGCTACGGCCATTACGAAAACCAAAAACAAGAATGTTTTCATTTTGTAAGACAACTGAGTTTCCTACCTTACTAACAAATTGTGCTGATCTACCGGTTATATTTACTCTTTTATATAGAACTCCGAAGGAAATCAAGGCAGGAAACTACTTTTGTCAGGAAGCCGATGTCTAATTAAGCGTATAAGTGTCCTATTGCGGACACATATTAGAATTTATTTAAATGGTACTAATTACATAGTTAATAGCTTTGGTTATCCTTAACAGCTTTTGGTTGAGTTTACTTTATGCCTATTTCTATAATCCTGTAAATAGCAAAGATATTGTTGGAAAGTGATATAGTCGACATTGATCATAAACATCACAGTATTAAAAGGGAAAAGGTGTAACGTAAGGGGGTAATGAGGTGTAATGGCCCCATTGTTAACAATATATCCTATCAGGTCGACCTCCACGTAGTTCCCCCTAGAAATCATTCTAGTTAATTCTTGTTGAATCCGTTACTATGGACAGACCTGCTTTTTCATCCCTCACTGGTACCCCGTCAGCGTATGGCATTAGCGCTAGCGGAATGACCATTTCATTATCACTCATTAAAAAAATAAGTAATGAGCAACTTAAAGCACTCTCCATATTTTGTCATTTTTAAAAATTATGCATATGGTATTGCTGATACAAGGTAAAGATGATTAAGAAAATGGTACTAAAGTATCTACATTTCTTGATAAAATGATATTAAAATCATTATCCTCTTTTTTGGGTACCGCACTCGTACTTTCAGTTAAACTTTACGTTTTCCCCTGTACAACCAAGTTTCCAAAAAACAATAAAAAAAAATTTTATGGCAACATTGTATTGGTGTAAAATTCGTACGTACAAATATCAATTTAGTGGAAGAAGTATTAATTTTCACCCAGCTTTTATACCTATTGGTATCTACCAAGGCTGTAATTGTACATCGATTTATTAATAAGTAGATTTAGAGACACCTTATAAATTTTGACTAATAATATACAAACATTTCAAATATAAATATATTTTGACATAAAGCTAAACAACAAAAGCGATGAGCAAAACCGTAACTCGTAGCTGTTTTAGAGAAGACTTTTTGGAAGCGATTGCTTTAAATTCGAATTTCCGAATCGAAGACTTATTAATAGTGTTTTTATAAAACATTGTGTTGTTTAAACCTTAATTGATTTAAAATATACATTTAACTAGTTCAGGTATATGCACTTGTTGGCAGTGAACGACAAGTACGGTCATACTGCTGTGTGCACAATTAACCTATTCAATATCTAGGTTACTGCATTGCATAAGGTAAAATAATTGTTTATGGTAATGTTCATAATTTAGCCTAATCCTTGTATTTACTAATGTTATAAAAAGTAAGTTTGTTTATTTTTATCCTTTCCCTAAAAATTAATTAACGTAATTTTTTTATATACACGTATGATTTGAGTTTAATAAGAACATAGGCTACGTTTAATTTTTTTTTACATATTTTATTTATACTTATATCATATAAGTAGGATTTTGGTACGTAAAATCTGAGTGCTTACTCGAAAATGTTTTTCGAAATTTTGTAACCGAACGAAACAGAATTTAATGTCAAAATTACATGATACATACCGTTTAAAAATAATGTTTAATGGTAGGATTTATGACGAATGAAATATTAAGCTCCTAGGCGAACGGGGTGACCGAAATGTTAAGCGTAATACCAGGTCAATTTCGGTATAAACAAAAACACGAAATTGAGCCCGAAAATTCGAAATTTCATTTCATGGTAGACTACCTGGTATTGGTAATATATTATCTACTGTTCATGTCTATTGGCAATGTTTAACACTTTACCACAGGTGATCTGTCGACATGTCTACCATTCCACATTGTACAAGAAACATAAAAATATTATTTTAATCAGATTTTATACCTACGCAGGTACAGAGTCAGTGTCATGTTACCTATTGTCTACGTAAGTATACTGAAGAACAATAACTGACAAGGTTATATTGTTATATTTATTATATATAATTACGTACAATTATTATACATTTTCTTACAATTTTCATATAAAAGTTTTAGTAAGATAATTATGCCAAAAATTAGAACTCGAATCCATACAAATGCCAAGAGAATGTAACTTTAGAAAGTAAAAGCAATAGGTGTAGGTAGATGGTAATATTGTTGTCAAAGTGATTGGTGTATAATTATCCTACGTATTCAAATATATTTATCTTAAATTTTGTTCGTTACAACATTCACAATAGTATACTCGTACCATAATGTTTGTTTTGTTCTGTTATTTATACTCTTACCACTTTTTGAAAATGGAAAAGCTAAATGTCGCTTGGTATTCTTAGTCTATCATCATTCTGATATTACTGTCACATCTTAAATACTAATATAATAGATTATAACTAGACGATAGACATCTACATAGACATATACAGACGTATAAAATATAAGGAATATATAAGAAAAATTATTATTAGAGGTCTTAATAAGACTAAAAGATGCTAAAACAATATCTTTTAGAAAATGTGTATGTCTATATTAAAATATATGAAATTACTGCATGAAATTAGGTACGGTTTTCACATTTGCATTCCTAAAGGTGTAACATAAAAACTGTTTTATCTTAATACGACATGTAAATGTAGTTTATTTTTTGGCCTTCCTTTTTCTAAAATCCACGCATACGAAGTAGCGGGCACAAAGCTAATTTTGTAATATAAATGACTCATTTATATTAGATAATTTCCGATTTTCAAAAATAATTACATCATCATTTCAGCCACTGACCGTTCACTGCTGAACATAAGCCTTCACCATAAAGGGGGTTTCATCAGTAGATGCACGCTTGGCAGGCAGTTTGGTAAGGGCAATTAGGCTTTTAGAAATGTTTTAGGAGGGATACTGCTGACTATCCCTCTACCATTAAGTTCTTTTTGTCGCCTCTTACGACACGCACAAAAAGAAGCGATGACCTATTTTATAAGCACACGGCAATAATAATATATTAAACAGAAACTTCAGTTTAGAAACCAGTGACGATCTATTTATTTTTTATCTTTAGTGTTGAAAAGTAAATCTATCTAAATTTATATAATTTCAAGAAATATTTAGAGACAGAATTCCCTCGTCACTTCAGAATATTTCCTTCCATAAAGATTCGGTCTCAGAAGGATCTAAAATATATTTATTTCTTTTTTTTATAAAAGATTGGCTATCACTGACTACTACAGATTATCTTGCTATGGCTTCTCACCCCGAGCTCGCCAGCCTCGATCTACTTACTGAGCTTAGGCCCAGTGACCACATTCTATTCGTATTGACCACTTTGTAAATAAGTCGACAAGTAATATTTGAGTGATTTTCATATTCATATAGATATTGAATTAATTTTATTACATCACTTCCACATCCCAGTGATCTAGCTGCGTTACCATATTAATGTAAGTATAAATTATATTATATTTATGTAATAAAATCGGTCATGAACCAATAGAGATTATACAGAAATACAAAGTCCTCTACTCGTATATGGGCACTTACCTAATAGTTATGCCATAAAACAACTTGAACTTAATTTAAAGAGTATGGCTTGATATGACATTAGAACTACTAGGTAACTCAAAATTATCAGCAGTGTCGACGAGGCACGAATGATTCCTCTCGTATTGCAAACGTGGCTAAGGCTTCGGTGATCACTTACACTATATTACTTATATCAAGTGGATTTCCAATATTTTAAGTGTACTTGAAAAACATATAAAAAATCTGATGTCTTGAAGAACCAAAAACAAAGTTCTTTAATAGATTGTGATATGATTAATTTGGTCCAAATAGTGGCCTTCTTCAATTCGTTTCATCTGTATACTATAATTTAAAAACTAAATAACTTTCATAGAAACAATGGCGGAAGACCGCGAATGTCAGTTAAGGCGACGGCGAGGCTCCGGCAACCCGAGCTTGCCTCTGAATCTTGATGTGGGTTACCAAATAGACGAAGGCTGCGCCAGCCAATGCACACCTTCACCAAGCCAATGTCCAAGTTCTAGACGAACATCTGCTGCAGCAATACTTGAATTCAAGAATAAGCAACAATCTTTTGATATTCAGGTACATACCTACTGATATTTATTTTAATCTAACAAAATTTATAAAGAAAGCTTTGTATCGCCTATTCCAAACAATAAAGTATTCTATTCTAAATTAGCCTCCATTAAAATATATGGCCACTATATAAGATCCGTTTTTTTTTTCCTGTTTTGCTTTGGTGTATTCCTAAGGATAAAATTAATAATGGTCGTCACAAGCGAGATAAATATTTCAGAGCCTTACATTTCTTAAATAGGTTATATATAATTATGACACAGCGCTATTACTCAAACCAGCTTTATATTTTAAGGTGGAAGATTGTGATGAAGAGGAAATAACAGTGGACAGTGATGACGAAGGTGATGATGTCAGCGTTGCGGGTGTCGATCGTCCTGTTACACCCACACCAATACAAGACTTTGGAGCCAGCATTGTCTATACTGAAGGTTTGCATTATAATATCTGTATAATTTCTATATACATCAGTCTGTTAAATTTTAATTATTTAAAAAACAGGTACATAAAATTTACACAATTAAACAGTAGTAGAAATAACAAATTAACGGGCGAACTGTAATTAACAATATGACTGAATTAATAATTGCTGTATTCATCTCTTATTTATCATATCTTATTTATTGTTATGTACGATACGTGTGGCAGGGCAGCGACCCCCACCTGGTAATATACAATCGTATGACACTAATATAATAAATTTTTAACTAGTCGAACTCTATACATAGAAGATATTTAAGAAATATTAATATTAGAGATCAATTTATAACAAGACCAATAGATGCCAAAACAATATATATTTTTTTTATTTTATCTGTCTGTCTATATGTTTGTTCCGGCATCGCGCAAAAACTAATGCACTAAATTAGATGTGTTCTTTACAGTTGTGTTCCTGAAGATCTAACTTAAAGTCGGATGTATTTTTCATCTAGATACCCCATTTTGAAGCGGTGTCTTTAATTGATTTTCCTACTTCTGAAATCCTCGCGTAATAACGAGCATAAAATTAATTACATATATATTTCATGAATTAAAAACTGACAACAATGTATACATACATGCGCCACTACTTCGGAGGACTAATGCGATGGCTTAACAAGAACAATCGGTATACTTTGAAGACAAATCTTTTTTTTTATACAACTTACAATGGCAAACAAGCTGGCGGCCCACCTGATGGAAAGTGGTAACCGTCGCCTATAGACATGAGCGGTACCATGGACATAACAAAGTATACTGTTTCGCCCATGATACCCCCCATGCGTTGCCATTCCTGAGGACTCCGGTGTTATTCCTCTGTACCCAGTAAATTCACGCCATATCCCACCCTTCAAACCGAAACACAGCAAATATTTGAAATCCTAAAAGCCGGCAGTCGAGAATAACCTTAACCCGATGCTTTATATATAGACTAATATGGACTGCTCAGCTTAAATTAAATTAACTCGGCCAAGGTTACAAAACTATTATTTACCTAGTTACGGATGGTAACAGCGACTTAAAAATATCTTATGAAACGTTTTCGTTTAGTTCTGTTTCAAATATAAGACTTTTTTTTTCTTTAATTTTTTTTTCTTGTTCAACTTAGAATTACAAACAAGCTACTAGCCCACCTACTATAAAATGGTAACTTTCACCTATATATGCCGCGTGATGGTCATGATCCCCTCATACATATCTTTTCTTAGGAACTATGGTGTTACTCTATGTTTGAAGCATTGTACTGTTCCAACTTCTGTTCATGTAATGATTATTGTCATACAATAATTATTTAAAAATTTATTTCAGGTCCACAAGTTATGGATTTTTTAAAAGTGAAAGCATTGGAACACGACTGCTATACGGATGTCTCAGATGCCGAGAGTGATGACGAAGAAGGAAATTAATATTAAAGAAATAAATCAAATAAATTTCTTTTTTATAATTATGTATAATTGCATATTTTTAAAAAGCAAAATTAACACAATATTTCTTTTATTATGAGTTTATGATACGTACCTAAATTATAATCTGAGTCATTTCTGAGTACTGTCGATGATAATCAGACGAGATTTATATAAGAAATAACATAGTGAGTATCAAGATCATCGCTTAGTATTATTTTTTTCTAACCTTCAAGTTTTCCGTCGATATCATATAATATCGATCAATAAATATGAGTATTACTCGTATTTATTGATGCGATTTTTCTTAATTTGAATCGAAAATATTTTAAAATATTTATATCTTAAATGTAAGATTTACATGTTTATAGTAACAACTATATTAGTAACTTGTCTTATATTTATATCTAATATGAATGACTTAAATTATGATAAAATAAATAAATTAAATAATATGGCTAAATCTACCTGTTTAATATACGAGTATAAGCGTAACTGAGCTAATTTTTTTTTTAGTCACATCTTTGAATAATAAATATGTCCAATGAGGTAAAATGTACTAACTACTAACATTATGTACCTACCTACCCAATTAAGTACGAACAAATAGGTATATAGGAATAAAATTGTCACGAAAATTTTATATTTTTGTTTTATTCAATTATTTTAAATATAAATTAACTTCTATACTATGGCATCCAGTTAAATATGATAGGTACAATTTCCAAAATTTGTGAATGACTTTTTTTTTATGGTAACCCCGCCTGCGCTAACGGGATACGCTGGCGGAGTACCAGTGAAGGGTAAAAGATGAGAATGAAAACAAGCCAGTTACCCCATCATGATGAATTCATCAGGAATTAACCATGATAGTTTCCAGGGGGAACCGCGAGGAGGTCGACCTGGTTGGGTATATTGCTAGCAATGGAATTCACAGTCTCCATTACTAACAATCCCTTCCCCCCCTTGTGAATGACTTAGATAAGTAAATTTGACTATTATGAAATATACCTAATATAATATTTTAGAATTTACACTACATCAGTGCAACAGACAGAAAATTTAAAAATTCTATAGATATCAAGACTTCTGCCCAGTACAGTAATACTAGAATAATATCTTTCTCCAATAAAGAAAACCGTACCCAGCAGTGGAAAAATAATAATAAGTACTACACGATCACACCGATAACCTGATCGTCAATATATAAGTAATAGAATACCCTGTGCTGTAAGTAACCAGGGCACGAACATCTGGTTGTATAGTACGGATAAAAATAAATAAAACAAAAATAAAATCGTATTGCTAATTGTATCAAAAGCATATTTTCATGCATTCTTTAACAATTATTATGTAAGCAATTGATGTCACCTAAGTATTTACGTAGATGCTTGTATTATTTTTCTCTCTCACACAGACTCGTTTGGCAGGTTACCTATGTAGATGTAAATATCTGCATTTTTTTTTTAAATAAATAATAGATATAGACTGCAAAAATTAAATTTGGTTATTGTTAAGCAGGCAAACAAGCTGACGGTACACCTGATGCTTATGGTTTTTTCATAATGCTGTAATATCCGACTAGGGAAATTTAGGAGAATAGAGCAATGTAATAACAGGGGAACTCTGTAATAGCAGGGGAACTCGAAATAAAAACAGCTTTATTTCGAGTTCAAATCGCACTTATAATGGGAGAAGCAATGGGACAACAATGGGTTGTTGTGGTAAAGTAATAACCATACACATTTTATTTTATTTTTAATCTTTTTTCTTCAATATTTATTCACTATTATTTTTTTTGCAACCCATTGGAGTAGTTGCCGCATCCAGTCACTCTACTCAGCACTCATCTGTACAGGAATACCGCTCGAGAATCTGTCATCCTTAGATTACTTGTCGATTCTTCGAACTATGTGGCTGGACCACTGTCATTTGAACTTGCTAATCTAATCCACTATCATTTATCATTTTCGTCATCATTTCAGCCTTTTAACTGTCTACTTCTGAACATAGGCCTCTTCAATAAGAAGGGTTTTGCCAATAGTTGCAACAAGCTTTGCTTTGCAGGCGGGTTGGCAACCGCAATTTGACTTTGATTAAGTTTTAAGAGGGGCGCTGCTGTCCATTTCTCGACCATTAAGTTTTCTGAATTGCCTATTACGTCATCCACAGCATAGTGGGGGCACGCTAGAAATTTTTGTCCGACTTCATCTCCTAGATCCACGATTGCATTGAAATATGAAATCTGTTTTAAACACACAATACTAACGAGACAAAGTTGTATATCCATTGTTCATAAAAGTCTTATTTGTTACCCAATACCTCAACAGTGATTATTTTGTACTGTCTTACCTCTAGCTCGAATTAGAAAAAACTACACTAAGTAAAAAAACTACAGTAAGTAAGGCATCACAAATGAAGGTCAGACTAAAGGTAAACATATATTAAAATTTAACACAGATTTTTCCATAATACGAAGGTCTATTCATATTGTTCTCGCTCTGCGGTAAACAGTTTATTTACGAGTGATGTGTCGACATGTCATGTTTAAAATAAGTAAGTACTTTGGTCGTACTTGTATGACTTCGATCGTGCTGCGCTATATAAATTTGATAATTACCTATTAAATATTACAATCACGGTCTATATAAAATTGATGCATAGTGTTCTATGATTCTTATAACGTAGAACCCTTTTAAACATTTAAAATGCCGTCATAAAAATGTTCAAGTTTTTAGTCAGACCATAATTTATTCTTATGGTCAAACTGTAGCTATAAAGATATGTAGATGCCTCCGTATTTGTGTAAACTTTTTGTGCCCCAACAAAATTTCACTTTGTAAGAGCCGATCTTCTTCTCCGAGATTCTTTTGAGAAAATCGTGTCGCAAGAACTTGACAAATTTATTTGAATAAAGATTATTTCTATTCTATTCAAATACATCAAGCTTAGAATTTTTGTCTGTGAACAAATTATCCCTCAACCACAAAGTAAATATTATACCCAGAAGGAAAGCTCTTTTTATGCGCCGACAAATATGTAAGGATTGCCACAAGAAAGTTAAATAAAGTAAAAAATATATACTTTTATCATATTTTAATTTTTTGCATCAGTAACCCCAGGTTCTGCTGACTTGGGGTTACTGATGCAAACCGATACCTATCTCGGAAAAATAACAATTACTGTTATTCTACCTTTTTCTTTTCAAAATCCAAAAAAGATAATTTTCGAAATCAAAAACACTTATTATTTGAAAATAAAAATGAACATTTTCGACGTATATTCTGTGCCTCAACTGTGCAGACATAATTATTGCAATGACATAACTACATAATCGATAAAACTGAATAATGAGACTTCGTATTGTTTACTTAAATGCGGCAAAGAACTATTATCTCAGGACATATAATTAAATAATACCTACTATGTGATTTAGATCGCCGATGGGCCTAGTAACAATGTACTGCAATAACTTCATAATTGTATTTTTTTGTTCCATTGTGAATAAAATAACATCAAGGTTTTCATGCAGATTCCTAAAGAATACTCGAATAGAGATTATGTTCTAAATTCATTTGTTAATTATTTAAACTGTAATGAGAAAAAATCATGACATTCTCTACCAATCTTTAAAATGTTTTTCTCGTCAAGTTTCCAGTTTTCTTATATTCGTATTTATGTGTGTAACGTGAAACATTTTCTCTCATGTCAATCCCACGTTAATTTTGTTGTTCTTGGCATAGTCGTTATCACCCCAACTAGGAGAAAAAGTTTGGTAGTATGGCGACTACCAGCCCCATTGCTAGCAATATAACCATCTCAGGTCGACTTCCTCATGGAAGTTATTGTGCAATTTCAGGTGAATTCATCACAAAAGGCTAACTGACTTGCCTTTTCATCCTCACCTATCATCCCTCGCTGATACTCTGCCAGCGTATACGCTATACTCGTATATCCGTTTGCGCAAGTGGAGTTAATATTCCATTCCATAAACCATTTGAAAAAAAAAAACCACCTGAACTTAAAACAATAACCGCGTAAAAACTGTGTTGGTTGTCAGGTATATCTCGCCCTCATGGTTCTTTTATTACTACCATATTTTTTTTAAGAGATCTCATGATCAATTTCAGAATGCTCGATATCAGTATACACCTAAGTGTAAACTTTTATTTATAAAAGTAAATTAAAAACAAGTTGTTTTTATCTGAGCTCTCGTGTAAAAAAATCGATTTTTATTTCAACTTTCTTACAAATCGACAGCCCTGATTTGTTGCCTACATAAATACCTAATGTCTAATTGCGCAATGCAATAATTTACGAGAAACAATTACTATAGTTATGCATTTATTATAGACCAGAAAAAGCTAATAACATTATGAGGAGATTCAACATTAAATAACAATAAAAATATGTTTATATTTGATATTTTACAGACACCTGGTATTACGAAGTATTACTATTTTATGTATAACTTCCGTATCGATACTAGACTTTTACCTACTACTTTGTATGCGTACATTTCACAAATACGAAAACCAATTAAATAAAACTACTTACACATGGCGTATCAAGATGAAACAACCCCAACTAATTTTTAAACGTTCAGGAATACAACTGTAAAAACCGTTTCTAATTTGCTGTAGACGTTTTTGCTTGATGCCGAAACAAAAATACAGACAGAAAACATTTCTAGACATTATTGTTTTGGCATCCATTGATTAAGGCCCCTCATATTAACTTTTCTTAAATATCCTAGTAACTAGTAAATAGATATAATATATAATAGAGTCACCGTGTAATCTCAGTATAGAATAGGCCACTTCTTCCTTTCCCGTGGGTGTCGTAAGAGGTGACTAAAGGAGGGCGAGGGATGGGCAGCAGCGTCCCTCTTAAAACATCTCCAAAACCTAACTGCGGTTGCTATTGGCTAGCCTGCCAAGCGTAGCAAATACTGGCAAATCGCCCTTATGGTGAGGCTTATAATTATAATTAATACAACAAACAAACATATAATTAGTTTTTGTGCGATTGACCCAAATTGGTGTTACCTATTTACTTTATAAAACGAGTTGTTTTGATCTGAAGGGTCATGCATATAGACACCGGAGTTATCATCCGGAGTGATAACATATGAAGGCCGAGACAAATTTTTTTTTGGTAGTTTAGATTTTAAATTAACTCCTTTAATATTTTTTTATTATACTATTAAAATAATATGGAATCCGTCAATACAATTAAATAATGAAAACGCCAGACGTATTTTCTATTTATCTCATCATCTATACGAGTATACATATATAATTGATTAGCCGCATTTACATCAGAATTGCACTATGCAACAAGTTTTCTAACGTCCACTTTCCATCAGATGAACTCGTTTGCAGTTTCCCCAAGTGTATGTACTCGAACTATGGACAAAATAAATGTACACTATTTTGTCCAAATAGAATACATATTGATAAAATAGAATATATTTTGTATACTACAAATGACGATTATAATCCGTAAGCTTTACATTTGTGTGAGGCGTTACTAAAGCGCTTGCAAAAAAACTGTTTAATATCTGTCTTTATAAGAGTATTTTTCCTGGGAGGATAAAATTTTCCTTTATAAAAAAAAATATGTAGCAGCAAATGATCCGCTAAATATGGGTTAAACCTAATCTGTCAATTTACACTATCTGTATCTTATAATACAGGCAAAGCTTACGCCTCGCAGTTCGTTACATTTTCTATTTAGTTATCGACGCCGTTAGACGTCAATAAAACAAGTGTTCTTTGTTGTCTTGGTTGGGTCCTATACACTAAACTTATATTTCGCTGAATTTGCACTCTAATTGTGTTTACAATTAAGAACCAAAAATATGTTTGCAGGTAATCCTAATTATAATAATAACACTATTCCGGCCAGTGTGGCAGTTACCCGGTTGGCAACCTTGTTCCTTTATTTCAGAACTTTCTTTCTTTGATTCGGTTAACCACCCGTTAAATTCAGCGTTCGGAAACACAACTCTATAAGGGTTTTATAAACTGCCCGTCAATTATAAACTAGTCCTGCGGTTTCGCCAGAAAGCGGCTTTTTTATAGATAAAAAAGGAATAGTAGCTCCGCCTGAGTTATCGATATACACTGGCGGGCACCAGTGTGTGATGACAGATGAGGACGAAAGCTGGTCAGCCCATCGTAATGAATTAAAAAATTTACCACTACGGTTGCCAGAGGAAATCGCGTGGAGGTTATTAGACCCAACTAACAATTTTTCTCCCCGAACGAAAGCGATTATCAATTATTGGTTATCACCCTTTCCCACTTCAATGTAATTATCAAAAAACTTTCAAAGAGCTCGGAATATTTTAAAAACATGTACTACAATTAAATATATATTCTAATTAAAATACAATTCACAACTATTTGTGTAATACTACACTTACAGTTGAATAAATTATACAAGTTTAATGATTGGAAAATGTCTATGCACAGAAAAGTCGAATTCTGGAGGCGTAGTCGAGTCTCGCTTGTGTCCGCCAGCTAACAACTTGAGCACGACAAAATTTGTTTTGGCTACTTTGAGAAGATCTGTTATCTGTAACAAAAGTAATTTTATTACATTAGCAATAAGAATCAAAATTCTCTGGTATAATTACAGAATAGCAACCAAAACAGAATAAGTTACATTACAATTCAAATAATTACATAATCTACCTTTTACTAAATGATGTACAGAATCCTAATAACTACGCACTAATAAGGCTAGGGAGTTATAAAAACAGCTTTATTAGATTACGACAATTACACTCTTTACCTAGTAGAAAAAAAAATTCAATGTATAGACTTCTCAACAACAATTTTAACACCATAATGAATTTTTATATTATTTATATTTATTTATTTATATATTTATTTACCTCTTGATCTGGCGTTGTAATAGTTTCCAATAGAGATCGAGCTTGCTGAAAATGCTTGCAACCTCCAAGATACAGTATCACAGGATTTTCATATCTGAAATAAATTGCCAATACTCAAAAGATATTATGGTTGTGTATTCAATGAAAGATTTTATTCCCCTGCTTATTTCTCTTCCATCCAATAATTTCAAGGCCCACAAGTGGACTAATATTCCGACCCCTACCAAACTATACAGATCACTTTAAATATAGAATACTTGTAGAAATTACTTCTTAAGATGGCTTTTAAACAAACATGTCATTCATATTTTCATTAAGAACAGTATAAACCACACAACATCTAAGTGGAGATGTAGAGTTTGTCATTTGTGAATTTTTAAATTATTATTTTTGTCTTTATTATTGCATACCCAAGTTATTAAACTAATATAGATATATATATATATATATATATATATATATATATATATATATATATATATATATATATATATATATATATATATGTTTTTGATTTAGTCATTTGCTTATAAAAGGTTTAAATTGGATGGATATCATACTCACTGCAACGGCTGTGTCATCTCACAGAACTCGTGATAGTGAACTTGTGGCGGCGTGAGAACCGAGAGCGGCGCAAACCGATGCTTGTACCGAACTGCTTCGTTGTCGAACTCTGACTGTGGCTGACGAATCTTTCCCTGTAGTTTGAAAGCCACTAAAGCCTAAAATAATAAAAAAATCATTAAGTTTATTAAAATATAAGAATATAAGAGTATGGTCTACCTTAATGGTCCTGCAATCGTGAGTCATAAAATATAATATCGAATCACATTTTTTTTAATACAACTTACAAATGGCAAACAAGCTGACGGCCCACCTGATGGAAAGTGGTAACCGTCGCAATAAAAAAAACTACTTGAATAGTTACAAAATTAACAATGGTGTTCAGAGAAATCGTTTGACATGATGCCCACAACCAACTTTTACCATTGCATAGTTCGCTGCCATTACTAACCCTTTCCCTCTCATAAAGGTCATTGCCCTATTAAGAGACTAGTATTTTTAGAACTTATGTGCATTTTATTAATCATATAGACATCAGATAGACACAAGAGAGATTACCATTCCATTTGTAAACATTTATTTAAAAATAAAACCTAACCAAGTTAGTTATTAATATTTATAATATAATAAGCTAATATCTTTATTATAATAAAACTAATATTTTTATTAGTAAATATTATTATGAAGATAGTGTTTTACCTTATAGTACCCGCCGCACATATTCTGCATGACTTGGCACATAAGTCCCTCTCGCGCATACGGCCGACTCCGCTTCTTTTGTTTCCGCGTGCCACCACGCTTCGCGTCCGACCGTCGGGTGCCTTCGTTCGCTAACGTTTCCGCGCGTCCTAGCGCTGACACCAACCAGCCATATAGAAATTCGTACAAATACCTAAAAATTTATATAAAGATTATTTACTAAGGACACAGTTATATCAATTACCTGTTTTGGTCTAAAACTTCACGTGTCGCGACTTAGTATGTCAAATAGTATTAAAATTTCTCGATGACTTAAGCCAAAAAAAAAATAACAAACAGATAAATTCACTTTCACATTTATAATAATAATAAAGTGAATGTTAATAGTTGCAAGCAATAAATACATTTTTGTTTCAAGCAACACATAGATAGATAGATTCTCTTTATTGTTTCCTCCAAAAGATTACAATAGTAAACTTATTATAAATATAAATAATTACAAGAAATAATTACTATGAGAAAACAATGGGCGACCTTATCGCTAAGAGCGATCTCTTCCAGGCAACCTTTGGATGGAGAATTATAATAACTCAATTATAATTTAAAATTAACTAATTGAAATGCATAAAATAGCATTCCCAACTTTCAATTAATATTTTATTGGATATTTAATCAGAAAAATAAAATTAAAAACATAACAATTAACACAATAATTTTAAACTAAACACTAAAACCGCTACTGCTTGCTGCATAAGAAACACATATAAACATAAATATCAAAACCCTGGTAAGCAAAACTCTTCCTACTCCATAACGTTTCTTACTTTTTAGGTGATTATTTTGTAGAATCATCATCATGTCAGCCATTAACTGTTCACTGATGAACATAGACCTCTGCCTATTGGGGGGTTTTACCAGTAGTTGCCACGCTTGGCAGGCGAACTGACAAGCGCAGTTAGACTTTGGTAATGTTTCAAGAGGGACGCTGCTGTCCATCTCTCGACCATTTTTTGATGGGTGAAAATGGTATGGTAACCCCGCCTGCGCTAACGGGATATTCTGGCGGAGCACCAATGAAAGATGATAGATGAGAATAAAAACAGGCCAATTTGCCCACCATGATGAATTCATCAGGAATTAACCATAATAGTTTCCAGGGGGGACCACGAGGAGATCGACCTGGTTGGGTATATTGCTAGCAATGGTATTTTTAGTCTCCATTACTAACAATCCCTTTCCCCCCCTCTCTCGACCATTAGGTTCCCTTAGTCGCCTCTTACAACACCCACGGGAAAGTAAAAGGTGGCCTATTCTATGCCGCGACCACATGGCATAGTTTGTAAAATATAGTATAACAAAATAAAAAATCATGCCCATATTGTACACATGTATACAAAACGTTACCAGAATATATAGTGGTATTCGTGCACACTGTATAACTCGAGCTCGAGCCCGGACAGCAGGTACGCGATCATGACGCGTAGCACGTGATAGAGCAACCACGTGCCGAAATAGGCACGAGGACCTGAACCAGCTGCTCCGCTCACAACGGCATCTACACTCTCCGCCTGTGATCAATAGTGTATGGCTAACCTTAGCATAAAAACAGAGACAAAACAAAAACAAAACTTATTTTTGATCTTTTTTAACATTAACCCGTATAAAAAGTACATGAGGGCAATAGGTGTAACAATCCCTTCTGATTTTCAATATCCAAATCATCTTAGAACCATCATTAATCTCTTTAATCTAGCCCCCTTTCACTAGTTTCAGTCACAAACCTATTTTAGCTATTAAGGTAAATTTATTATTATTTAGGTAAATTAAAAAAAAATGTAATGACTTTTCAAAAGTGCTTCAATGTAAGTTTATTTGAATAAATGATTTCTATTCTATTCTATTCTATTAAATCTCTTCTTTTACGTTAAATTTCAAATTTGAAAGAAAGTGGCAAAACAGCGTAATAGCAAAATAAGTTTGTAAAAAGTTTTAGTTTTTATGAATAAGAGGGTAGTAAATCTAAAAAACGCTAGTTTAGTAATCCCAAGGCTAGCAATATAACCTGTCAAGTCGATCATCTAACGGTCTCCACTGAATTTTTCTTTTATTATGGCAAAAACAGTCATTACACTTATAAATAGGTATTTATAAATAAGATATTATACAATAGACCAAACAGTGCCGATAAATATTAATTAATTATGGTTAATTTCCAGTAAATTTATAACGATGGGCTAACTATCTTGACTTCATTCTCATTTAGCAAATTTGGACACAGCTTTGATAACATAAAAAATATAGTAACATTTATTATAACATAACCCTTATTACATATAAAAATCTTATCTTCTAAAGATATAAAAATCTTTTATAGCAATATTCATTAACGCTAATCTACGAAACTGATCAACTGATTTTAATTAAATTTTATAAATATGTATTGTTGTATAGGCCAAAAACAGAAACAGAATAGTAGAATGAGGCGATAGGAGACAAAGCGTTTGTCGATATTTAAATAGCTTTTTGCCTGTTACTTCGTACGCGTGAATTTCAAAAGTAGGAAAACAAAAAAATAGACCACTCCTAGATGGTGTATCAAGGTAAAACCTATACCAGATTTTAAATTAGACATTCTGAAACACAACTGTGAAAACCGCATCCGATTTAGCGCAGTAGTTTTTGCGTGATACAGAAACAAACATAAAGACAAACAGACAAAATTTCTAATATTGTTTTGACTTCTATTACCCTTGTTTAGACCTCACACATTAATTTTTCTTAAATATTTCCCATGTACAGACATTACGTAGTAACAATTTTATTATATTAGTATGATAAGATAATGGTTGTATATACCTCATCTTGAAGTGTTGCAAACTCGTCTAGAAGCAGTGCAAATTTATCTCGTTGACGTGCTCTATTATGTCCACACACTTGTAGAAGTACAGCAAACGGACGCACGCATCGAGCCAAAAAGTTTTCTACGAATTCACGCGTCTGTAATAAGAAACAAATTCAAATTAATTTTATTATTCATTTGTTGGAAAATTATTTTTAATTTCATAATAATAAATATGCTGACGATTGAAGTGACAAATATTGCTACAGCAATTCTTTCATATAAGTCACATAAGATGCCAATACGCTTCCATTCTCAATTTGAATATGGTAAACCGAGCAAGTCGACAATTTACATATAAGTCAACAATACCTCTGATTCCCAACCATATATTTAAGAAAATTTGTTTACAAAAACATTGATACTAACAACTAAATATTTGATCCACTGTAGATTTTTATGAGTGGAATATAATAATAAAACAAAGCGACTGCAAAATCAATGTATTAGATACATCTATAACCTTCGAAAGTATGACCACATATCTAGTTATCGCAGTCAACTCAAATGGCTTCCTATCAGGCTACGGAGAAATGTCCACATTCTTACTCTTCTTTTCAATATCCTTTTTAATCCAACATGTCCACATTACCTTCAGGAAAGATTCAAATTTCGCGAAATTGATGTTCGCCTGAGAAGCAGTAATGACTTCATTATAGATTTGCCTTGTTTTAATACTCAAAGCTATGCCATGTCATTTACTGTACATGCTGCACGTCTCTGGAATTCACTTCCTAATAACTTAAAGATGGCACAGTCGCTGAAATCTTTTAAAGCAGGTATCATAAAATTTTATTTTGAAAATCCCTCTTCATTGAGCCAATTGTGAATATATGTATTTATTATGTATACATGTATGTGTATGTAGGAGTGTATATATGTATGTGTATGTATGTATATATATGTATATGTATATATATGTATGTGTGTATATGTGTATATATGTATGTGTATGTGTATAAGTTTTTATTTATTAATGTTATATTATTATTAATTTACTTTTATTATTTACATATGTAGGTATATAGAGCTGTTTTTATTGTGTTATATATTCAATTTTTTTTTTTTACTGGGTATTATTTAGTTTATCTTTAATTGTACGGTTATTACCCTTATACATTCTACAGTTTTCTTTCAGCTTCTCAAAGGTTGACTGTAAGAGATCCCTTTATGGGATAAGTCCGCCATTGTATACTAAATCATTTACTAGTATTTAATCTGACTTATGTACAATAAAGATTTTTACAATACAATAAAACAATGAAAATTATTACAAGTAAAAAGAAATACTTTGTGAATATTATGACTTACTTATACTCGATCTACTACTGCACACAATTCTAATACAAATGTAGAATAACTATAAAATAAAGTTAAATCATATTTGACGAGATCACAACTATAATTATAATGAAAGCCTCATAGAACAACTTACTTGCGGCGTAGACACGACTGGAGACTTAGGCGTGAGAGCGGGAGGATTAACAAAGTTCTTGACTGAATCGCGCAGTATCTCCAGCAAGGCGTGATGAGGCCGCGGCGGACCGGACTGCGCTAGGGAGGCCGTGCTAGCGGGCGATGGGCTTAGATACAACAGCTGTAGCGCAGACCGCGACAAGATGCATGCACGCTGCCGGCTAAACTCCATGAAGAAGTCCTGGAATATTTAAAGATTTTAATTTTATATATATCGGATGAAACCAAAGTTGTACGGAAAATCTAATCTACTAAAAATCTCCCCATACTATAGAAAATATTAATGTCCGAAATTTCGTTACCCTATTGCGTTTCTTACACTGGGGTACTGAAGCACACCCCATCACTTATAGACATAAGTCGACTTTCCCTGTTAGTTTTATTATATTATTATTATAGCAATAGTTATGTGGAAACTCAAGTAACCAAAAAAGCAGAAAAAAAATACCGTCCTAAAAAACTTCTAAAGTAAACATTATATTATTGTTTGTGTTGTTATTTTTTATTTATTTACACTTAATTTGACCAGTTACAAAAAATAATACAGTTTGTTATTATATGATTAAAGGTAAAAGTAGAAGCAATTACTTACTAAAGACACTCTGCCCTGCCCTGGAAACACCCAGGGCAGGGTACTATCATTAATATTATGGAGGCTTGTAGTGAACTCTCTTATGACATTATTAAATGAAGGACCATACTATTGAATATACCGATGATATAGCTATAATGGTGAATGAACAATTTCCAAACATGGTATTAGGTATACAGACAGCTTTACAACAATTAGAACCACCATTGCGCCATTGCCGTAGAGCAACTCAACATCTCTCAGTAAATCCTGGGAAGATTACAATTATTATTTTTTTACCAGACAGAGACAGCTAAAGTAATTCATAACACCAAGCATTTAACAGTATACTCTGTTATGTCTATGGCACTGCTCATGTCTATAGGCGACGGTTACCACTTTCCATCAGGTGGGCCGTCAGCTTGTTAGCAATTCTAAGTTGCATAAAAAAAAAAAAAATTTACGGCAAGAGACTGATGTAGTCAAATGAGATCAAATATGCCAGCTTAATGTTTTATAATGGATTCACGTAAGAATGGCATGTACATAGTTAGGGCTATGACAAAAAAGCTATGTGCAGATCTGCATATGGTAAGATATAGGGACAGAAACCACAAATAAAGAGAGTCTATGAAATGATGGTGAAACCGACTTTAATATATACTTTAGCATAGTCTGGTGACCTAGGACAAAATTAAAACAGACAGATAAATACAGAGAACAACATGTCAGGCAATATCTAGTGGATTTAGGAGCATACCAACAGCAACGTAAAGATTATACTGAATCTCCTTCCACTGCTGAGTATACAAGAATACAACAGCAAAGTAATGTCTCAAGAATTCTTAAAAATTTCTTAAACAGAGTGGTTGAAGAATAAACTCATTTACAGTTGAGGTAGACAATGGATAAGACTCATAATGAGTGCCTTAACTGGACACATGTAAGGCTAAGGTAAGATACTTTACAAAATGAATCTGTGTTCGGACACACACATAGTGAGGAATTGGAAATCATAATATAAATTTACTAGCAATGGCTTATTCGGAGCCAAGATACTATAGATATCTTAAATCGCGAGCTAAAATAATAGCGTAAGGCAGGGGAAGCATAAAATATCCCAATGAGTTACGTTCAGCTCAGCTGACCCCATACGTGAATACAAAATAAAATAAGAGTATATGATCAATTTAAAGAATACAGTCCAACTAAAAACCTCCTTATTATAACTAGTTAGAAATATTTTATCCAGTGAGTAATGTGTGCATATCTAAAAGAAGTTACTTAATAACATAATTACCAATGCAGTATGGAAGTTCGTACAAGAAGTGATCTTCCACGCGTGACGCAACCTCGTGACCTGCTCGTCAAAGTACTGCAGAGCCTCTAACCGGGGTTTGATGCGGGTGTATCGCGGAAATGTTGGAGGTAAGAGACGCTGATTGATCATCGGCTCAAATCCCATTGGGTTTGGAGAATCAGCTGCAAAAATACTGTCATATGTCATAAACTAAAAACAATAGATATTTATGTAACATAAGATGCAAGGAAAGGAATACTGTACAATATATTAAAAAAACTGAAGGAAAATAGTAAATGAAACCCCATACCAAGCAATGTAATAGCAAATGTAATAATAGTAGGCTATTATACCTCTTTACTGTGACCAATAGTTGCACTATAATGGATTGTTATGGATATACACCATCATTTCTTAACGCAAAGCCCATTTGTTTGATTCTAATATACTGAGTGAAATGTAAATGTTACTCATACATACACTACAATTGATAAATACTTCTAACTTCTTATATTTAAAAGACTGAATAGATTTGACTGAAATGTCGTACACTAATTTACTATATCCTAGATTAACAAAACATCAATAATAAATACTATTTCAATTGTGCAAAGATAAAACTACATGTTAATTTTTAAATTACTAACAATTTTCAATAGGTTGTGTCCCTTTCCCTGCAGTCTTTATGATGACTTTCATCATTTCAGAGCAACCATTTAACAGAGCAACACAGTCTGCTCCAGATTGGGAATCTCTCTTTGTTATTAGCAAAAGTGCTTGATAGAACATCCTAGTGAACCTGATTCTTGCAGCTAATGCACTCCATAAGCTGTTTGCCTGTAAAAATATAGCATTTATGTGAAAATCAACAAGACATGATAAGTATATTTAAATTACTTATCTTTTATACACTTTTGTGTGTCTTTTCTCTATTTTGTGATAAGTAACATTTATATTTTTTTACTTACAATAAAATAATAATAATAAAAAAACATACTATTATTATACATACATAGACATATTGTTTAAATGGTAAGTAAATTATTACTTATTATTTATTTAATCTAGTGGGATTTACTCCAAAGATTTTAAACTAACATAATTTTTTTTTTAAATATTTTACTTATTATCCCATAATATTCAATTCTAATCCCTGAATTCACTGTTATTTAATAAGAAACACTAAATTCATTATAAGAGTTTATAACTTAATAAAATTTATTAATTGAAAAATGTCTATGGAGAAATAATTAAAAAAACAAACCTCATCTTCACCACTTCTTGCTTTTTTATTTAATTCCTCTTCTTGTTCTCTGAGCATAGCTATGCACCTCTGCTCACTGACTTCAAGACTAGCATCATAAGTATTACCTGACTGTGGATTTGAGCCCAGACGATAACCATAGCCCATAGGTTGGAAGTCTTCCTCCTCAAACACTTGTGCCCTAAAATAGTATAAAAAAAATACTATAAAACATATAAATTATATTAGCAAAAATTTAATTATACTAAATTTCAAAACTACAGCACTATTGGAGAATTCGACACTAATATTCCAATCTAGATTCTAGATACAAAGAATCTAATGGTTTCAAGTGACCTACTATTATTATTGAAAGATGGATTTTTCAGACAGAAAACCCTGTGACACTGCAACCTTTCTATGATCTTTTGTGCTTACCCATTTTTAAAGTTCACAGGTAATTCCTATCAATGATAAGAATTTTTAAAGTGACCTAATATATTAGGTTCATTATCATTAGTGATGTAGAAGACTATTTATAGTTAATTTTTCTTAAAATTATGAAGTTTACTTTTAATAAAAGGTAATTAATAATTTAATTTCATAAATAATTTATAGTGCTTTTATTAAAAAACTTACTTGTTAATGCAATCTCTAATACAATCAAGCAATTTATATACAGCAATGCAGTATGCTTTTAAAGTTTTATTTATAATCAAATGTGGCTGATGCAAATACAGATTTGTGAATACAGTCTGAGCAAGAGAATGGCCTTCCAACCAGGAGACAATGCAGGCCATTGTTGCATCAATTATACCAATGAGCTCACTTGGTTCCAAATCATCTATTTTCAATTTGCCTGCCTGTAAAAATTAAATACTGTTTTATAAATTATTAATCGATATAATAAAACTGTAACTATATTATCCTTGTGTAAATCACACCGAAACACTAGAACAGACTTAGATAAAATTTTATAATCTCAAAAACTTATCCCATATTTACAAGATCACTAAATTATTACCACTTTTTTCTACTACAAAATACATAAAAAAAACATAGGGAATGATATTGTAAATACATATGATTACTATCATGGTATGTAATAACAACTCAAAATAAAAATACTATAATGAGTTTCTATATTCAGACAAATCTAAAATGCTATTTATGTATTTGTTTTTAAAACGATAATAAATTAAATACTTCAATTTATAATCTTTAAGCACTTTGTAAAAAGAGAGGGAAAGAAATAAAAATAATAGATCTAAAATTGTACACAATTATGGTTTATATATTTACCGCAACTGCTTGTTGAAAGTTTAAAGGCTTAGGATTTCCACGGTTGCACATCATTCCAGCATCCATCTTTGGGTCCATCATCTCAATAGCTGACATAGCTTCAAACAGCCCAAATAGATGACCATCATGGAGTAGCTCACCTAGCTGTAAATCTAAATGAACAAATAATGTAAGATGAAATAGAATTAATATATTAAAATTTTGTTCAGTGTGTACACTTAGTTCAAAACCCACTAATTGAAAATTTCTATGCAACATAACAGTAAAACTAATCCTAACCACCAATTATATCTATTTCTGCTACATCATTTTTGTAACATACCACATGTATTGTGGTTTCAAACTAAATTGTAAAGCAGTCAAAATTATTTCATATCAAGAAATGTAACCTTAACAGTCAATGCTGTTCGTGGCAATGAATGAGGAGTGCACTGGCCAGCACAGAATTATATATAATTTGCATACACAGATTTTTTTAATTTACATTGCCAGTATTAAAAGTAAAACTAAAATATAATAGAAAAAGATATAGACCAAATACTCACCTTGTATATACTTAAAAAAATCTGATGTTATATCAACCCAGTTGTAGGTAACTTCAGGGGAGACAGACAACAAATCCATTGTGCTGAAAATTATCTTAATGTTGAATGGGTACACGACATTAATAGATTAATTCATAATACCGATAACAACAGAACATAACCTTATTACACAAATAAGTCAACTACATACAAAATTTATTTACATTATATTGGCAGTAACTATTTAAAAATTAAATAACTAGAATTATATATAATACATAATCTATGTAGTGCTCAACAAACAAATAAAAATGATACGCAAGTTGCAAATATTACTAACCCGTCATCATAATCATCATTATCACCCATTTTGAAACTTGAGGGCTAGAGTTACAGTCAAAATATTTAATATAAAAGTTATATTATGATTTTAAATTCATTGAAAGAATTGAACTCACCTTGTAAATTCGGAAAATCAATTTTGAAAACACCTACTTAAATAAAAATTAAACCAAATGTCTAAAATGACAATTATGACATTAATTGACAAATTTGACATTGACAATTTTTTCTTTATTCTTTAGTGGCATTTACCCCCATTGACAATTCATAACAGATATTTTTATTGTTTAGCAATGCGTCTATTTTTTTTTTTAATGTATAATCAATTGGTTACCCTGCCTAAGCTAACGGCATAAGCTGGCGGGATACCAGTGAGGGATGACAGATGAACATGAAAGCAGGTCAGTTAGTCCATCGTGACGAATGCGACAAATATTAATCACAATGCTTTCCATGAGGAACCGCGTGGAGGTCGACCTGGCAGGGTTTGTTAACAATGGGGGCATTAGTTTCCATTACTAAAAATTTTATTCCGTCCTGAATGCTTTTATTACCTACACTATCAACATACTGAAATTTGTGTTACTATTATAGTTTACTATAGAACGTGTTGAATATGAACAATTTTAAACGTCATTTAATTTTTTTAAGATACTTATAGTGACATTTTTATTTAGCATACAATCCGGGCTCACAATCTTTAAAATAAAATATTAATGAAATCACCTGGATTTTTTGAAATTTCCCGAAATGTGTTCATCTTTTATATAGCCCAAACATAGAAGCCCGAAATTAGGGTGAATAGAAACGAGGGCAATTAATTGAAAAATTAGCTAAAAATTACACTTTTGTAAAGTAAATTTAAGTACGTAAGTAGGTGGAGAGGATTATTAATAGTGAGGACTTTAATTCCCATTGCTAGCA
Organism: Galleria mellonella; assembly: GCF_026898425.1. NCBI lineage: Eukaryota > Metazoa > Arthropoda > Insecta > Lepidoptera > Pyralidae > Galleria > Galleria mellonella. Next base: position 6,858,058 of record NW_026442014.1, on the reverse strand, counting down.
ATATACTCTGTCAGGTTTTTTTTTATGGGTGAAAATGGTATGGTAACCCCGCCTGCGCTAACGGTATACGCTTGCGGAGCACTAGTGAAGGGTGATAGATGAGAATGAAAACAGGTCAGTTAGCTCATCATGATGAATTCGTCAGAAATTAACCATAATAGTTTCCAGGGAGAACCGCGAGAAGGTCGACCTGGTTGGGTATATTGCTAGCAACGGGATTCTCAGTCTTCATTACTAACAATCCCTTTCCCCACAAACCCTATCAGGTTGACTTCCACACGTCGATCCCCCATTAACAATCATGATTATTTATTGTTGAATGTATCATAATAGGCTAATATCACCTCTCAATAATGCCCCGCCTGCGTATACCGATAGTGCAGGCGGGGTTACTATTCCATCATCATCTATTAAGAACGTAAATAGTTAATCTTATTTACCAAAATTATATTGGGCATATATGAAAATAGGCTTGGCGTGTCTTTTTATCTTAGAAATCATTATCATATCAGCTTTTATCTGTCTATTGCTGAACATACGCCTCCCCCATAGACTGTCATAATGAACGGGGTAGTTCCTTATGACAATAAATTGTTCAAACAGATCGTTATTGATTTAATTTATAAATAAGCAAGCGACTTATAATTTAGATATTACTTTATTATTTTAAAAGAAATCTTAAGAATTAGTTTCTCTAATCTGTGGCAGAGATTTTGTATCATCTAATTGTAATCTGTTCCTCTAGACAAGTGGCAAGCGAATTCGTCGATGGAATCAGCATCGCTACCAAGCCCGTGAGATAGAATGAGATAGCAACGCCGGATGGCTTATTCCAATTCACGGATTTACTAGCGATGTTGATTCCATCAACGAATTCGCTTGCCACTTGTCTAGAGGGCCTGAAGCGTAAGTATTATGTTTCCCTAATAAAAAAAAATAGAAATGGGTATAATGATAACAGATATATCAATTAAATATATTTAATACTGTTTTGAAACAACTTTGTTGTAGTCGGTGTGTCTTCTGTTACAGGATCATAAACGTCGCTGTCCAGTTGACTTTGTTCCGTGCCAGAAGTATCATTTGACGATTGGTTTAAGCCATTACTTCCAGGTTTAGATAAACCAATTCCATTCAATCCCATATCCATGCAATCAAAATGTAGAATCTGTAATTTAATAAATTAATAGGTATATAAAAAACTGATGTATGGCATAACCTCAGATTAAGTTGGCAGCGTTAGTCGTAATGGGTATACGAATCTGCAACCCAGTGATAGTACTCACGAAACTTAATAACTTACTACAAGAAGCATAAATTACTCGTATGTCATGATTATGTGTTATGAATTAACCTGTATCACACTTTTATGTGCATAGGCGTATTGAAGAGGGGCTTGCCTACTCCAGAATTGTCTAGTCCGCCTCACAATCAGATGCAAAACTTTTAATAATAATAACAATATTAAATGCTACATAGTTATACGAATTGCGTGGCCTTCAAACTAGAATGTCCTGTGTTATGTAGAACCTAGCGACGGAGATCTGGGTATACAACTAAACCAAACCAATTTAGAAAAGTTCGTTATTTAGATTGCCTTTACCAAGAATCGAACCTGGCACCTCAACACGCAAATCTACTGATCCGTTGAGATTATCATACTATGAGCAAAGACATGTCCCAAAATATATAATATGATTCTTTTAAGGGAGCCAGGCCCTTTTTGAAGAGCATAATATCATGAGCGGCAAAATAGCTAGGTAATTCGAACAATGCTTGCAGTGCAACATTGCAGCCGAAGCTGGATAAAATACATGCTTAACTTTAATTAAAATACAAATTTCAATATATTATTTCATGTGTATTTAAAATACGAAATATTTCTAAACTATATATTTGAAATATAAAAAACAAAGTATTTTAACTATTTTTATTTAAATAACAAAACACAATCAGGTATTTGACAATGTAAATAGAATAGAACTAATCCAACTCAGGAAAACTTCCTTTCATGATATGACATGATATTTTGCTTACGAAAACTATCGAGTGTTATTTTCTGCAAAATGCACCCATCAATAAAATCACTAGAATGAAGATAAATGTATGTTAAAATGTATTTTGAAGTCATAAGTATTTGAAATACTAGCTTCAAAATATGTCGCCGTCACGTATTTGAAATATGAATTACTAATTATATTTTTAAGAAATAATTGTAATAAATTGAAATAAATACCAAATAGGTATGTATTTCAATTACGTATTTAAATTATAAGTAATTCTAATACTGCCCAGTCCTGATTGGAGTAGGCAATGCAAATGAATGTTCACTATATTCCCGTCAGCAAAACTGTATACCAGGTCACTCAGAAAGTATTGCGAGAAAAAGTTTTTATGTATGTGAGACTGGCCAGTTATAATTTATTTATAAATATGATTACTTATAAGTAAAAATAGGTACGTTCTAAATTCTAAACTTCTTTCCACATTTTTGCCAGCTAATTAAAATTACCGTGTCTCATTGAAAAATGTATTTGCGTCGAGAACATTTTCGCGCTATGATTATTTATGATTTTAAGTGTCGCCTGAAACCGGACAAATCGTACGATACACTTTAAATGGCATTCATGGATGAAGGCCCTTCTAAGGCAACCGTGTATCGTTGGTATAATGAATTTAAGCGCGGTAGACTAACTTTGCGGAATGAAGTAAGAAGTGGTCGCCCTTTGACGGCTGTTACGGAAGAAAACGTGCTAGCAGTGAAAAATTTGATTCAAGACAATATACGAGTTACATACCAAGAGATTCAACATATACTGCAGATTGGATCAAGAAGCCTTTACGAGATTCTACACGTGCATCTATGATTGCGGAGGATAGTTTCACGCTGGGTGCCGCACAACCTCACTGATAATCAGAAGCTGGCAAGGATGGAATGGTGCCATGATATGATAAACAAGTTTGAAGCAGGCTCGTCTCAGCGTGTTTACGATATCGTTACAGGTGATGAATTCTGGATTTATCTTTGCGATCCAGAAACAAAGCGTCAGTCGACGGTTTGGGTGTTTCAAAACAAATCAACGTCTACCTAAAGTAAAGCGATCTAGAAGCGGGGGGAAGATTTTGATCGGAAGCTTTTTCAATTTGACTGGCTACCTGATGTCAATTCCTTTACGAAACCAAAAAAGCATTAACGGCGAATGGCATACTACCAAATGCTTGCCAGAAGTTTTCTCTGTTGTAAGCAACAAGCGACCAAACACAGGGCTCCACGGGTTACTGCTCCACCACGATGATGCACCCGCCCACACCGCAATCAAAACGAGGGACTTCCTAGACAGCACACCGGTCAAATTCCTGGGTCACCCTCCTTACAGCCCTGATCTAGCACCATGTGACTTCTTATTCCCAAAAATAAAAAATCAGCTCAAAGGAATACAATTTTCGTCGCCGGATGATGCGTTCTAAGCGTTCAAGCAGGTTGTAAACGAGGTGTCTGCGGCGGACTGGAAAAAGTGTTTCGAAAACTGGTTCAGACGCATAAAACTTTGTATAGAGACTGGTGGAGAGTACTTTGAAAAGATGTAATAAAAATATACTTACCTATAGAACATTTTTTTAGTATCGAAAAACTTTCTGGGTGTCCCACGTATATAGAAATGGACTGTTATTAATTAATATATGTACATTTTATGACTTACCAATATAGGAGCCTTGTCGATTCTGGTATCCATGTCCATACAAACATGCAACTTCTGCTCAACAATGTTAATATCGAATAGCCTTATACACATATCCATCAACCCTGGAGGTAGATAGGGCACTGGGATTGGAACGCAAAACGGCGGAGGATTTCTGGCTGCAATTATGAACATTGTAAAGGTATGTATTATTTATCTACTTATAGGCAGGTGTCTACTTCTCACAACGTTTATTTCCTCCTACATTACATCCGTATCCTTCCTAATACGAGTATTACTAATGTAAAAGTGAGTTTATTCGTTCGTTCGTAACCAAATTGCCATGAAAATTAACGTACACATAATATTGAGGACGGAAAAGGACATAAGCTACTTTTCATTCCAATCAGTATAATAACCCGGTCACGTGAACGAAGTTACGAGTCTACACCTGTAATATTTTGAAACTAACTAACCGGGAATATGAGAATGAGAATTAGAGCCTTCGAACCACGTGATTGCACTTATTGCTAGTTCACAGCAAAATAAATAGGACCATAATAATAAATAAATTAGACGAAACTTAAAAAAGAACTATGCTCTTTTCTTGAAAGTTATGATCTTTCAAGAAAAGAGCATATTTCTTTTTAAAAGGTCGACAGTACACCTGAAATGCCTTTGGTATTGTGGATAATCATGGGCGCCAGTAGTTACGATCAGGTGAGACGTATGCTCGTTTACCCCCTTAGTTATAAAAAAACCAACCCAATATTTAGACAAAATTCTTGTTAATAGTTGTTTCTACTACATGTACAGGTCTTGAACGATGAATAATCTAGAACCTAAATAGTGAACTAAAAAACATTTCAACACAAATCAAACTTTCATTCTAAATTAATTTTAATTTTATATGAAAAATTAAAATTATTTTCAAACAAACATTTACTAGCGAATTTATTTGCGTGCCGGAATATCTTTAGTAACTGGAATAAAAAATAACCTATCCAAATAATATATCCTCGATCCTCTATATACGTGCAAACCAAATTTTATATTGATTGGTTAAGTAATTTAGGCGCTAATTTGTAATAAACAAACATACTCACTTTCACATCTATAATATTATTAGGGATTTCTACACATTATATATTGTTATTAAAAACTTAATGAAAACTAGTCTTTTCTAAAGTTTAAATGCTAGATACTCTCTGTGAACATTTTACCCTGACGTCGTATAGAATTTTAACTATTTTCTGGGTCAAATGTTAACAGTGGATTAAAGACAAACAAAAGAAAGTAAAAATAATTATAAATGCTTACCAGAAAACGTATTTCTATATACACTGTCATTATTCATTTTCACTTCCAAGTCTAAAGTAGATTCCGTGGGTTCAAAAGTCAATACCGCACATGCTAAAATAATTAAAAAATATATATTATTTCATCGATATTTTGTCTTCGAAATGTAATAATTCCTTAATAATAAAATATACCACAATCAATATAATAATCTTAAATTAAATTTCAATCCTTTTTATTAGAAATTACAATAAAATATACCTATTGTTGATTCATGGTTGCTCATAATAGTGATCGCATTGTCAATTATTTTTACAGCATTTTTTTCTTGAGTAAAGATACTTTATAGTAGATTATAGAGGGATTACTTTAAGTAGTGATATTATTTTTTAAATAATTTTCTTAATAATAAAATAATAAAAGTAATGGGCCATTATATACTAAACTTTATTATAACGTATTAACAACCCCATAATTTACTACTACTCGTACTGAAACTCATACTACATCATAAAGAATTACACTATGACCCCCAAAAACTTCTAAAAAGAACAATTGCTACTTATATATAAACGTAAATACCATGACATGGAATGACATGGAATATTCATAGCAATTACTTAAATATTTAAAAAATAATAGATATTGTATCTATTGAAAATAATTAAATAATTACAATATCAATTGTACTTCAATTATGCTTGTTAGAGATATTGATTTAAGAACATTAATATTGCTTTAGTCATATACATTAAAATATTACTTTGTAAAATGCAACCGTATACTTACTTCTTCTGTCGAAACTCAGCGATTCAATTCGAATACCAGTACAACATTCACATCTAAAATCGTCACAATTACACTTGCCACCGGTGAACGGCAAACGCAATGACCATCCAGGACTATACCATGGACGGGGCATCATTTTCTTTATAATCTGTAAAACAAAACAATATTGAAAAACCAAAACTTTGGTAAATTTTAAAATAATACAATAGTAACATATTTCGGATGATGCTTAGTCGCCACAGTAAAAAGTAATATATATACGATAAGCGTTAAACAAAATACACTTCGTGATCTTCAAACAAGAATACATAACAGTGCATGACAACCCAAATGAAGAACATTACACAATTAAAGAGATATTTTGAAAAGAATATTGGATAGCATTATTTCCTAAATTAACCTAACCGTGAATCCAATTTAAGGCCTCATTTAAATGGCAAAATATTTACCAGAGCTCTGAGATTAGCTATATTTTGCTTACTATATTCCCCAACATTTCCATAAAAAATATAACATATCAATACTAATCAGCGTTGATAATATAATTTACCAAGAACTATAATGAATTAGTAGACAAACATATCTTAAAATTGATAATAAGGAATTTAAGTACAGATACCTTATTTGTGTTTATATCATAATAAATAGAAAAATCTGACACATCCATTCCACTGTCCGCTCTGTTCCTTCTCAAATCATTTCTACTATTCAAATTTGTTCCTGAAATTGCCGTCCATAGACATAAATTTTTATATCCATGACAAACGGTAATATTTGCATTAATAATAAAGATAATATAAGCAAATAAATATCTCACCAAAACAATATTCTTTCACACAACACAACAACAACAACACCAAAGTCGTTTTCATTTTCATTTCATCTAAATCCAAACTATTTACTCAACCTACTTCCTCAAATGTTTCTGTCTCCAGGGACACCATACAAATGACTGTATTTCGTTAACCTACGTTAATACTAGCTGCAAAGGTATTACTTAAACCATTTGTATGCAAGTTATGCCGTGCGCGAGCGCACTATTGCGGGACTTTCTAAAGAAACTCCTGTGCATCGGATCGATACGGGCGCACCACCACCGAAGCCATCTTCAATTTCACGTTAAATTACCTCTGCACGCATATTATTATCTTATATAATCGTATTGTATTATTAAAGGTACATATAACAACAAAAGTTACTGAACAAAAGCATATCGGATATTAAAACATAAAATTGGAGAATTTCATATATTATACACGCTTTCCATTAAAATTACTAGTGACTTGATCGAATATACTATAATATTAAACATCATATCAAATATAATTTTCTAAATCTAAAAAACAAAAATGAGCCATATGAAACTACTCGTTATAGAATCTTTACTTGGAGAAATTACTAGTTACAGAATCAGTCCAACTTATAGTCCTCAAAAACGGGAATTTGTAAAGAGCTTCTATTATAAAATACAGTATTATTATGTTACAATGGATACCATAATAAATTCTTTCAATAACGGTATTTATTATGCTAGAAGGAAATCCTTATTTTAATATCTTCTAAAAAAAAACTTTAATTCTTGAAACCTCTGTTCCTCTAATAATCGTTAATTAATGGTCAACAATATGAAAATATTAATATACCTGTGTCTACTGATTAAAGTATTTGTAAGAATCGTTTGGACATAATTATTTGTGACAATTAGCAATAAATAACCTTACATTTAGCTTCCAAAGATATCCAGTAAAATCCCTGACACGATTATAATAATATATAAATAGCAACCGCTTTTTCTTTTCTATTCTACCTAATATATATATAATACCTTTCTATAAAACCGTCTTTTGTACTTTACTATATTTCTTTGTTTTAATATTAAAGTGGTGCAATAAAGAGTAAATAAATAAATAACTACATTTGTTCTCAAGAGCAACAGCGTATGAGGGGTGGCATGGATAGCACATTATTTATTGCAAGCTAAATAAATATGCAAAGATATTGTATAGTGATTTTAATAGCTAATTTAAGTAATAAATATAACAGCTACATTACAATAATACAAATTGTTGCTTTGGATATTATTACAATATAGTTTTCTTTTTTTTACTCAAATAAATCCAAAAAGGATCGGACCACATTCTCATCGTATTCTTCTATATCATCCGTTTCATTATCGACCACAGCGTTATAACCGCCATCGGGACTCACATAGACGAGATCACCCCCTTCTCCTGGCTTCATCATTGCTATTCCATTTGCACCCATTCTATAAGAATAAAAAATATTTTTTATTTTGGTCAATAGGAATGGCAAACGGCCCACCTGTTGAAAAATAGTAACCGTTATATAAATATTGATAGTTAAAAGGATTATAAATAAAATCTGTACACAGATAGTCCATATATGAGTACAACTGTATGTTTAAGTTTTTCACTCTGTATCGTGATTCTGCTATTATTATCCATTCTGCTAAAAGCAGATAGATTATATCCTAGAATCCTAGATTATAGATACAATATTGTTAATTTACACGTGTAAGAACGAGCAAATGATTACTTAAAGGTAATCGCTAATATTTCCTAAACGTGAAACTGACTTCATTTTAACAGCTAAATAGTACCTACTGTCAAATTTCATACCTTAAACAATCAAAGGCCATATTGAACAGCTCGACTGATCGCCACTGTCCCGTCATAGCCAAACAAAAGTGAAAGTTTCTTCCGGGGAAATATACATCATACATTTTAGCGCACACTTTTAAGTTCGACAGCCTGGGTGGACTTATGCACATTGGCTTAGGGTTTTTTCCTGAAAAATATACAGAAATATATAATGATAATGATAGGAAATTACAATTTTATATACCTACAACTGCAAATAAATAATTGAAAAACTATCATATAAAATCTAAAAGTTTCCAGGCTTTAATAAACAAAAAGTAAAACAAATTACTGGTAGAAAAGAATTCTGTAACTACAGATATATTTCGTTTCCCAATAAGCATAAAAACTATATTTACAATAACCATAAAATTAATATAGAGAGTAAACCGTATTGCATGCTAAAATAATTATGAGATGATTACACACATAATACTTATGGAAAACCGAATGAAAATGGAAAACCTCTTTTTGAATGTCGGTTAGAAACTAATATACCTGTCATTACAAAAAAAGTTATCAATAACATAACAATTTACCTGACATAGAATTTTCATAAAGAACCCTATCATTTAAACTCATAACGACATCAAAAGCGAAATCTCCTGGAGTATATATTACTTTCAAACATGCTTTCTGATTGATTAGGTCCATAAAATATCCAGTACAACATTTGCACACTCCTTGAGAACAGGTACATTGTCTATTCTCCGATGTAGATGTTGAATTTTGTTCTTCCTGTTTTGAAATTTTGTTGTGTCTTGCATAATGTGATATCGTAGATATTTTTTTCAAATTCAAACGATCTAATATTAATAATGCGCTATCTGGTACTTCTGTATTATGCAATTTATCCAATATTTTATTTAAACCGTCCTCTTTATTTACAACTAAAACAATACGAAAATAATAAATATGAGTTTTAGATAACTTTCAAACACAATAAACAGTTAAATTTCAAATAAAATAAAAATTACTTACTCTCTTGTTCCGCTCGTACTAATAAAAACAAAATCACAAATAAAAAAAGGGAGTTGTTTATGTACTTTTTCATACTGTTACAGATTGACTTTATGGTGAAGTTACGCGTGCGCCGGTCGTGTAGATATAACAGTCACTTCAATTGGCTTGCAGAGATTTTAACCGGTTTAAGACGACAGAGAATCTTTGCATTCACTACTTTCACGTTCATTGGATCAGATTAATCTTGGACAAAGAGGTTCTAGTAAAAACACTCCTGTATACGTTATTCTTAATATAAACACTATTTAAAAAGATAATTAATTATACAAGAGTTTTTTTTTTTTTTACAACACAGGGGGCAAACGAGCATGCGGCTCACTTGATGGTAAGTGACTACCGCCGCCCATGATCACCCACAACACCAGCGGTATTGCAGGTGTGCTGCCGGCCTTTTAAAAGGAATATACTCTTTTCTTGAAGGTTATGTTGTCGTATCGGTTCGGAAATACTGCTGCTGGAAGTTGATTCCAAAGAATGGTTGTGCGTGGAAGAAAGTGCCTTGAAAAACGCACGGTGGAAGACCGCCACTCGTCCAGATGATTGGGATGAAACTTTAGTTTGTGACGGGTTGTACGGTGGTGAAAATCAGCAGCAGGTATCAATCCAAACATGTATGCATTTGTCGGGATTCCGACACCATTCATCCGACGTATCTCCCAGTTATGACAAGTAATTAGAATCTACTCGTATTTTGATACGCAAATAAGCGTTATTGTTTCCAACAGTTATATTTTTAATAGACTTATTTATCATTTATTTATTTTTTTATCTTACAAATATAATATAATGGAAAGATTATTCTTCGTCTAATACAATTTTATGTGTTACTATGTACTTCACTGTATAATGTCTTGTTGATATTATCTAATTTTTTTTTCTAAATAAACATAATTAAAAATATTTAGGTCGTAGTTAAATGAATCTAATAATTTTCATCTAAGTACAAAAGACTTATAATTCTACGAATAAAATACGCGAAAAATATGTGAAAAACATATTTATTTGAAAATACATATAATTAGAATAAATTAATAAACTACTTATAAATTATTTCTTAAATTATCTAGGTACACAATAAGTGTAAAATTATTTACACACAAATAATATATATCACATAACGATAATACTTTTAAATCAATAGTCTAATCGTCTGCCATCAAATAAGTCTTCAACTACATCACCGATCGCATCTAGAGGCCCATCATCATCGTCATTAGAACTCGATCCTCCAAACAATCCATTGCTTTCACTTCCACCTCCGCCAAGAACTGCACTTGCAGCATTTTGTAAGAATCCACTTTCATCATCGTCTCTATCACTATTACCAAACAGATTGACAGGCTTAGGCCCTGATGATATTGGTTTAGGCTTCAAACCTGTTTGGATTCCCGAAGAACCTAGCCTAAAAACAAACTCATTTTATTTATTAGAAAATATTGTAAGCAACAGAAAACCAAATATTTTTTAATATAAATATAAATTCATTCATGATCCCGGCATAGAATGGGCCACCCCTTTTTTTCCCGTGAGTACCTTAGAAAACAACAAAGGGAACTTAATGAACGAGGGATGGGCAACAGCATTCTTCTTAAAAGATCATTAAAAGTCGAACTGCGGTTGCCAATCCATTGCCAACCGTTGGGGGGATTCTACCAGTCGTTGTCACGGTTAGCATTACAAATTATATCATACTTAAAATATTAAATACCTATAATATTATAATTGCTTACCCAAAACATCTAAATGATGCCGAGTAAATAGAAAAACCGCCAATATCTGCATCAATATCCAAGCATGCAAATGCATTTCTATTGCGTATACGAATATTTGATATTTCAGCGCATACACGGACAAATGGAGCTACTCTAGGATTAAAACATATCGGTGGTGGATCACTAGCTGTAAAACAATTAACATTAAAATTCAATAAAATTAAATATATTTTTAAAGCTATTTATATTACACTTAAAAACTAAGTTGATGGCATAATTTCTGTGTGTTGAATTATATCAATAAATTTAGTAATTCTGCAAGTTGACTTTAATAGCAAGTTTCTCACCTGATACTCTACGTCTAATCATAGTATTATTATTTACACTCAATCTAACGTCAAATACAAAGTCTTCAGGTATGAAACTAATATTTCCACATGCTTTCATGTTAAACCTTTCCAAAATAGCTCCAGTACAGCAACCACATTGTCCATTTCGACATGCACAAGGAAATCGAAGTAATTGCCCAGTCACTTGTTGTGATTCAGTTGTAGTGATTTCTTCATCTTGGACTGAACTTTCAGTTACATTTGGAATTACTGTTGTTTCAGCAACTACTTCTTGAATAACTTCATCATTAACCACAGTAGTTTCTATAACTTCATTTATTTCTGTAACTTCGTCGTCCGCATCATATTCTACTTCATTATCATCTTGTGGCACATGAACGGGTACAACTATTGTTACCGACGATTTTAAAAATGGCGGTGGATTAAACGCTTGTTTCCAAATGCTCCTAGGTATATTGATATTTATCGTTTCGTATGGTCTGTCTTGATTAAAAATAAACTCAACTGCAAATTATAATATTTTATTTTAAAGTAAAAATATTTTAAGACATATTATACTGTATAACAAATAAATTTAACGGAAATAAAAATAACACAAACACGTAATAGCTCCTATTTAAATGCTGGATACTGTATCTAATCAAATATACATTTACATATAAAACTACTTACATGACCCAGTATTAGTCCAAGCAGTCGTATAAGAAACCAGTAACACTAAAAAACACTTCATAATCAGTATCATTTTCCGCATAGAAAGTACTATTAAACAGCAACAACGGTTACGCTTGACTTTCCAGTACAAATAGTAAGCAGCAAGTTACCTCCAGGTATATAACTGCCAACTAACAATATGTCAATACTTATTTTAGCTACAGACTTAATGTAAACAAGTTTAATATTAATGTCGGAACGAGAGAAAGTTGGGACTCAAAACTACATTGTCAATTCCAACTTTCGATACGTGAACTAAATTTTATTAATCGTTTTTATTTAAATTATCACATCATTTTGTATCTGGATGACAACCTGTTATGCCATATGAATTAATTAATTACTCAATATAAATTCCAAGGTGTATATATATATATATATATACATATACATATATATATATATATATATATATATATATATATATATATATATATATATATATATATATATATATATATATAATCGTATGTATGCAAAAGCTTCAAATTACTCAGCGAATTATGGAAAGGACTTTTTTTTGTTGGATGAAAATGGAATGGTAAGCCCGCCTGCACTAACGGAACACGTTGGCGGAATTCTTAGTCTCCATTACTAACAATCCCTTTCCCCCAATTTATGGAGAGGGTTATACTCGGTGTTTTTTTTTTTTGTGTGATAGAATCCGAAATAAGGATATCCGCAACAGAACCAGAGTGACCGACATAGCCCGAAGGATAAGCAAGCTGATGTATCAATGGGCTAATCACATAGTTTGAAGAACCGACAAATGAGGGAGAAAGGTTCTTGTGTAATGGCCCTGTACGAATAAACGCAGTGTAAAACGACCCCTCACTAGATGGAGTGACGACCTCAAATGCAATGCAGGCAGTCAGTGGAAGCAGGTGGCTTAAGATAGACAAGTTCAAGTATGGCTGTCTATGGGGAAATCCTATGTTTAGCAATGGCTGAGATGATGATGATGATAAATACAATCAAAATAATTTATATATATTTTTATATATACTAGTTTTATATATACATTTAGTTTCTTTGAGTTTTATTATTAAAAATGATTGTATGAATTCTGAAAATTACCTGTTTATTCTGAAAGCATCAACTCTCTCATTCTCAAGATCATTAGGGTCTAAACATTAAAAAATAAACAATATTCATACAAAATAAAATTTTCATAATCTTAATAAACTTCATTGAATAAAAAAGCGAAAGGGTTTGAATAGTCTGTGATGTACAATGGTCTTACACGTAAATCAAACCGAATTAACAAACGTTTTTGTTAGAATTGGCAACATCTGCGTTACTAATTTTTCTAACAAAATTAAATTATTTAACAACATTTTAATTCACTAAATTCATTTTTATCAAATACAGCTAAGAACCATTGCTTAATGCAATGGTTCAGCAAAGCAAACAGCTTTTAAATAAATAAACAAAGCGTTAAGATCTCCATTCTATTTCAATGTATCTTTTAACAAAGACAAATCAAAATTATTATGATATTATTGTTTTTTATTTTTCACTCTTATACTTATTACTCCTCTAGTCTCTCTCGTTATCATTATAATTTGTCTAATTCATTGAGTCTAACCTCGTCGGTTTACCGTATCATAAAGCTAAGTTTCTATGACTACATTGTTGCTTCATCATTAATTCCTATTCATCATCTTTGAAACTTACCTAAAGAAACCAAATATATATACCTAGTATTGAAAAAATTAGTAGTCTGCAAATTTTTCTATTTGCAGTATCGTGATAAGTGTAGCTTCAATACTACTGAGTATACATACAAACATTCATTCCATACAAGAAAATGTATAAATTAAGAATTGAAATCAATGTAATGAATTCGACTAAACTTCATTCGAGCCTGAACTATTTCGAAAAATATGCTATCTTTCATACAAATCTTTTAAATCAAAACTTGACGTTCTAATTATAATTATTAACTAGATGTCTTTGATTCTGGCTCCTGAGGGACTTGAAACTAGTGTAAATTTCACTAAACTTTGTTTTATTATACAACAAACAAACTATATATATATATATATATATATATATATATATATATATATATATATATATAGTCATATAAACATACAGACAATCTGTATATGTAGATTGACTTTCCACAATATTCGTGAAGTCTATTCATCACACTATTCTTTATTATGAAAATAAATCATACGAACTACCCGACAAAACAATTATCATTATAAGTTTTTTATTATGTAACTTATAATGCCAAACAATCTAAGGATCCACTTGATTAAGAGTGGTCACCATCGCTATAGACATGAACAGTGAATTAATAAATGTATTTATTGAATGCTTTTCAAATTAAATCTAAACGAGTATTGTTTATTGTCACACGCGAACATTATCATTAACATAATAATGTGAAATTGTTAAAAAAAGAACTTTAAATCTTGTCCACGCAGTACATCCAGTAAGAATGTACTTTCTGGTTGAATATACTTTTTACTTGATCGAAATATAATACACCTTTTTATCGCAGTAAAATGTCTCAGGTTAATAAGTACATCAGAAAAATGCAGCACAAATGAAGCGGCTACATTACAGACATAGTTAGTGCCTGTTATTTAGAATATACAACTCATTCATTTTCAATGTCAAATACTGTGTGTCTTAAGAGGGAACAGTAATATTTAAACATATTTACAAACTTTTACTTATGTTCATAGTAATATTATTTTAGGTTTTAAATAATAAAAGAATAATTGAACTATTATTTACTCACTACATTCAATTAAAATAAATAAACACTTACACAATTTTACTATTTACACACACAATACATAAACACTTACGCAAAAATAAATAAAACTTAATTAATTAGCACTAAATTGACTTTAACATCATGCCTGAGACCATTCACCTCGCATCATTTTATTTTGTCTCCTTCTATTCTTTTTATTTCTGTTATTATTATCAGTTGGCAATAAAGAATCTAAAGCATCTAATCCAAAAATATCACCATAGTCATCACCGCCTTTTTTCCCATCCCTCACTTTATTTTCTTTTTTATCTTTGTTTTGTTTTTTATTTCCTCTGAATATACCTAGTTGGTGCCCTAAGCTTTCACCAATTTCATCCAAATGCAATACATCTAAATCTTCCAACTGAAATTGCTCGTTGTTTCTATTTTTCTTTTTCTGTTTTTTCTTTTCGCTGTGATCAAATTCTGTATTTGACATACTAAAATAATGGGACCTACTTTCTTCCGGAGTTGATTCCCTATTAATATCAAATCGTTCTTCAGACTTTGAATCTAGATTATCCACTACTTGTACCATATCATCGTTCACTTCTTTTACAGAAGTCATAAAAGGTACAGTAGATGGAATCTTGGGTGTATAAGTTTCAACTTTCTCGTAACCTATTTCTTCTTTACTCGCAGTTTTTCCCGAATCTTTAGCAGCATTTGGGACTATTGAAGTTACAGGCATGACAGATAATTGACCGGTAATGTGTGCTAAAGACATTTCTAGCCCTGGATCATCAAAATTGGTGACGCTTTTGAAAGTGGTTGTTGCCATAGTAGATTGAGGTTTCTGAGTGACAATCATTACTGGTTCAAACGTTTGTTCATGGGCTGTACTCATCATTTCATCTCGTTCTGGAGACATGCTACTTGAGGATAAAGAAACAACAGGAATTATAGCTTGAGGCGACGTTGGTATGGATGGCAACGATGTTGTTGTTTCCGTTAAATTTGCCGCCGTAGTGGGCCTTCTAGTTGGTCTTCGTGAAGGTCTTCGAGTCGGTCGTCGACTTACTGGTCGTACTTTTACAGTAGTCGTTCTAGTGGCTGTTCTAGGTGTTGTTGTTCTAGTAGCAGGTTTCCTTGAGGGACGCCGTGACGGACGAGGGCGTCTAGTAGTTGTAGTAGTTGTTGTTGTGGTGGTAGATAGTGGTGCCTGTTTCTTTTTATTTTTATTAGACTTTTTTCCACTTGATGAACCAAACAAACCACCTAATATATCATCAGGGATGAGACTAAATCCTGTGTAGTCAGCAGAATCTACATCATTGGTGGCATCTGAAAAGTAAAATGGGAACTTTTATCAAATATCTCTGCTTTATGAAATTATAATTAGATAATTAAATTATATTTTTGGATAAATAAATTATATTACAATTAGCATACCATCATCATCGTCGTCGTCATCCTCTTCCTCATCATCGTCATCGCCTCCAAGACCAAAGTCATCATCGTCGTCATCGTCATCATCGTCTTCATCTCTTTCGCCTTCCGGAACTAAAGGTAGTGGATCAGCGGGCTCTGAAGTGACTCCTCTAGGACCAAACTTGAAACAAGATACTCTTACAGCAGCTTCAATAACATTCTTCGTTTGGAGTTCTAATCCAAGACAAGCTCTGAATTCTTCACCAGATCTTGCTATATTGTATACTCGTCCACAGAACTTTGATACTCTGCCAGGCAATGGCATGCATACTGGACTTGGTTTGCGGCCTGTAATGTAGTGTTAAAATTATTATTAAACTATAAAATAATAAAAAAATACCCTCATATGAACACTTATTTATATATGGTATATGTCATCATTAAAGTTTTAATAAATTAATTTGTATAACAATGCATGAACCAAAAATAATTTTAATGTAAATACTCACTTGAAAGCGTGCGGTTTGTAATGACTTTTCTTCCAAAACTAAGAGATACCGACATTTTGTCGCCACTCAAATACATTAATGAAGCACATCCTGCAAAAATGTTTAAATATAAGTTTCAAAGAGATGATGAAACATGTTTATACATTTGGAATATTTATTTTGCAATAATATATAAGATATTCTAAATAATATTTTTTTAAATTTGTTAACACCCTATAGTAATCGAGTAAGATTTCTTCTTTTAGTTTGAATAAAAAAAGAGTACTTTTTTGTACACAAATATTCCTCTGCAGAGATAAAGATATCATTCCAGATAAGCCCTAATAAAATCTTATACCAAACCACTTATCTATGTAATGTAACAAACGAGATTTTATACACGTCATACATGTATAAAATATGTTTTGCAACATTTGTTTGTCAAACATAGGGTTTTCGTAACTTGTTTGTAACATTTTCGTAACATTATTATTGATATATTTTTTTTATTTTGAAGATGAAAATAAAAGGTAATAATAAGCCTACCTGGACCATTTAGATTGACAACAGGCAGTTGAAAGTCCCTGCAGCAGTTGCAAAATGTTTCTGTACATTTGCAGTATTTATTAATTGTATTATCTTCTGGTTTCTCGCTATCATCTCTGTTCTGGATACTATTATTTTTATTCTTTTGCTTCTCTGAAAGGAATATAGATAGTGAAGTGTAAATAAAATTATAATTATAAAAATGTTGTAATAAATACAGATTCTAAATCAGCTGTAGCTCGTAATTACTAGTAAAATAGAAAACAAACTTCAATCTTTATTTGTTTTTCAATAATACACAATAATAAACTTTACTTAAAAACTTTTTTAAATAACATTTAAACTATATCGTTAAACTACTTTTTGAGAGAACGTTATGAACAAACTTACAAATACAGTTAAAATTCTTGTAGTTATCGTTCATCAGACGATATCATTATATAATTATTTCAACAGATTATGATATTAATTAAGTTGAACATTATTTTATGTTCACCTTAATTGGATATCAGAAAAATCTATTAGCTATCTAATAACAAACACTGAAACAGTGAAACTTAATAAAAGCATGTAAAAATAGAGTACGATTTACAACTAGAATACATATTGAAATTATTATATTTATGATTTGATAAAAATATATAAGACTGTTGACCTTTATGTTAATATTTTTTAATTATATGTGAAGTGATTCTTCTGTACTTACTTACGCTCTTCGACGCAGCAAAAGCTAGTAGTACGAATATCAGCAACAGCTCAAATACTAGGGAGAGCTTCATCTTGAAAGCTAGCTCCCTCTCTGGAAAAGAAAATGAAAATTTGGTAAGTAAAAGACAATATCATAATAAAATACGTAATGGTGATGTAATATAATGTATATGTAATATTTTAATAGCTAAAAATGTTTCTACCTATTTCTAATTATATAGTCTCCTTAGATCTAATGACGAATTAAATACAAATAATATATAGGAATACTTTGGAATAAAAAATAAAACGTATACATGTCAATTTAAGACACAGTTAAATAATGCATTACGAACAATTGTGCGCTACTACTATTAAAAACAAATAGAATTTTATTTTGCTTTATTTAAACACAAAATTGCTATTTTTTATTTACAATTGCACTTTAAGTTATTTCGAAATTATATAAATAATGTTTTGGATTTTTAGATTATTGCCATATAGAATTTTATTTTATTTCATTATGCATTATCCAACTAATATGAATGATCCAATAATCGTATTTTCATTTACAACAATACATTAAGAGGATATCGAAAACCGAACAAGTGTAAAAAATTATACAACAATTCTGCCAAGAATATTTCGACAATTATCTATAATTGTTATATGAACTCGTATGTCTAAATCTCATAATTACAATTTTCTTAATCAAAACCACAAACCAGGTTTGTTAATTTCATCGTAATGTTTATTAATTTAATTTGATTTATATGACAAAGAAGGCCAATAAAAAGGAAGAGCATCTCATGAAAATTGGTAGGTATAACAAACTACCATCGAACACTCTTAGTGCTTCTCTTTTTATTTCTTTTTTTTTATACTACTTAGAATGGCAAACAAGCTGACGGCCCACCTGATAGAAAATGGTAACCGTCGCCTATGGACATTCTTCTTTCCTTTCTGTATTTTCTTATGATTACTGACTCTCTTTATATCTCTTACATGGAATTTACTCTCAAGTTCAAACTTTAAAATCAAGTTAAAAATTAATAATTACGACGCTGCGAAACGACATTCTAACATGTTTTGTTTTAATGTAATTAGCGGCTATAACGCGAACAGTCACAGCCGCTCATGATTAAGGGTCCGGGTTGGCCTCGAAACTAATCGAGCTTTCTCAAATAAAATACACGTAAGTTAAAACATTAAAATGTATTATTTTAATTAATTGGCAACAGAACCTTAAAAATATAAAGCTAAATTATTTATTCTCTAATATTTAGATATAACAAAAGTATGGCTAAATGTGCACGATCTTATTTCTAAATAACCAACATTATGCGCCATTAATAATTCATAGATGCTATCATTAGAAGTCGATGAGATTTATAATTCAAAATTTCATAACTAGTTTACTCAGGTCAATGAACTGAGTAAATTATTGTTATATAATATTTAGAACTATTAAACAAAACAACGCAATGCGAAAATATTTTCTGTAAAAATAATTATTCTTGTGCGTACTTAAACTTTAAAATTTTCTGTGAGCTCCTGTAAATTTTCTTCTAAGCAACTAGTAATCAATAACACTCATTCTTCAATCACCCTTATTATCCCACTACAATTATAAATGTGAAAGTTTGTAAAAATCTGTGGATATTTAGATGTTTGTATATTTATTATTCAATCGAACTTAAAAAGCTGAACGAGTTTGAATTAAACTTCGTACATGAATAGGTACATATATCCCAACTTAATATACAGGATACTTTATATGTAGATTCGCGCAGAAAGAGTCGTAAATTGCAGCTAATATTTTATAAAAGTAAAGATAACAGTTTGAAGTGAGTGTAGGTATAGTTTTTCTCAACTATTGAAACTATAAAATATTAACTCGTTTAGCGACCTTTTAAAATCAAATTTTATCTACAATATATACATCTACAATCAGTTCTATCCTTACTAATATTACAAATATGAAAGTGTGTGTTTATTAACTCTTGGCGTTTTAATAATTAAACGATATGACGATTAGTCATAAAGTTTAATGTACATATGTGTAGTATATAGGATAGAGAAGAACATAAACTACTTTTTATCCCAATTAAATAACGTATTCTGTTCATGAGGAAAAACTCGCGGATAGAAACTAGTTATTCAAATAAAGTTATAAGGAAAAGCTGGAATTAATGAAACAGAAATCAATCAGGAAAGTGGGTCGTCGCAAGCGGCCGTTGACGCGTTGAAATCGTTTATATGAAGCCGATACGCACGCACTTGTTTTAACATTAAAAATATAACCAAATATTTATTTACCATTATACGATTTTATATTCACTAACTTTATTAATCACTAATATAGGAAAGCATGATCTGCAATATTAAATTGGAAAATATTCTTGTTTTCATAATAAACTACTTCTTATGAAAAAAAAATTAAAACAATTCTTTTTTTTATCTAAAAGGGGTTATATAAATATTATGTATCTTTTATTTAAAAAAGAAATTACTTTTGTATTTTTATGTATAAATAACCTATATTCATATCACAAATAAAAAAAACTATTACTCAAAAATTGAGTATCCTTAATTAGCAACAAAAAGAAATATGTACAAACCTTTCCTTAAAGACTCCTATATGCAAAAAAATATAAGGGCTTGTCTACTATAAGTCACAGTGCCCACGGTCACACGTCTTGAACGTTCACAATCAATTAAATGCAATTACGTGAAGTCACAGTGAGCCCTAAAATGTGGACAACAGCGGTGTATCAACTATACTGATTTGTTAACCAACTCGCACCCAGAGAAATGCGCAGTGACGTACCACAGACGACGAGAAAGGAAATCTGTTGGTTTGACATCTCTTTCACACGTAACAGAATTGTGAGGGACAGGTGAAAGTCGACGCAGTTGGACGGTTAAGTAGAATTCAGTGTCAGACGCTTGGATTATTAACATAAAAATAAATAAACAATACCTTATATATATTATATACCTGACTATAACATATGCATGTTATATTCAGAACCTGTGAAAAATAATAGGAAATAATCTTTTATTTATAACTTGCTGGCTATCCAACCCGGTTCTGCCCCAATTACTTTATATAGTCTCTATCCTAGATCAAGTTCACGGCGAACATTCTGACATGTAATTTATTTGCAATGTGTTAGAAACTTGTGTTAGATAATTTCATTCTGCTGTTAGTAAAATCAGTTAATATTAAATTGCCTTTTGTCCTATCGACGAAGAGGGAAAGACAATCGCAGCAAATATATTTGTTCCTTCAATATTCTAAAAAAGGTAGACTTTGCATGGAAACCAACTGCATTAGTGTTTCTGTAGTTTCTGGAATCAACCATCCGTAGTTCTCAGGAATGGCAATTCATAATAGGTACCATGAGGACTAGAATATATTCTGTGATCCATGTATAATCAGGCTAATACTGTCAAACAGGCTGTAGTTATTTTCATAGTAAACATAACTAAAGTGAAAACAATTATATATTACATTATTAAAATACTCCACTATGTATAATACGCCACCTGCACCCACGAAAAAGAAGGGATGGACTACATGGCAAATTTTAAATTATTATTTTTTATTTACGCTTTATTGCACCATGTACAAAAAATATATATTTAATGGATTACAAATTTACAATAATTTAAATAATTATTTATATAAAACGTACTATCGAGCTTTTATGAGTGTTAATTTTAAGTTTCAGCTTAAACAACTTAAAGTTTCAAAGAAAGACAGGTTTTTTTTACTTCATTGAGAATAGCTTTATTAAAAGATTTTTTTATAAATTGATTAAACATATTTTAAACACCAAGTTTAATTGTAAATAACGCACTGGTGTCACTTTTCGATATTGATCATCGTAATCTCTCACACGGATGCGTTTCTTTTTCCTGGTAAATTCTAGAAGACCATAAAGAGTCCATTACTCTCGGATATACTAATCATGTTGTGCAATGGCCATTTATATTAATACATTCTAAAATAATCTTATTTACTAACCTTATCAGTTTATATAATTACAACGAGTTAAGCTTTTGTTTTAAAGTACCAAAGACTTTAATTGTGATTAAAAATTAATATAAAACCAACACGGAAGTAAAATAATTTACTAAATACAGTTCATATTTTGCCAATATTACACTATGGGGATTCTCTCATTGACAATGGCAATCTTATTGACAAGAGTCACTTGTCAATAATAGCCTATATTCAGCAGTGAATAAATAATAGCTGAAATGATGATGATGATCTTAATAATATAATTACTTATTCTGCTATCATCATTATCCTTAACTTTTTCGTGCCCCTATCCCAAATATGAGGTCAGAATAAAACGTGATTTTATTCTTTTTATTTTATGTATTATATAAAAATGCATTAATAAATACATTCAAAATCCACAAGTGTTATCTTAATAAAATACGACACGATTAGTGTCATATATATATACAGTCCCTGTTCACACGATATCTGAATTTTTGGTCGGGTCAAAATATCATCACAAATATTATTGACCCTTGCTCACAATATTTATAAATGCATTAACAATGTAATTTACAAGTGCAATAAAGAATATATATTATTGACGTACTACTTTTTGGAGTTACATGAAAATAATTAAAAAGAGGTTAACTTATGTATAAACAAATAACGAAGAACTTCATCCATTTTATTAGCTACGAGTGTAAACCTTAAATTAAAACTACTTTTTATAATAACCAATTTAATACAAGAGCAGTATAATAAGGCCGCCAATGGGCGAGCGCCCAAACGTCTAGAAGCCAGCTATGTATGCGCGGTCACTTTCTACCCGGAGAAAGTAGTCAGGATCGAGTAGGTATTTTATGTTTTATTTGTTGGACCACTGATTCATCTGTTGATAAATACACACTAATGAATACAGAAATTGTAAACACTAGACATGGTGTATTATATGTATTATTGTATGTGTCAATATATGCGTTGTAATATAAAGATGATATTGTAGAAAATTTTCTTATAGATATGTATTTTTTATAGATAAAAAAGAAATGGTAACCCCATCTACTCTATTGGTATACACTAGTAGGGCAATAATGAGAGAGGATAGGTAAGGATGAAGTCAGGTCAGTTAACCCATCGTGATAAATTTCACGAGAATTTACCACGTTATTTAGCAGGGCGAATCGTGTGGAGGTCAAGTTGACAGGATATATTGCGAACAATGGAACTGTTAGACCCCATTACTGACTATTCCTTTCCCCTATAGGTACGTCATCGTCTATACATCTACCTCTATAATCTTTTCCTTATTGATGCACTACCTACTGAATTCTCCATTTGTCCCATCGTTGACTGGTAAATAACGTCATTAGGTGTTGAGTCTGCCGTACGTACACTACCTTATATATTAGTGTATTGAAATTCAAATAAATAATATTATGAATGTGACAGTAGGATTGTTTGTTAACTCTTAACGCTATAATGGCTAAACCAATCGTTAAGTGATTTAACACATTATATTTGGAATAAAGATATAGACTGCTTTTTATCTCAGCAAATTTTATCCAATCTGTATTATTATTAAAACTCGTTTAAAATACAAAAATAAAAGCTATATTAGGCGTACCTTTCAAAATTATTTATTTTCGAATGTTATATAATATGTACTGTCTCTTAAAAAGACAAACAAACCGGTATTCAACTTTCTCTTTCTTATAAAACCCTTTAAATTTTCGTAATAGTTACTCAGATTCGACTTTTTATTTTATTTTAAAATTTTACGACTTGTTGAAAGAAATCATTGGGAAGCCGTTCTCAAACTACTGTTCTACTAATAATTAAAATTAAATTTGGTATATAAAATAAACAATTAATTCAATAGTGACAAATTTAATATGGAACTAGCGTGAGAGTAAACTCTATTGATTCCAAAAATATTTATTAACAACGTAACATATATAAAATATAAACGAACTGAAATGTTTCTTCTTTCTGAAATCTCTTAAAAATATAAAACTTGTACGAAGCTAGAATTTGGTAAATAAAATAGATATACGAGTAGAGTTTAAACAGCTCCTAATAAATATTTTTAAAGAAGTACATTGTAATTTCTAGGTTAATAGTATTACTAGGTACTTAATGGTACCAAGTAATACTATTTTCTAAGAGTACATTAACCTGCAAGTAAAGCAAACATATATTATATATATTACAGTTTGCTACTGCATAGCAACACCTCTATTGACAGACATAATATAGGCAAAAAAGTATGTAATTAATACATAAACTTATATCAGTATGATGAATAATATATACCTCTACCAGAGGGAGACTTTGTACAAAAGTCGATTGCTTGGGTACCTCGGTCCCATTCGTGTTTCAACCGTGAAGCAGTTGTGTATGTTGTAAATATAATATATTTTAATTATTGTAAATATAAAATTTTAATTCGAGGTGTAATATTAAATTAAAATAAAAATATTAAAGTACGGCCAGACCAATGTATAAATTAGTAAAATTATTAATGCACTTTTAACATTTATGGCTCAGATCCAGGAGAGATTTATTAATGAGATCCATTTTTATTTTAACGCTCTATTTATATTTGCAGAGGAAAGTTACCACTTAAATATTTGTATGAGAACACGATGTTACTAAGAGTTTCCATTCGAGATGTCTATAAATTCACCGAAGTACCTATAACTTTACCACTAACTACAACATACAGTCAAGTATTTATTAGGGCTACCTCCCGCAATGAAACATACTTTAGATTCGATAAACAGAGATAAGCCTTCCCTTGTTCACAATATTTATATATTATTATTTTAATACTGCCTTATCTTTGTAATGTACAAATTAAATCCTTACTAAATATATAAATATGAAAATGTGTTTATTTGTCACCTCTTAGCATCTTAACGTCATAACTAATCTCTAAGAAATTTAGAAGGTATACAAGTACTGTATGGAGAAAGAAGGACATAGACTTTTTTTCATATGTGGAAATATCCCAATCATGTAAAAGAAGTTATAAGGTAACAAATAAAAAATTCTCACCAAATTAAGTTTTCTCGTTCCCAAGACTTTTCTAATGCTCACTTTTCATCACCTATGTGTTCATTAATAGAAATTAATACAATCATTACGAGTATAAAAGCCACAAATAAAATATAATACAGTAATTCTAGATTTGTTTGAACCAACCCTAACAAAACGCCCTGTTTTACTAGTTCCCAGGTATGACATCCATTTAAGAGTCATTGACTTGACCTTTATCGAAGCATGGTACCAGTTAGCCAACTATCTCCATTGTATATTTACTTTCCTACTAATCCTACTGAACTAATATTGTTAAATTACTAATGTGAAAGTTTCAAAAGATGTTTGAAACTTTATCACATTTAATTATCTGAACAGATTATAAAGTATATTTACGTAAACAAAGTCTGAATAGGGGAAAAACAGTTCTAATTGTAAATCGAATCATCATAATTGGTAAAATTATAAGTATTGCGTTACGTTAATCGTGAGAAATCCTTCATGCGTTTCTGTAATTATTTGAATCATTTCGATGATTCAAATCTGTGCAGAATTGGCAAAGAAATCGCATGAAGCAAAAAAAATAAACAGTCAAATATTTTATGATTATTTTGATGAAATATATTTATAAGCAAACCCAATTAGATTATAAAACTCAAGAATAAGGAATAACAAAACTATTCGCAAATTATACAATACAAAAAAATAATTCTCTATAACATATCAGGTTTTCCCTTATTTACTATATCTAAATACCAAATTTCATTCAAATACGTTAATGTTTACAAACTTTCATATTAATTGATAATATTAGTTGGGTATGATCGGAATTATGGAAAGCAGTTTGGAAACCAAAATCTATCTGCCTTCATCCGTAGAGTTGTATAACGCTTTCTCGATGCATCTCACTGATGCATGTCATTATTATACTGCGTTATGTTTTATTTAAATTTCACCTTCTATTGTGAGTGTGGTGAAACGGGCTGAGATTCGAGAAAAGGAGCAGTGTCGACTTGGCGCTTGCGACGGTCGCCTCTCAGCCTTACCCGTCGTACCAACACTTAAGAAGTCCTTATAAATCGCGGGTTTACATTTAATATTCTTATTTGTTCGTGTAACCTATAAGTGGACAATGAAACTGGCAGTTTCGATTCTTATAGCGGTGCTCGCGGTGGTGCAAGGCACGAGCATTTTGGGTGAGTACTGCTTACAAATTACCATCGTAATTGATTAGAAAGTGGATGTGAATACAACAGCTGAATGATTATTCATTATGATAATGATATTATGGTGACACAATAGAAAAAAAGCCTTCAATAAGTCATGGCCCATTAACGATTAGTAAAGCTTTTTATTGTCAATAAATTAATCGGATCGTTTTAAACTGATATTAAATGTACTGCAATATTTTTTCACGTTATGCATATAAATAAATTTACTTTTTGAAGTGGATTCTTTTCTTTAAAAAAAGATTCAATTTTAATTTTATGACAGTTAAAAATATCACTATTTACATTGTCTACAGACTGTGTCTTAAAGACTGTTTTAATGCTTACAAAAAGATTTAATTGGTAAATAAAGTAAGAGAATTAAGTCACCAATTGTTTTATTTGTGAAGAAAAATATCAAATATTTATTCAATTTTAAAAATAAGAAAACAATTTCATATTGCGACATTGGTATCAATTAAAAAAATATTTTTGAAAAAAATGTGCTATTTCACTTAAATTAACTTATATATTTATTTCTTGAATATTTTACAAGTAGGGATTACGAATGGTACAAACTAATGCGATTTTTAGTATAGGGTCTAAATAAAGTAAAATTAACATTAATAAATACTAAACTTCTCTAAGATACGGACACTGTTATTGCTTATAATATATTTGGAATAATTATTATATAATATTTATTATTATTCAAGTATTACTTTAC
Source organism: Galleria mellonella (assembly GCF_026898425.1). Taxonomy (NCBI): domain Eukaryota; kingdom Metazoa; phylum Arthropoda; class Insecta; order Lepidoptera; family Pyralidae; genus Galleria; species Galleria mellonella. The sequence continues at coordinate 6,830,971 of NW_026442014.1, read as the reverse complement.
GAAATGTCAGTAATGTATACCTTACATCATAATATCTAACTGACAAAAATATTCTATTGTTATCTGTCGGTCAATGACTTGCCCAACAAGAGCCGCACGCAACGCAGTGAAAGTAGAAACTTATGCTACGCGAAAGCGTATGATATTTGGTTGTGAAAAACTATGAATGACATTATGTACATAGCTGAGTGCACCACAAAAACGGTCGTATTGTTTTAGTCAGCTACTTCATTGCGTGTTTGGTAAAAGCGTTGAAAATTTCGTAATATGGAATGCTTAAAGAGGTTGCAATTATTTCTACCAAAATCTTATATAACTTTAGAGCTTTCTATTTCTTTTGTCGTATATTAGAACATTTTATTTGAATAACTACTCATATGAATTAAATGACCATGTCTCATTTTCTAATTTTATTTCACAATTCATTAGTCTTATTTTATATTGAAATTATGACATATACACTGACAACAAACTTAGTTATATAAAAAATATTTATATTTATATAATTCACTGCTTATTTATTTACTTTTTTTTATATTTGCGGCCAATTTAAGAAAAATTAATATAGAGGATCTTAATTAATATAATGCAGTTTCTTCAGGACAATAACTGTGAATGTTGTTATCCTAAAGATCAAACTAAAAGTCTGATGTATGTTTTCTTCACGCATACGAAGTCGGGAACAAACGCTAGTGTATTTATAATTTATATTCTTGTATTAAATACCTCATACCAAAGTAATTTTACATCTAGATACTGCCTACATAATATAAAAATTAATATGTTATTAATAAAGATCATTCTGTTATTATCCACAGATTACCTAGACTGGGAAGATGGCAAAAAACTTATCGAAGTACCGGAACTGCGCAATGATCAACCTAACCGCAACTGCATGTGTAAGGGGCCAGCCTGCGTGTGCTGTGTTAACTTCAATATTACTCTCGTTGACCTCGGTGGACCAGGTAACTGTTGAAAAAGAATAACAATTAACTATACATATCATTAATAATTTAATTAAAAAATTACCTCAATTTAAATATTCTTAGGACTCCAAGAAGACCAATATTTCTTAATTATTTAAAATTCTTAGTTGGTTGGTTAATTAATTGAACAACTCCATACTTTTACTACTTCTTTTTTATTTATTAATAAAATTACTAAAAAGGTAAGAATGTCTATTAATGTTTAAAATCATTTTTGTATATATCTGCGATATAATCAATAATTGTAATAAACCTACACTGGTAATAACAGTGATAATAACTTCAACAAGGAGTCAAACATACAATTATTACAGATAATTATTGATAATTAAGAATTTACATTTGTAGTTTTTAGCCTGAAATTTGTCTTACTTTTGAACCTAAACAAGTATCATAATATTTATGGCTACTATAGTTATTAGTTTGTTTGAGATAATATAATAACACATTACGTTTGGCTACCATCTTTGTAATATTTTTATTATATCATATTTTCAGGTTGTGTGCATATGAAATACGTGTCTCCCGATGAAGGATTTTCAGTGAAAGTATCGTATGGCAAAAATCTACTACATAGCTCGAAAATACAAGGTAAAATACGAAATAAATCTTTCGCCATTTTTATTAGTCTCAAGTACTACATATATTATTATTTATATATAGTCTATTCAAATAGTTCTTAGAAAAAAATAACACTAATAATTGACATAATCATAAAGCCTGTTGATTTCCTGATTGCTGATAGTAATACGAATCAGAAATAGACTAATTTCTTTTCACAATCGCACCGTTCGCTATCGCTAGGGAATAACCTCTTCTTCACACCTTAGAGCCAGAATGTTCACGCACAGTGCAGTTTCAGAAAAACTTTCTGCCGCGAACACTCAGATTGTGGAATAATCTTCCAGCTAAGGCTTTACCTTCAGATACATGGGGTTCCTCAAAAAGCGCGTACTAAGGTTTTATAATGATACGCGTCCATGATATCCCTGGTGTCATAGGTGTCCATCGGCTACGGTAACCCCGTTTACCATCACACGGGCCGTATGCTTATTTACCAGTAGTATAAAAAAAATCTTATTACCTAATTTCTTTCAGAAAGTTTTGTTAATTTCTAATACTATCTCATATTAATTCTTTAAAATTTCTTCATTCTTTAAAAACTTTAATTCTTTATTGTAGGTCTTTTGTGTAAAAAAAATAACTAAATACCTATTTTGTTTACGGTTGATATTTATAAAAAGTAATGAGGAAAAAAAAGTGTAAAATCACATCCATAAAAAATACAAAACATATTGAACTAAAACATAACTAAAAAAATTATTTTTTCAATATAATTTAAATATACTTACCAATTCATGTGCAAATACACTGCATTGCTGAGTAGGTAGAGTTTATTAAATTAGAAAGTTGTCTTATGAACGATTTTCCTTTCCTACTTGTTTTCAAGCTGGTTAATGTCTGAAGAAAGTTACCTGGTTGGTACAAATAAGTTACCCTCTCATATACACGCTTATAATTTTACGTTTATTGTATGTATAACTACATATTTTTTTGTTATTTTTATGTTATCACTATAAAGTTTTATTCTATAAAATTACAAAATCATAGAAATTTTTAAATATTAAAGAAGAAATAAATAATTACATTTACGACTGTAATCCCTAATGACTACGTAATGTTTATTTTATTTTTTATTTATAATTGATAATCCAAAACTTATTTAAATTAAAATAATGGCATTTAAGTATAATAAATATATGTATAATCATATAAAATATATTAATCAAATATATTTGCTTGTTTGCCGTTCTAAGTTGCATAAAAAAATATTTCTTCGAAATTTCATGAATGCATTATGAAGTATATATATAATACAATATAATAAAATATTTTGAATATTTTATATATATATATATATATATATATACTGGTTATTTGTGCTTTCACTAGTTATTTGTTTAATTCCGCTACCATTAGTATGTGTGTGACCGCCAATGCTCATAGATTAACCACCACTATTACTATTACTACCAGAAGTTCCACTACTTTCCATACCATTACATTCCACATCAATCTTCAACTGCCATTTTATTCATGCACGCTTTGCAGTACGTGTTTCGTCTCTAAATGAGGTATCTTCAGGCACATTATTAGACCGTTGCTTAGAGCCTAATGTTAACCGTTCGGCAAAAAAACTGAGTAACATTTTCATTTTCATAAACTATATAACTAATGGTAGCGGAATTAAACAAAATAATATTAATCAAAGAACCAGTGATGTGGACTTCCGCAAAATAACACCTAGTTTCAGTAAAATGATGTCTTCAACCAGTGTGATCGTCTATCACAAAATATGAAAATGTACCTATCATATTGCAGGCGCAAACCCAGCCCCTATATGCTTAGAAGTCTTCGGTAAATTCGCCCAGCTCTGTGCTAAATTCAGCGATCTGGCGCCCACAGCTGATGGTCTGCGTGGTTGCTTAGATTTAGAGCCAAAGCTTCTTGGAGAATCCCAACTAGAGTTTCCAATCGGCTGTTTCAAGTCCACCGCCGGTGGTATGGAGATGGAAGACCCACCCGCTGAGCAAGAATCGTAAGTAGATAAAGCTGATATTTGCAATAAATATTATACTTTCACATTCGCATATAATATTATTGAATAATAACTATTGTGGTTCATTCTAAATAATACTACTAAATAGTTACAATACATATAGAACAATATTAATAGAATTACGATTACTAATATTATATACTTATACAAATGTTCTCTTATAGCCATATAATATTAATAGGATGCAGGTGGCTCAGAATCGTTCTTTATGGCAGTCTATGAGGGAGGCTTAAGTTCAGCAGTAAACGGATAAATGCTGAGATAAAGATGATGATGATATGAAAATGCAAAAGGATGAAAAGTATTGGACTATTTTTTTATATATTTTTTACGCAAAAAAGCTTAAATAACTGAATGCATTTGTTTTACAATTTTATATATAAATGGTCATATAGCTACTATATTAATGTGCTATATATTTTTAATTCAAGTTATCACAGGCAAGCCTCAATAACGTAATGGCGTTTTTATCCCATTCTTGTTACATAGACTCATAGCTATTTTTACTTATTTAAAAAATAAAGTAGTTGTGTACATTTGAACATATATCTAGCCGTTTCATCAAAGTAAAAATGTAGATTGAGTTTATTTCTATTAGATTCGTGAAATATATACATAAACATACATATAAGGTCCTTTATCAAAGAAGTTTTAAACATTTCTATAGGAAACCACAATGCACCTTCTGGTCAATTATTTACACAATAAACGACTTTATACTTTAAAAAATTCATCGTTTTAAACAATATAAACACATGTTGTCTACTTTCATTTATAAAAAACTTACAACAAATATTATTTCAAAAACTGTTATCTTAACCTAATAAAGTAACAATTTTGTCAAGGAATTTTTACATTACCACTAAGCATTACCATTACATTCTTATGAATATAATTTTTTTCAATTACAGAACTACAGAGCAAGAAGACAACACAGAAGATCCTAACCAATTTGACGCAGAATCATTCTTACTAGGCGTCTACCAAACTGCCGAACAAGGAGTAGCATTTTTGAGTAGTCTTCTAGATCTACCTAACAAATTGAACTCAACAAAACCCGTACAACCTAGCGTCACTACGATAAAACCTGAAGAAGGCAGTCCATCAGAATCATCTCAAAGAAGAGTCTCGAAGAACTTGAAACATCCCAATCAATTGTGATAGAAAGTACCTAACCTACATTCCTATTTAAGTACAAAATACAGCATTTTCTTAGTGTTACTTTAACTTAGCAAAATTAGAATGTACTATGAGCGCTTTTATTTTATTGAGTAATTCTATTTATTGCTTGAAGTTACTGGAAGATATATAATACTTATAATCTAAGACTAGACTGTAATTTAATTAAAAGTTATTTAATTTTATCACATTATTTCTTTTGTTGTTGTACTGGCAATAGCAAATAGGTTAACTACCTATATAATAAAAAGTGTAACTGTCACCCATATAAATAAACTAGTTTCCAAATCTCATTTCAAAATTTTCCAAAGTTTGTCTTTTTCGAAATATGAGTAATTGGAGCTGTTTAGCTAAATTTAGGCAAATCAAGCGTATTACTTTAATTCCTTTCGATAAATCATAGTCAAATCTATAGATACGTTTCTGTTAGATGCATACATGGCTAAAAACAGAATGTTCTTTTCTCGCAAGTCTTCTATATTAAAAGACTTTTCCTTTATTTTTTGTATTCCTTTGAATCTGTCTTTAGATAGATTAACGCTATCGCGTATTTGAGATAGAATGGAATAGCAATATCTGACATCACGTTCTTTGTCATGCATGACGAATAAACCTTATTTATCGTTTGCTTCTTGTCTATAGAAATTTACCTATTTTCTTGACTTAACTTACTACATTAAAAAAAAATTAAATTTTGTTAAACAAATGAAAAAAGTTAGACAATGCTCAGTAATATTACGAGTATTATAAACAAGTCAAGTTTAAGATTACTATGCAAAATTTAAAATTTAAGTTTTTTTTTGTATACCACTGAGGTGGCAAACAAGCATACGGCCAACCTGATGGTAAGTGGTTACCGTAGCCTATGAACACCTGCAATACCAGAGGTATTACGCGTGCGTTACCGACCCTGAAGAAACCTCTTTACTCCCCTTTTGAAGAACCTCATGCTGTAGTCTCTTGGAAAAACCTCGACAGGGAGCTCATTCCACAACCTGAGTGTTCGTGGGAGGAAACATCTCTGAAACCGCGCAGTACGCGACCATTGAGGCTGTAGGACATGAGGATGAACTCCCTGTCGATGGCGAGCCGTACGATGGTAAAAAGTAGCTGTGGGCATCATATTGAACAATTCCTAAGTAGTTTAAAACTTAAGGTTTTCTTATTATTACTCACATCCTTGGCAACATGACTAGCATCTATTTTTAACAATCGACGGATATTAACAATTCTAGACTAAAATAACCATACGCGTCTTGCGTAGGAAAATCGGAGACGTTAAATTGAAAAATTGGTCTTACAGGACATTACATTCAATCATACCTGCTCGAGATGTCGGCACAACAGTACTGTAGTCTTTGAAACAATAAAAAAGTAGATATTTCCACTATGGATAAAATAGATGTTTCGTTTGTTAGAAAATCCTTCCAACATTTTACATGGCTAGACTATTCCGTATTTGTTGTAATGTTAACAATTTGTGGAGGTATTGGCATTTATTTCGGTTTTGTAAACAAACAGAAATCTACTCAAGATTACTTAATGGGTGGAAGAAATATGAAATTACTTCCAGTTTGTTTTTCACTGGTTGCAAGGTAAGTACAAAAATTAGTCTAATATCCGATATCACAGGGTGACCAAATATACTGATAACTGTATCAATTACATGCATGAAATAAATATAGCTAGGACTTCTTTTCTTTTAAATAAAATAAAATATTTTTCCGCCTAGTAAAGAAAAATTTTATCAAAACAATTTAAAAGAATTTAAGTAAAAAGGATTTTTATAAATGTAGATTAGTACGCTTTAGTAATATATAGATATTCATAATCATGCCGTGCTATATACTGGAATTTTATGTATACATATATAAGTAGTATCTAATAACCCTATTTGGAGAATATTGTTAAGATTAAGAATAAGTTATAAAGGTTACAGCGAATGTCTACTACACTACTATATCTAAAAGCAAAATAAAATAAGATAATAAATAACGTGAATACGTCCTATCAGTTTTATTTCAGGCATATCTCTTCTGGGCACTCCAACAGAACTTTATGTGTATGGAACTTCATATTTGTTCTTTTTAATGGGTGCCTTGATGATGTCCGTAATAATCTCGTACACATTCCTGCCGGTGCTGCATGATTTGCAAATTACATCAGCTTATGAGGTATTAAAGATAAATTAAACACTCAATTCAAATATAAAAATATTACAATAAGATATTAATGAAACTAAAATGTCACATATAAAAGGATATATCACTTCCGAGTACGAAGGAACGGATTTCAGTAGAGTTTTCTCTTAAATAATCTAAATCTTAGTAATTTAAGTAATATTCAAACGTGTTTCAATAGAATATGACAGTGCATATACTAACATGTCGCCGTATAGGTCCCGGCATAGAATGGACCACTTCTTCCTTTCCCGTGAGTATCGTAAGAGGCGACTAAAGGAACTTATGGTGAAGGGATGGGCAGCTACATCCCTCTTAAAACATCTGTAAAAACCTAACTGCGGTTGCCAAACCGTCTGTCAAGCGTGGCAACTACTAGCAAAACTTCCCTTATGGGGGAGGCTTATGTTTAGCAGTGGACAGTTAACGGCTGAAAATAATAATAAAAGTAATAAATGTACTGATGTACAATGTACTGACATACAAAACAATAGTAATGAATATATATGTCATGCCATAATACTTATGGATAGAATGCCATTTTAATTTCAAGATTTCTACTTCACAAAAGACATTTATCATTCCCAGTACAACAGTGGATTGAACCAAGAATCTCAAGATTGTTTTGTCAGTAATAACAAATCTATTCTTTCAAATTATTTCAGTACTTGGAGCTTCGATACGATAAAAGATTAAGAATGTTTGGATCGGTTATATTTAGTTTATATTTGGTAAGTATTCTATAGTAAAAAAAAAGCACTGCTTTATAAATTTTAATTATTCAGTTCAAGACTTACTTCAAATTATTCTGAAGCAAAACAAATACCATGCCGCTGTTCATATCAATGTTGAAACTTTCCATTAGGTGAGATATTTGGATTAATTATTTTATACTTATTTCAGGTGGTTTGGCTTCCAATCGTCATTTATGTCCCAGCGCTAGCTTTCAACCAAGGTAATATAATAAAAATACCACATTTAGTAAAATTTTTAAAGAATCTATTACATTTAATTATGTTTGTTGCAGTCACGGGAGTGAATATTCATATTGTGACTCCAATAGTATGCTTCGTTTGTATATTTTACACTTCTTTGGTAAGTACTTTATAGATGCCTTTTTATTATTTACTTGTCGTTAGCATTTTAATTTCAATAATTATTACATTTCCATATCTAAAATTGTGAATAATATTACATACTTGGATAATACTAAAAAGGTATTTTTGAGGTAATTATCTTAAAGCAAATGCGTTGAATAATTTTATTTAAATATTAAATTAAAAATCGGGACTTTAAAATTTACACATAAGATTTTGATTATAATCTGAACAGAAATTTCAGCCTCAAAGGAAGAGAATTACTACTCCATTAATATAATACATACATTTTGAAAGAGATTTTAAGTCTATTCTCTAAAATCTAAATTTTGTGTGTTGGTACATCGTGGCAATATCTTTATTTTTATAAGAATGAACTGTTTTACACAAAATCAATCGCATTCGTTTTGTTTTCAGGGAGGTCTTAAAGCAGTTGTTTGGACAGACGTGATACAAACATTCGTGATGATCTGTGCGATGATCCTAGTAATTATTCAGGGTTCAATTACTGTTGGTGGATTCGACGAAGTTTTCAAAAGAAACTGGGATACTGGCCGTATAGAATTACCATCGTAAGCACGAGAAATAAATTCCCAGCATCCTCCAAACGGCATCTATAACTTGCATTATTACCATTATTGAAATAGATTCCTAGATCATAATAGGTTTGACATACAAGATTTTCAACTAATTATTATCCTCCATGAAATTATATTTTTTAATTTAAAAAGAGAAGAAGATTTAATATTTTAAAGCGATAATGACAATATTTTGTCTTAGTATAGACTTTCAGATCTTAAGTCCTATATTATTGATATAATTACGTAATTACTCGTATATGAGCAACGTAAAGATTTAAAAATTGTTGAATGATAGTCCTATAATTTTTTTGTAATTAATGTGGATATTTTGTATGAATAGTGAAAAAGACAACACACTTAATGTGTTGTCTTTTTTCATACTTTTGTTCATACTTTAGTTTTTGTCCGCAAATATAGATCATCCATTTTTCATCATAAAATACCTATAAGACAAAATGGATAGATAAACCGGTATAGTACTTATTCTTCTTAACGATTTTATTACTGACCAATACCATGCCACTTCACTAACTGTTACGTAGGGGGGAAAGGGATTGTTAGTAATGGAGACTGAGAATCCCATTGCTAGCAATATACCTAACCAGGTCGACCTCCTCGCGGTTCCCCCTGGAAGTTATCATGGTTAATTCCTGATTAATTCATCATGATGAGCTAACGGACCTGTTTTCATTGTCATCTATCATCCTTCACTGGTGCTCCGCCAGCGTATCCCGTTAGCGCAGGCGGGGTTACCATACCATTTTCATCCATAAAAAAAAAACTGTTACGTAAAAATTTGTTTATACACATATATACGAGTATCATTTTTTCATCTTTAATTATAATTACAATATTTAAATAATAATTATATATTATTGAAACTTTGAATGTTCAAATTATTTTCCGTGTATTAATATTATTACTACTGTTGCTTTGTATTCGTGGATCTACAAGCTCCATCTTAGACCACATCATCATTTTCTATAAGGTTAGATCATGATCAATAGTGGGACCCTTCAACTGTAAAAAAATTAAACAAAAAACTTATAATTAGAACTAATTCTTGTTATCTAAATTTGTTACTTCATAATTCCGTCAGTTATAAACCGATTTAGAAAACTCTTACGTGAAAGAATATACTTACTCAAATCCTTTTATCAGAATCGCTTGATTAGTTTAATTTTTATACCAAAGTAAGGAAGTTTTACCGCATTTGAAGTCGGTTTTTTTTTTAACCATAACCTTACATTATTTTACTTGTGTATCTTTTGCTTATAGTGCAAGCTTGGACTTAACGGAGAGACACTCATTGTGGTCATTATCAATTGGATCCACTTTCTATTGGATTGGCAACATCGCTGTTAATCAATCAATGATGCAAAGATTTCTATCTTTACCAGATTTGAAATCTTCTAAAAGGTATTAAATATAATATGTACTAGATACTATCTATAACTTTATTAATGAATAAGTTAATTATTGGTAACTTATAGAGTAGTTATTTATATTAAGGTTTATATATATTGAAATATATAACTGTAGCCTATATTAAAAACAAAGGTCGACAAATAAGCTTATGCAGTATTGCTTGTTTGCCCATGTCACTCATTAATATTGTAGCTTTCTATAGGTGAAAGAATTTATAAAATCGGCTGAGCAATATATGAATTTATCTATTACAAACAAATCACAATGAACTATTTCCTCTTTATAATATTAGTATAGATATAGATTACTTTATCTAATTAACTACATAAAATTTTCCAGAGCTGTTTGGGGATTTTTGTGTGGAGTGATATTTATCGTTTTTATATGCGCATATAGTGGTCTGGTAGCTTTTGCGCGGTACTATGATTGTGATCCACTGAACTCAAAATTAGCATTGGCGAAAGACCAAATTTTACCATTACTTGTGATGGATGTGTTGACGGAATGGAAAGGGATGCCTGGATTGTTTGTAGCTGGAGTATTCAGCGCCGCTCTAAGGTAAACATTAAAAAAATTGTTTAATTGTTCAATGGATAAATAATATATCCCTACTTTCATAAATAAATTGTAAAAATAATGAAAAAGAGACTAATATTTTCAATTCCCGCTTCAGGTTTTTGCTATGACGTGTATGAATTATTTATGATTTAAATAAAATTATATATATATAATAGGTCCCGGCATAGAATAGACCACCCCATCCTTTCCCGTGGGTGTCGTAAGAAGCGACTAAGGAAACTTATGGTGAAGGGATGAAAAATAGCGTCCGTCTTAAAATATCTGTAAAAACCTAATTGCGTGACAACTACTGGCAAAACCTCCCTTATGGAAAAAGCTGAACGAAATCTAAATTTTATTGTTAAATGTTTCGTGAGCACATATTATATTTTAATGTAATAACTACCAATTTAACTTACATGTAATTTACTAAGAATCCTGAAACTAGATAAGTTTTCTCGACCAAATTACACGTAAGTTAATCCGAAAGTTATTGAATTAAAATAGATAATTACATACAAAATTTGTAAATATTTCTGTTTTTATTGTTTATAGTAAAGTCATAATTTTTTAGTTCCTTATCAACTGGACTAAACTCAATGGCTGCTGTAGTGCTTGAAGACTTTTGGAAACCATTCTTCAGGAAGCTAACACAACGAGAAACTCAATTACTTATAAGATCGGTTGTAGTAATACTAGGTGTTATATGCCTCGGTAAGGAGTCCTAGAAAATTTGTTAATAATTGCTCCAATCAGTTGTATCCCCAGATATTCATTGCCTGGTTCCTATCCTAGCTAGAGAGCCAGGCCATTGGTGTAATTTTATGGTAGTGATTAAAAAAAAATGCTAAATACTTTAAATGAAACTAAGAATCAAACTCCATGTTAGTTATCTATAACCATGTTCGTAATCTATCACATTTAAAATAATTGCATGATGAGCAAACAGACCGAAATATACAGATGTTTGTTGCATCTTTGCCACCGAAGAATAACAAGTTGTCATTCTTCTTCTAGTTTGGATACGATATTCAGTTCCAAATCAAATGTCTACTTATCCCTACTTTATTTAAATAAAAAAACTGTTTATAATTATAAATATTTTCCTAAAGCAATGATTTCCTTTTAATTAGGTCTAGTATTTGTTGTGGAAAGATTGGGTTCTGTACTCCAACTGACAATGAGTTTGTCTTCAGCGTCGATGGGACCACTTACTGGAATATTTCTCATGGGCATATTTTTACCTATTGTTGGTTCTACAGTGAGTATTCTTAACATCGTTAAAAGGTGGAAAATACATTACTAACATAGTAGTGTATTTTCCATTGGTAAATATCGAATTCGTTCATGCTTGACATCAACTCCCTGCAACACGTTTGAGTTAGTTCATCACGCGCTATCTAATAGAGTGTCTTTGTTTGTTATGTTTATCTCAACTCGTTTCCACTCAAGTATTCTTACTTATATCTTACCTATCATCATCATTTCAGCTATTAACATTCTACATCTTACCTATATGTACCTTCCTTTATAAGCATGAAATATAATTTATTACATATTTTATCAGAATCCATCAAATAAATTATAAGTTACAAGTTGAAAAATAAATATCGTTCCGATTTCATTATTTTTAATAGCCACCAATTTTTTTTTATTTGATAATAACTCCTTTAAAAATTAATTACGAAATATTTGTTTTGCAGCCGGCACTGAGCGGTGGAATTATAGGCTTATTTTGTGCTTGGTGGTTGGCAGCACAATCGCAACTAGCTCAAGCTGAAGGATTACTCAAATTTAATGAAAAACCAAGATTTACACATAATTGTACTTATTTTTTTGAGTCGATATCATACAGTACGGAATATACTACGAAGTAGGTTTATTTATATGTTTTGTATTCATCTGTATTTTTTGTGGCTAACTTTATAATAAATGATGACTGTCGTTTATTGATATTAAAAGCATAATACATAATAGAATTAACAATTATGTTTATGCTACCATACTAATTGCAATTCACACATCACAATAAAAAAAATCTTATAATACCTAGCCACTATCTGTTATTTATTACTTATTAAATTACCAATTTTTATTTTTCAGCGAAGTGCCGTACTTATACCGCATCTCTTACTTCTGGTTCACGGCATTTGGATGCATAATAACTGTATCCATAGCATGTATAATAACATTTATAGTTAATAATCATGAAGTACACTACGATGAGAGACTGTATGCACCTGTTGTGAGACACTGGCTAGTAAGAAAACGAAGGGTAATTATATATATAAATAGAATATAAATAAACCGTTACGGTATTGCTAATTATTTATTCCTTTCTAATTGTAAATTCTATATAAAATCAGCTTTATACAAATCGTTTCATCGTTTGTCCTCACAGAAAAATCCTTTTTTTGTTCCAAAAAATAAATAAAAGAGTGACAAAGTTTATATACAAGTAAAACCAAAACGGAAATAAGACTTGTCTATTACAAAAATAATTTTCTATGTCGGTACATAATGGGTGAGAGAATTGAATTTATTCATTAATTTTGCTGTCAGTAGAGTTTACTCCTGTGTTATATTAACTTAATCTTATTAATATCACAGGTAATATTATAAACCCAAAAGTGAGTTTATTTGTTTGTACTTAGTACCTTAACAGCTAAACCAATCACTAATATACCATATGAGAAGGAGAAAGACGTAGGTTTTTTTTTATATCACAAAGGTGGCTAACAAGAATACAGACCATCTAATGGTAAATGGTCACTGTAGCCTATAGACCATTGAAACACAAGGGGTGTCACGTGCGTGTGGCCAACCCTGAAGAAACCTTAATATATCCTTTTTGGAATAGAATAGAATAGAATAGAATAGAAATCATTTATTCAAATAAACTTACATTGAAGCACTTTTGAAAAGTCATTACATTTTTTTTAATTTACCGCTCGTTCGGAAAGCTGTCTCATCACAAGAAGAACGAGCAAGAAACTTGCGTGATGCTCTTTTAAATAATTTTATTATTATTTTACATTTTTAAGTTTAATTGTGTGAATACAAACCACCAATTAGCACTAATTCAATTAAATACTCAAAAAGTAAAAAAAAATTGAATACATAACCAACTGGTTAAACAATTAATAAGAGGAAATCAGTCATAGTGATTAGAGCAGACCAGTCCCTACAAGCAGCACCCGTTCACGAGTATGACGGATGAGCCAGCCATCACTGCGCTCGACCATATTTTAGGGAGCCCAATGACCCGGCCCACCACGCCGCCACAAGTCTGGACATTTTAGTGAGCATGACTACTCAAAACACTAGACCACGTCAAAGCTACTCACAATTGCCATCTGATAGTTATAGTATTCACATTTTACATAAGAATGCATGCGGCAATTAATACAAAAAACCGCTACGCTTTCATATTTCTAAAATTAATCAATTAAATCAAGAAAGCAATGAGAAAATAAAATTATAACGTTGTATGCTAATAAACTAATTATTTACTTGATATGTTGTCATCTATGAATTCGTCTATCCTGTAATAGGCTTTCTTACATAAAAATTGTTTAATATAAGATTTGAATTGCCTCTCTGTCAGATTTAATGCAGATTCCGGCAGTTTATTATAAAATCTTATGCAATTACCATAGAATGAATTACTGATTTTGTGCAGACGGCATTTAGGTAAAATAAGCTTATTTATATTGCGTAAGTTTCTACTTGTACAGTCTTTGAGTTTTTTAAAACTCGCTAAATTCTTCCGTGTATACATAATATTTTCATAAATGTATTGTGAAGTAACTGTGAGGATATTTGAGTCTTTAAAGCACTGACGTAATGACTCTCTTGAACCCATACCATAAATAGAACGTATGGCTCTCTTTTGTAAAACAAATATAGTATTTATATCGGCTGCTTTACCCCACAGCAGTATGCCATAAGACATTATGCTATGGAAATAACTAAAATATACAAGTTTAGCCGTCGCCACGTCTGTTAATTGCCTAATTCTTCTAATTGCATATGCAGCAGAACTGAGTCTACTGGCCAATTTTGAAATATGGGGCCCCCATTGTAATTTCGAGTTCACTGTTATACCTAAAAAAACTGTATCATTAACAAAATTTACTATTTCGTCATTAAGCAATAACTGTGTATTTATTAGTCTTACATTAGGAAGTGTAAATTTTATACACTTTGTTTTGCTGGAATTTAATAATAGGTTATTACATGTAAACCAATTTAATATTGCAGACATAGCACAATTTACATCGTCTAATTGATTACTTTGACGTCCAATTTTAAACACTAACGAAGTATCATCCGCAAACAGCACTATATCTGCAATTTTCTCTACCATAAAGGGAAGGTCATTTATGTAGATTAAAAAGAGAAAGGGGCCTAAGATTGACCCTTGTGGAACGCCCATCTTAATATTAGCTCCCTAAGATTTTACACCGTCAATATCTACAGTTTGAACCCTATCCTCTAAATAAGTTCTCATTAATTTTAGATCATTATCTCTTATACCATAATGTTCGAGCTTGTACAAAAGCGTTTTATGATCCACACAATCAAATGCCTTTGATAGGTCACAAAAAACTCCGAGTGCATCCTGTGACCTCTCCCAAGATTCGAAAATATGTGTCATTAGCGCAACACCTGCGTCAGTGGTAGACTTGCCGGCGGTGAAACCATATTGCTGACTGTGAAGCAGTCCGTTAACCCTGAAGTGATGTAACATTTGATTTAACATTATCTTTTCAAACACCTTACTTAGAACTGGCAAAATAGATATAGGTCTATAGTTCCCTGGCTCAAATTTATCTCCTGATTTAAATAGTGGGATTAATTTGCTAAATTTCATTAAATGTGGAAAAACGCCATTATCAATACATTTATTAAAAATAGTGGCTAGATATGGAGCAACAATATCTATGAAAGAACTAACTACTTTTACAGACATGCCCCAAAGGTCTTCCGTATTTTTTAAATTTAGCTGTTTGAATATTTTTATGATATGAAAGGGGCTAACATGTGAAAATTTAAATCTTAAAGAACAACAACCGATATTAGTCTCTAGTAATTTTTTTGCTCGAGATTGAGATGAGTCCATAATATCAATCGGAATATATAAAAAAATCTTCAAAAATATTAACTACATCTTTTGTTGTTGTTATTAATTTATTATCATAATTTAATGTAAATTGATTACAGGCTATTTTAGATCTTCCAGTTTCTTTATTTATAATGCTCCAGATGGTTTTAATTTTGTCAGAAGACTGCTTAATTTGTTTATTAAAATAATTAGACTTAGCCATAATACAAACTTTTTTAAAAATTTTAGAATAATTTTTTACATAAGTGGTGAATTTGTCATCAAATCGATATTTTTTTTGATCGTATAAATCAAACAAAATATTTCTACTTTTAAGTATTCCTACTGTTGCCCATTCCGTGAATTTAGATTTAACATGAACTTCTTTTTTCTTGAAAAATTGTTCATATTCTCCGGATAAAATATTAATTAGCTTGGTGTAAAGATAATCAGGATTATTACTAGACTGTAACAGCAAATCCAATTTATTTTTAATCGCGCTTTTGTATTTATTAATATTGTAAACGTTTATTTGTCTTTTTGATTTTTTATTATTGTTGACTTTATTGATTTGACTGCTAAACTTAACAACTTGACCACAGTGATCTGAAGGAAGTTTATTTATTATGAATTTTTCTGTATACTCGCAGTTACAAAAAACATTGTCAAGACAAGTAGCAGACGTGGCAGTTACACGAGTGGGTTCATGAAAGACATGACATAAATCAAATGACTGAAATAAACTAATAATTTTTGTACATGTGGGTGTGTTACAAAGAATATCAACGTTAAAATCTCCACATACAATAATTTTTTTAATACTATTAAATACTTTTTTTAAAATATCCTCCATCACCCCTTCAAAAACATTGTAATCACTATTAGGAGGCCTGTACACACATATAAGGATATAATTTTCTAGTTCTATACAAGATAATTCTATACAACACTCAATAGAAAGTCTAACAATGTCAGCACGTTCCTTTACTTTAATATTATTTCTTGCAATTATCATAGACCCGCCTATTCTATTGAAGCAGCTGACAACATTATAATTATTTAAATTGAACATCATATTGCTTTCTTTAAGCCAATGTTCTGTGAAACAGACAATATCAATATTATACTTTTCTAAAAATAATTGTATAATTAACTTTTTGTATGTTCTGATGAACAATTATTAATTCTGATTGCTTTCCCTTTGTCTTTGTGAGCAGTTTAAATCTGCAGTCATAGTACTTATGTCACAAATATTAATAGAATTATCTGTTATGTCAGCATTTTTATGTTTAAGTTTACCATGTAAACTGTTCATGTAGTCAATATTATAAGCCACTAAAGTGGCTATTTTATTTTTAGATGATTTAGAAAGATACATTGTATCTTTTGTCAAATAAAAATCACTAATAAAACTATTAGTATCAAAAAATGTCAAAATGTCACTATGACGACATGTCAATGTATGTAATAAGTTATTCAGGTAATGTACCTTACTGTTAATTTTTTTATGAAGATGTCTATTTGTGTAAGGAAAAGCGCACAATACAATCTTATACACATTTAATTGTAATAAATATTCAATTCCTTTAATTACATCCATGGTCCACATGGAGAACCTCATACTGTAGTCTCTAGGAAAAATCTTGGCAGGGAACTCATTCTACAGCCAGAAAATTCTTTTGAAACCGCGCTATACGTGACCATTTAGGTTCAAGTATATGTGTATGCATTATTTCAAACAATTGCTCACAACAATTTTTTATCTCAATCAATTAACATATCTCGGTTTTGCTGAATATAACCTGTATATATAAAGAAGTTTATTATTTATTATATATAAAATTAAAAGAAAATTACTATTTCGGTATTATTGAAATTCAACTTATTTATTGCCCAAACACTACCTTATAGAAAGTAAATACAGTTAAAAAAATATGTACTATACTAATGTATTTTTTTTATTTCAGGTGAACGAGGTCTATTTAAATAATATGCCTGATTAATATAAATAAATATTAAAAACAAATATTACGTAATATTTACTTATTGTTTGTAATATAATTAGGTAGAAGCGATTAAATTAAATAATTTAAATGTATCTTTTTTATACTCTATTCAAAAATCGAATCCCTGAAATTTGCATCGATTCTGAGACAACTTTCCTTAAACTTATTTCTATAATCGAAATTTTTATTTTGATCATCATTATCATGTCCGCCGCTAGCTGTCCACTGCTGAACATAGGCCTCCCCCTCTTGTGGGGTTTTGCCAATAGTTACCGTTATTGCTAAGCAGTTTGGTAACCGCAGTTAAGTTTTAGTGATGTTTTAAAAGGAACGAATGGGCAGCAGCCCATTCTTTGACTATTATGTCCCCTAATAAATAAAAAATCGAAATTTATAATCAATTAGTCCACTACTTTCTTAAAGTTTTTAAATCAATTTTTATGAATTTGTAATAATTTTTTATATTTAATTAAAATTTACTGCACCTGTAATAAATGCATCAATTATAATATACACGGCTTTCTATTTGTCTGTGTTTATTTCTGACGAGCATTTTTAACGAACTGTAAAAATTAAATTAAAATAGGTATATATGAATATATAATAATGTTCATTATCACTTGTATATTAGTCTTTCTATGCACTTGTAGGTAGATAATATGTATTTACAGAAACTTTTTTAATAATTAAAAATCAACAAACTTTTTTGGTATAACAAAACAGCTACATTCGGAATTATTTGGTAGTCTCATTAAAAATGCTTAAATTTACTTGAACAAAAATTATATTTACTCTTATTCTATTGTACTTTTATTACATTAATAAATGAATTCCCAGTAGTCAGTGCGTAGAGGCCGAATCTAAAAAAACACACATGTTAAAATATTACCTTATTCAATCTTAAATAATATAAAAACTAAAATCACATCTATCTCAACATCATATTTCTTATATATTTTAATTTAAATATAAGTAATATTTTTTTAAAAACTAAATGTGTAAAATTTTCTCTTTCTATAAATCGTAATTCCAATTCTCAAGATTACCTTGCAACTTGCACTTGCAAAACCTTGCAACTAAATTAAATTCTGCGGCGTATGCTGTACGCAGGGTTAAACAGTATGCAAATATTGCGACTGTCAGATTAGTTTGTTTTAGTTACTTCATAGTATACTGTCCTATGTATTATTATTATGGGATAAACAGTCGACATCCATATCACATCCATATATATAACTTGTATTACAAAAACGTGCTATTTATTTTATATAATGGGACAAAATTTAAAAGAAATACAAACACGATATTTGTACATATATACGGTGAGAATTAAAAAGACCTTCACGACTAAAGTTGAACGAAGTTTGATTATGTAGCTCTTATCAATGATTATTTAGCTGACCTTTTTCTAGTTTCAATCAAATGTATTTTGATAATAACTGTAATCGGATTTAAATGATAATGTTCGAATATGACTCACTTTTATGTCGTAATCGTTATTTTTTTAATGCAATTGTTTTTAGCTAAACCTAATATCAAACGGATGAAACAATGAAAATAAAATTTCAATTATAAGCAACATAACATATTTTTAGTCTATACAGTCAATTCACTTGTTTCTATCAACCAATTTCAAGAAGAAGTAGGTTCTCAATTCGGTTGTATTATTTTTTGTATTTGTTACCTCATTACTCCGTCAGTTGTAAACGGATTTGGAAAATTCTTTTTTATCTCAAAGGATATACTTACAGTTTGATCCCATAGAAATTTTATCAAAATCAGTTCTGCAGTTCAATTTTTAAAACAACTGGTTTCCTCACAAATAAGGTCAGTATTTTTGTGGGACACAATCTTTAATTATGTCTATAGGCTACAGTGACCGACTACCAAAAAGATGTACTGTATTCTTATTTGTCACTTTCATTGTATAAAAAAGATGTGAATGTTACCTGAAATTCTTAATAAATTTTAATAATTATTTTTACAATCAATAAGGTTTACTCTCATGTGGTCGTACTACTCTGATAATCATTTTGAAATAATTGAAACCGACTTTTTTAAATTGCAGAGCATAATTCTACTCAACTTTGTTGATGTCAATTTCTTCAACTTCAATAAAATAGATCATGAATATTTAAAACCTCATCTATGAATGACACATCATTCACAGATGAGGTTATTACCCCAATCTCACTTTTGAAATTAAATAAATAAAACTTACATCAACTGTAGCTCTATTTTATTTCTTATATACACGTAGATATCTATTAATATAATTTATTTTTTACTTACTTGCTGCAGCTTACTTTGTTACTACAAGCTTTCACTATGCAAGAAACAATGCTCACTTAACTAATTTCTTTATTACATTGGAGCAAGCAAACGAAAACAAACGATCGTTGGCTTACCATTATTGGTTAAATATACAATAGCTTGAAACAGTAAATAGTATGCTTAATTTTATTCCATGTTAATAAGGCCAGGAACTTCCAGTAGTTAAACCATAGATGCCAGAACTAAAAAAAAACATTCACTCGAAATAAATAATATACATATACAACTTTATACGATTTACCACAGGTAATGTATAGTATTTGCCGTGTATTTCCGGCATAGATTGAAATAAATGAATACATTATGTAATTTTAGAATTCCTTGTAATTTATTTCAAAATTTCTTGTCTGTTATCTTAAGTCGTTCGTATTTTATTTTATATATTCTACACACATACGTATCTTCATCGTTTCATCTTCCAACCTACCATTCCACTATATACCTA
Organism: Galleria mellonella; assembly: GCF_026898425.1. Taxonomy (NCBI): domain Eukaryota; kingdom Metazoa; phylum Arthropoda; class Insecta; order Lepidoptera; family Pyralidae; genus Galleria; species Galleria mellonella. The sequence continues at coordinate 6,810,450 of NW_026442014.1, read as the reverse complement.
ATTAATTTATTTGATTACAGTCGTAAATATATTTTTATTAATATTTATATCATTAATTATTTGGCTACTCTAGTTATTACCCTAAAATAGGAATCCAAGGTTGAAAATTAAAAACTTACCCTCTCTTAGTGACAATCCCATTGCCCATATTGAAAACTCTACCGGTGCACTGCATATTCTGTGCTTGGTTGATGTCGTCACATAATCTGCCTTGAAAGTGATTGGTACGCACACTGGACGCAAACAGTAATATTGAGCGACTGTGAGAGCACGAACTACTCGAACAACCAGGCTGAGGGTATCTTCCACCATTGGGATAAAAGTCGGCATCTCCAATCGGGGTGAATATACCGAGAAGACCACCGTCAGTGTGGATGACTTCTACGTATTGTCCAGCATTACTATTTAGAGCATTGGAGTTTCCAATCCAGAGTGGACCAGCCGGATCCAAACCTACAAAATATTTTCTTGAAGTTTCCAATCTAGAGCAAGAAAATTGTTTAACCTATAAATTATATTTTTTTTTTTTTTTTTTTTTTATGCCACTTAGAATGGCAAACAAGCTTTTGGCCCACCTGATGGAAAGTGGTAACCAATAGACATAGAGCAAGACATAACAGAGTATGTTTAACCCATGATACCCCCCATGCGTTGCCATCCTGAAATTATATCAAACCGAAACACAGTCATGCCAACACAACTGCTTCACGGTTGAAACACGAATGGGACAGAGGTACCCAAGATATTAAATATATAAATATAAATTAACAATATATAAGTTATATAAATTAACCTACTGATATTAATATAAAAAACAATATATTAATATTTTTATACAAATAATTAATTAACTTGTCACAATGAATTTTTTATAAGAAAATCCTAAAATGTATAGTAATAACATAAGATTTTGTTTCACTAAAAATACTGACATCAGTCGTAGAAAAATCACTTATTTTGATTTAAAAACAAGACCGATTTTGATAAAATTTCTATGAAACTAATTATGAAAAATAATATGAAAAATAATTTCACTCCTTTCAATAAATCGGTTTATAAATGAAGGAGTTGAGAGGTAACAAACATAAAATAAAATCTCTCCCTTGTTTGAAGTCAATTGAATACTAACCAGTAATGCGGGCCGATCGGCCGCCGGCTTGTCGACCAGCACTACCAACGACATGAGCGCCCAAGCTAAATCCAATTAAGTGTACATTATTCCAATTTCCACCAGCAGTGTTGAAGAGCCATTCAATAAAATTGCCTAAATATTGACCAACCCCAGGAACTCCACGAACAGCACTTAAATAATTAGAACTAGCCAATACACGCCAGTCCACTACGATGACATTAACGTCTTGGGTATCAAGAAAAGCAGATGTGATGATAGGATTCTCTCCTGAATTACCATTACTGTTCCATCCGTGGACCATAACCTTTAAAGGTTTCCTACCGTCATAGTTAGAGTTCCAAACAGAGTTAGAATTACCATCTATCAATATTTGAGCATTATTGGGATTTTGTCTGAAAAAAAAAACGTTGAAATTTACTAATTGAAGCGATCTTATATTTACAATACATTAAATTGATAAAAACTATCCATTCAAAACCCCCCTTAAAAAGGTAATTATTGTCTGATATAGATTGTCTATATTACAGTTATCAGATGTTCCAAACAATTTATTTGTTTGTTTTGTTTAATAGCATAATAGTTTTTATACCGAACATATTATATAACTAAACAAACCTGGTATAAAGCCAGTACTGATTGTTGGCTCCATTACGAGAATTCTGCAAAGCCGCATCCATAGGCTCTTCCAGATCTATTAGATGAGGCACGCCCTCGCCATCTGACATCCAGATGTAGCGGCTCTCACCCTCTATGTAGTGGCTGTTATCACCAGGAACCAAAGGAATGGCATTGCCAACACACAAAACACAAAAATTAATATATATTTATTAACAAAAAGAAAATTTAACTATTTTTTTAAATATAACTAAACTAATTTAAACGAAACAATAAATTCCGTTTTAATAGAATAATAAGATTTTATTTAATAATTAAACAATAAAAATATAATTATTAAAATACCAACACGCTATAGACGCGATAAGAATTACAAGAAACTTCATGACTGAAGATAAATGTAATAAATTTTTATATAATAATGTCCCTTACATTTTTAAGAAATTAAATCAAATAAATTTTGATAACAACTATTAATCATGTTTAATCTCTATTAAAATAATATTTATCTTTTTTTAAATAATCTCTTACTAAATTATCAATTGTATAATAATATATAATCACTGACATTTTATTAACATCGCCTCATTCGTAAAAAAACCTGAACAAACAAGCCGTACTTTCAATATTTTTATTTCTATTATTATATATATTGTAGTTCTATATATTATTTTTTATATTATAGTTATAAAGTACTTTCCTTTTAATCCATCTATGCAATTAAGATACTCTACATAACTAAAAACAAGTTAAATGGAATTAAGTATTTTATTAAAAGGGTCACGAAGTTCCAGTAGTCAGGTATATGTACCGATCTGAGAATTTTTTTATAAAATATATGTAAAGCAAAGGTCAACAATAACTAAGCCTCGTAACACACATAAATTGGCAATAATAATGTACATCGACTGTAATTTTAATTTTTATAAATAATATACTTAACGTTTTTCATTAAATATCTTACCCTCTCTTAAGGATGATGGTATTGCCCATATTGAAGACATTGCCGATGCATTGTATATTCAGTGCCTGTCTGAAGTTGTCGCATAGTCTGCCTTTAAAGTGATTAGTAAGCACACTAGAAACGAAAATATCATCCAGTATAAACAAGTGCTGCTCTTTTCGATGAATATAAACAGCAGCAAAAGAGTTGTAACAAATTGGTCGAATTTTATCAGAGTTGGCATGGCATTAGAAAAGACTGCGAAACCTTATGAATTAATTGACATAACTTATAAATTTTACTATGAAGTAATCATGATCGTTCTAAAAGCGTATTGAATTTCTAAAGTTTTTCTAAATTCGTATAACAGTGTAGCTATGTATCTATTTGATAATAATATATCAATGAAACAAAATATCAAACAATAATCTTCAAATATTTCATTACATGTAGGTACGTACGTACGTGGTATACTATGACCACTTAACAAGAAAATGCGATTAGATAAACAGCTTTGGTTGCCTATTTACATAAACTATACTTATAAAAAATAAAAACAAAATAAATAAGAAAAGAAAAACTAGCTTTTATTAAATAAACTAAAAATATTGCGCATCATCATTGATTCCCCTTATCCTCCCCCATAGATTGCCTTAAGAATCGGTCCTGAGCCACCAATATCCACTGAATTCCTGCAATGTATTTGTGGTCATGGCTCCATCTAGTTCAGGGAAACAAAGCTAAAACATTATAATTTTTTAGCCTTGTTTCTCGATTTGTCCCCAATTTTTTCACCGTTTTGCGCATTTATGATGCCAATTTTCATAATTCTTTGCACAATTATTAGGTTTTACTCTCAAATGATTAAATTGGAATGACTAAAGCCGTCGTAGTTCACTGCGGAGCAAAAAAGTGCGTATTACCATACCATATCAGCCATTAATTGTCCACTACTGAATATAGTCCTCCCCCATAATTTGAAAAAGGGAGTTTGCCAGTAGTTGCTACGGTTGGCAAGCGGGTTGGCAACAGCAGTAAGGCCTTTGGTGATTTTTTTTTATTGTTAGAGCCAAACGAGCAGACGGTCTACCTGATGGAAAGTGGCTACCGTCGTCCATGAACACTGACAACAGGACAGGAATTGCTTGTGTGTTGCCGGCCTTTTAAATGATTGTAGGCACATTTTTTGAAATTTCCCATATTATAAAAGGAAAATTGAAGACGGGAGCTCATTCTACAACCCAGATGTACGAGGTAAAAATGAGCAAGAGGTATAGATAATAGTACTATGCCATTTGACCCAAAAATTAGGGTGAACTGCAGCTCTTTAGCAAGAGATTTAATGGTAAAAGGATAATATTTTAAGAGGAACGATGCCTATCCCACGACCATAAGCACCCTTAGTCGCTTTTTACAACCCCCACGGGAAAAGAAGGAATGGCCTATTCTATGCCGGAACCTACACGGCGAACTACTTACCTATTATCTTACTAAATGAATAGCATAATTTTTTTTTCCAAAAGGAAGTATTGATTAAAAATATTTTCATCAAGTAACAATATACAATTAAACACAATTACGATTCATCAACGAATATTTATTTTATTAAAAAGGCCACGAACTTCCTGTGGTCAGACCATAAATGCCGGAGCTGAAAACAAATATTTAAGTCTTTTTATTTTCAAGTATCTGGATAATATTGTAATGAGATAATCTCCGTAGTATAATGCTCCACAGTAACAACAGAGTGCTCTGTATAAGATTCAATTATCAGTTGAGCAATATTTATAAAATATTATATTTTTTCTGAATTGTGTCGCACTCATTATATTATGGACTACCATTTTACCCGCTACTTCGTACGCGTGGATTTCTTATGTAGAAAAACAAATGAAATAGGTCTTATTTAGATGGCGTATCAAGATTAAGAAAAATACACCAGATTTCATGTTAGACTTTCAGAAACACAACTATGAAAACTGCATCCAATTTGATGCAGTAGTCCTTGCATAATACTGGAACAAACAGATAGACAGACAAAATTTCTAAAAATTATTGTTTTGGCTCTTGTAAAGACTCCTCATACCAATTTCTCTTAAAGATCTCCCATGTACAATTTTATTATATTAGTAAGATATATTACTTTCCTTAGAAATTTCGGAAAATGCTTTCTTAGTCTAAATCTCATAAGAAGACTATCTCATGAGATCATCCACATTTTTATTTACAATATTAATAAAAATAATATGGAAAACATTAATCTAAAGTCATTGTATACTCTCACCCTCGCTTAGTCACGATGCCGTTGCCCATATTCAAAATACTGCCGCTGCACTGCACATCCTGTGCCTGGTTGAAGTTTTCACATAACCTGCCTTGGAAGTGATTCGTGCGCACACTGGATGCAAAGAATTCGGGCGCACGAGCATGAGAGCACGCGCTACTCGAGCAACCAGGCTGAGGGTTTCTTCCGCCATTGGGATAAAAGTCAGCGTCCGCGATAGGAATTAATATACCTTGTAGGCCACCATCAGTATGAATGGCCTCAACGTATTGTCCAGAATTACTGTTTAAAGCATTGGGATTTCCAATCCAGAGTGGACCGGCAGGATCCAAACCTTAAAAAAAATGTTTTATTGTATTCTAAGTATATTAGGATATTAGAAGTATATATCTAAGTATATTTCAATATTATTAAAAGAAGGCATCGTCGAATATAATAAATACACGGTAATTTGGTAAAACATATTCAACAAGAATTTCTAAATAACATTTCAATATCAGATCTAATATACCCTGAATTATTACAAAAACAATCGCATTTTTAAAGTTAGAAACAAAACAACCTTGATATTTTTAATCATAGCATATCTTTTTCTTATAAAGCTTATATAATCATAAAACATAATCAAAACAATAGATAGCAATTAAAAAAATATATTCCTATCTTTATGCTCGATATTTATTAATGTCTGTGCGGAAATTTAGTTTTCTTCTATATATAATTTTCATTCTCAATATATAATCTATCTATACTTATAATAAATCTGTAGAGAGGTCAATTCTGTATATATTATCAATCTATATATATTATCAAAATAATATATAAAAAATGCAATCAGTAAAATTTTTGTCTGTCTGTCTGTATGTTCGTTATAGAAACAAAAACTATTCGACGGATTTTAACGAAACTTGGTACAATTATTCTTCATATCCCTGGGCAGGCTATAGTATACTTTTCATCACGCTACGATCAATAGGAGCAGAACAATAAAGAAAATGTTGGGAAAACAGTAGAAGTTACTCCATTTTTAAGCTTCCGTCGTGTGTACCTTAATGGTCACTTTTTAAAATGTAAAAATGTCCAACTGTGCGAAGCCGGGACGGGCCGCTAGTAAATAATAAAATTACCATTTAATATCCCATTATGTTTCTAGAACAAAATAAGTTAATGTAAACTAACCAGTAACTCGAGCCGGTCGTCCCCCAGTCTGTCTGCCCGCATTACCAACGACATGAGCGCCCAAACTATATCCGATTAAATGCACATTGTTCCAATCACCACCAGCCGTGTTGATGAGCCATTCAATAAAATCGCCTAGGAATCGTCCAACCCCAGGAACACCACTAACAGCAAGTACATAATTCAAACTAGCAACAGTACGCCAGTCCAATACAATGACGTTCACATCTTGGACTGCAAGGAATGCCGACGCAGTAAGAGAATTCACTCCTGAATTTCCACTGCCGTTCCATCCATGGACAACAACTTTTAAAGGTCTGCTACCGTCATAGTTAGAGTTCCAAACGGAGTTAGCATTGCCATCTACCAAAATTTGAGCATTATTTGGGTTTTGTCTGAAAAATAAAACACCACAATTTATTATATCTGTTTCAAAATCCATTGAATTATTAACCTTGTGTATATTAATAACTTTGAAATCCTTAAAACCCTGTGTGTAACAGCTATTTGTATTTTTTTGTAAACTTCAAACAAAACAAGATGAATTGAGACACTTCAGAATTAAATTAGTGTGAGCAACTATGAATCAACACAAGGTTAGTCGTAATGAGTATCATCATCACCCCAGCAATTAATTGTCCACTGCTAAATCGCTATAAGTCGCCTCAAGTTAAATGATATTAACAAATCGTTGCAATCCTACATTTTTCTAAAACTATCAACTACATATAGTCAGGACTCAGGTCTGATGATGGAGTCCCCGTCACTTTAGACTTCTTTTATTTTTTAACATCAAATAAAGAGCTTACCTAGCTTCAAGTTAGTGCATGTGGTTCGTTAACGTAATTTCTATAAATACTAAGATGATACGAAGTCGATATTTTTACAAATATATGTATAAATACGCACATTTACATAACTTTATTTAAATAACAAACCTGGTATAAAGCCAATATTGATTATCGGCTCCATTTCGGGAATTCAGCAAAGACTTATCCACTTGCTCTTCCAGGTCTACCAGTTGCGGCACGCCCTCCTCATCCTGCATCCAGATGTAGCGACTCTCACCCTTTACGTAGTGACTATTATCACCGGGAACCAGAGGAATAGCATTGCCAGCACACACTTAAAACACCAAAATTATATTAATTTATACGAGTACATTTTTTAATAAAAAGTGAGTCTAAAATTAAATTAATTCAATAAAAATTTTTAATACAATAACATACAATTTCAACTGAATTATTTATTACAAAATAATCTTCAATAAATAATAAATACTAATATTAAATAAAGAGTCTAAATTAAATAGAAGCAATAAATAAATAATGAAAAATAAAAATAAATTGACTAATGTAAGGTTATAATTTAATACGAGTATAATTAATCAAATACTAACACGCTATACACGCTATGAGAGCTACAAGGAACTTCATGACTGAACTTGACCGTGGATTTGATTACGTATATGATTTTTATCCATTTTTATATATCCTTCTTATAGTTGTCAATCTAATACTTTCTGATAATAATTTTTAATCAAACTTTATCTCTTTTGTAATTATGTTAATCTATCTGATTAATGAATTTGCAAATTGAAAATATGCTAATAGTCACTTGTACGCAAATTTACACAAAAAGTAATTTATAAATTTCTTCAAGTTTCTTTCGATCGATCTTAAATGGCTGGATAATTTTGAATGAAATTTTGTACATAGATCTATACTACGTCCGCTCATTGACATATAAAATATAAGTAATTAAATAGTAGGTACATATATAATATATCGATCATAAACTATCAAAAATATACATAAATAATAATAAAAAAAAATTCAAATCAATCGATTTATCTCAATAATATCTTTTTTTTTTTACAAAAAACAGCAAATTGAGAAATGATTTCTACATTTTTTAAACTTGGTTATTGGTTCTCTGTCTTTCTATTTTGTGCTTAATCCATCCTTGCCCTTCCTGTACAAGTAGATTTCAGACAAGTAGAAATCGACATGGTTATGAAAATAATCACTAGTGATTTTATAATCCCTTATTTTGAACAATAATTGTAACTTAAATATGCTTAATATTGATAAATCTTAGCTTTTGAAGGGATTTTTTGTATTCAATTTAGAATGGCAAATAATGAAAACTAATGAAATGTTGTGCTGGAGAAGGATGAAGAAAATTAGCTGGAGGGATCGAATTAGCAATGAGCAGGTCCTGCTTAGGGTTAAGGAAAAAAGACAAATTATTAGAACTATTGAGGACAGAAGGGGAAAAAATGTTGGGACACTTGATACGACACGACGAACTTATAACATTATAATAGAAGGTAAGATAGAAGGAAGGAGGGGGAGAGGGAGACCGAGACATAGTTACATCAGGCAGATCAAAGAAGAAATTGGTGTCGTGTCGTATCAAGAGGTGAAGAGACTCGCTGAAAATCGTAGTGAGTGGCAAGAGCTCCACCGACAAGAGCGCAGCTCTTAAATAGATAAATAGATAGAATGAAAAGTGGTAATCATCGCTTATAGTCGTAAACAGTACCAGTAATATCACATAATATATTGGAATATTCATGATATTCTTTATGCGTTGCCATTTCTATTTTTGTTCTACCTCAAGAACTGCTCTAGTTAGAAACATTGTTTTATTTTTTCTATAATATTCACGTATAACCTTATAAACTGTATTCAGGCTTCTAGAATTTCAGACTTTGCGCTTCACAAACTTATCGAAAATAAAGGATGACTGGTATTAAATTAAATATAAAAGTTAAATTAAATGTTAAAGTGTTATAGAATATACAAATAAAACTCTTTCACATAATATTCCCTCTGGACTACTATAAGCAAAGAAAATAAAAATCTTTTTTAATTATTTTATATTTAAAACGTTGAGTAAAACTATTCCAAATTTTAAATCAATAGCATTTGTTATTGCTGAGATATATATACGCTGCTATATACGCTGTTATACTTGGATAGTCAAATTCGCACCTTAACGGTACCTATGTACCATTTACCAGAGAGAGACTTTGTACAAAAGTCGTTTGCCTAGGCACTTCTATCCCATTCGTATTTCTATCGTGAAGCAGTTATATATGTATGGCTGTGTTTCAGTTTGAAAGGTGGGATATGGCAGTGAATTTACAGGGTACAAGGAAATACACTTAAGTGTTCTTAGAAATGGCAACGCATGAGGAGTATCATGGGCGAAACAGTATACTCTGTTACGGCCAAGGTACTGCTCATGTCTATAGCGGCGGTTACCACTTTCCATCAGGTGGGCCGTCAGCTTGTTTGCCATTCTAAGTAGCATAAAAAAATTTAGGTATGAATCCTAAAATACGATATATGTAATTGAAAAACTCTTCTTTGTATGTCGCTAAGAAATCGTCCCATAGGCAAGCCTTATTCTTGTAATATTTATTGTCTACTACTGCTTGATTGTAAATATTTAGTCGCCTAATTTTAATAATCACAACCGTTTTATCGGGTTTAATTTTTGTGATTATATTATTATCATACTTATATTAATATAATATTCCTGGAGTTTTTGGATCTTCTACATTTGCAGTTTAATAAGAATAAACGCTGTAATTATGGAATTAAAAGAATCGTAATCATCGTAAGTACTAAAAAGTTCATTTTGATCCGCATAAAAGCGATTTCAATCAATCATGAATACACATATCAATATAACAAGGGCTTAATAACTTTGATAGACACCTTATAATTATTATAAACATAATTATAGCTTTTTCTTTTGTCACGAAATTACATCAAAAATCTGTTAAATAATTTTGTAATCCTAATTATTTTTGTAATCGATCAGCTTTTCTCCCATGTTGATCTCATAATAATTTGGTGATGGCTGAAACAGGCATTTGTCTTTGCAAAATACATTATTCAATAACTAAGATTATTAAATTGTAAAACACATAGGCGTAGCATAAATTACTCTAAACGCATATGTAATATCTTCTTTTTTATGGGTGTATGTGTGTGTTTACGATTAGATTAGTAGATTTTTTACGGTAAAAAGTATCAAAGGTTATTAGAATAAAACAAAAATAAACATATTTATATTAATAATTTAATATTAGAAAGGCCATGAACTTCCAGTTGACAGACCGAAGAGACCGGATCTGAAAATAATATAATAATTACAGAAAATATATAAAAAAAAATAAGACCCAGAACTATTACGAACAGTTAGAACTAGAAATGAATATTGCAAGAATCTATATTATTACGAGTATTTGTAGCAATATTATGGGAAGAAAGTGGAAGTATAGAAAGCTTAGATTGTTTGTAAAACCTAAACATTTCAATAAACAAAAATAATATTTATTTAGTATAATTGTTTGTCGATTATCGAATAATGTACGTACTAGATTTATTCACAGCAACAACTGAAGATTACAAAACTGACTAAATATGTATATCTAATTTCTTCAGGAAAATAATTAATTTAGCATTGTCGTATATAAGAAAAGATGTCTAATATTTTTGTTCCACTTATATATGAAGAATTTTACAAACATTCGAACTTAAGTAAATACTAAAAATAAATTAGAGTAGAATTCTTACCCTCTTTTAGAGACAACACCATTGCCCATATTTAAAACACCACCGCTACATTGCACATTTTCTGCCTGGTTGATGTTGGCACATAATCTCCCTTGGAAGTGATTAGTACGCACACTAGACGCAAACAGTTCCGGTGCACGGCTGTGAGAACAGGTACTAATCCAGCAACCAGGCTGAGGGTTCCTTCCACCGTTGGGGTAGAAGTCAGCGTCTGCTAAAGGCGTGAATATACCGAGAAGACCACCATCAGTATGAATGGCTTCCACGTACTGCCCCGCGTTTCTGTTCAAAGCGTTTGGGTTTCCATTCCAGGAGGGGCCAGCTGGATCCAAACCTAACAAAAAAGAAAGATATAAATTGTGTATAGTAGTGCTTTACAAATATATTCATTATTCTGTTTTCATTCTCAACTCATTAAAAATAAAGATAAAATGCTAAAAAGCATATTATTATATCTTTATTACTGAAATAGTTTCTCTCGATAGAAGAACATAAGAGTGTTAAGAAAATCATAATGAATTATATTTTTCTTCTACTTTGGTATTGATCGGACCTTGGTACATAATTTGAAAGAAAATAACGAAATGTATAAAAGAAACTAACCAGTAACACGAGCCGGTCGCCCACTAGCCTGTCGGCCAGCGTTTCCTACTACGTGAGCGCCTAAGCTGAATCCAACGAAATGCACGTTGTTCCAATTTCCACCAGCTGTGTTAATAAGCCATACGAGGAAGTTTCCTAGAAATTGGCCTACTTCAGGTACACCGTTAACAGCAGTCAAATAATTTGAATTAGCCAGAGCACGCCAGTCTACCACAATCACATTAGCATCTTGCACAGCAAGAAACGCAGATGTGATAAGAGGATTCATAGCTGAATTTCCATCACCATTCCATCCATGGACAACAACTTTTAAAGGTCTGCTACTGACATAGTTGGAGTTCCAAATAGAGTTAGCATTACCGTGTACCAAAATTTGAGCATTGTTAGGATTTTGCCTAAAAAAATATAATATTTCATTAAAAAATAAATTTTTAACAGAAATATTTTTAATGAAAACATATCTATGTTCACGTTAAGACACTTCTGATATAAGCAACAAAAAGTAAATGTGAAAACACTTTTACATATATCTCTTACTTCATCTACTTTCATACCTCGTTATATTTTTTTATTATAGTTTAATTATAAACCTTAAAATTATATTCTAATTTATTATTGTGATAAAAAACGAACCTGGTATATAACCAATACTGATTGTTTGCTCCATTACGAGAGCTTAGTATAGCCTCGTCGACAGGCTCTTCCAGGTCTACTAGATGCGGCACGCCCTCTCCATCTGGCATCCAGATGTAGCGGCTCTCACCTTCTACATAGTGGCTGTTATCACCGGGAACCGAGGGAATGGCATTGCTGGCACACACTTGAAACAAACATTTTATTTAATTAACATTTTAAGATTAATTTCATAAAAATTAATACACAAATTAAAAACAAATAAATTAGACACCAACATGCCATGGAGGCTACAAGAACTATGAGAACTTTCATGATTGAAGTTGACGGTCGAATTAATTATGTAGTTATAAACGAACTATTTATATCCACCATTGCTGAAGTATATCTAACATACATTGATAATCAATTAAATGACATTATTAATCCCTTGTAATGATAAATTAATGTAGTAGGGAGATATCTTGTAAAATATTAACATTAAATTTAAGGTTTTATTGTCAACCCAAAACGACTGTCAGGTGGGAGATTTTTATAAAATTAAAATGGAATAGCAACTTTGTCCACACTACCAAAGTACCAATGAGAAATTTTAGATGAAAATGATGTCAGATCAGTTGAAAAATCCTGACAAACCTAGAATTAATCTAAATAATCATATCATTTAGGGGGACCACATGGGGGTTAACCTGATAGGACACGCTGCTATCAATATACCTGTTAAACCCCACTACAAACAATATCTTTTACCTTAGATAAGGGGCTAGCGGTCCCATTGATAATGTAAATTATGAAACATATTATAACGCTGTATAGAATCTTTTTATAGATTAAAAAGAAAACAGTATTTATGTCTGCATTAGTATATACTAGCAAATTTGCAGTGAATAAGTGAAGATGAAGCCAGGTCAGATAATTTGTCAAAATGTATTTACCCAGTAATTGACCGTGATGGTTTTTAGGGGGCACCGCATGAAACTGGATTGACATGCTATTGTGTTAACAATAAAAACGCTATTCCACGTTACCAACAATTCTTGCCCACCGGGACAGTATTAAGTCTGCCTCATTGCTCAAAGAATCAACGAAAAAAAAAATTTTAAGTGTCATTCACGTACAAATAAACACAGTAAAATATTGCAAATTAATAGATACTAATGGCTGAGGACCGTTCCTCAAATAAATATATAGATAGATAGACTCTTTATTGTTTCCTCCAAAAGTAAACTTATTATATATATTACATTGAGAAAATAATGGGTGGCCTTATCGCTAAAAGCGATTTTTTCCAGACAACCTTTTGGATGAAGAAAAGTATAAACAGTTTTGTATAAAACTATAAACAGTTTCACTAGGCACGTAACTGTTCGTTTTTATAATACATATAGTCCTTAACTTTTGTTTTAAAATTAGGAAGGTATTATATATTTTGTATAGAGGTTGGTAGATTATTCCATAATCGAACAGCTTGCACAGTAAACCATTTCTCATAAGGGATTAAAAAGAATATTGTAAAGCAGTGAAAGAATGTAAATATTTCGGCGAGAACGAATGGGAAGCCACACGAGCTTAGTAAGAAACAGGTAAATATGATCATATTTTCTAAAACCGAAAAGAAACCTGATAGAAACATTTTGAAAACGCTCAACTAATAAATAAATAATACTATATAGATCACGTATCCTGATCATCTAAACCTTTACATGATAACTAAATTAGTATTTTTCATCAGATTAATATAGCTATCTCGTACTTATTTTTTGAGTTAATCGGATAATCGGTATCCGTAAATAAACTTATCGGAATATTTGCTTCTTTTTGCCGGATTAACTGCTTTTTGTAATCTAGGATGTGCCCATTCCAATCCCGAAAAAGAAATACCAATTAGTTATTTATTTTTGGGATAATATTTAAATTGCATTCACTTATTTTAGTAACAGTCTCAGATCTTATTTACCCTTATACTACTTATCTCAAACAAAATATATTACGCCCATCATAACAGGCATCCTGCCACTCGTATCAAATGGCGAAGATAGGATATCCAAATCTAACAAAAAAGCTCACCTAATTGGTGAGCAATAACGTTTATTCCTTAGTAAAACTTATTTAAATAACTAAATATACAATAAAATCGATATTCTTTATCGTCTACTACATTTTTCTTGTCAATCAATATTTTTATTTTACATACGATTTATTATAATATACACATAATTAGCTGAATTAATTTGGAGGTTGTCTTGTTAAAACATAATTTAGTAATCCCAGTACTTGACCAGTGAATAACCAGGAAATATATAATATCTAGAACAATCCATAATACGAACATACTTTTATCACTTTCATTACGAAATATGATCACCTCATCCTCACGCCACAATTGATTATATCTCTTGTCGGATTAAAAATAATATTATATGTATTTCTAACTAGCTTTTTGCCCGCTACTTCGTACGCCTGCATTTCAGAAAAAGGAAAACTAATGAAGTGAACCACTTCTAGGTGGCGTATCAAGGTAAAACATACACCAACTTTTAAGTAAGACCTTCAGAAATACTACTGTGAAAACTACATTCAATTTAGTAATTTTTACGTAATGCTGGAACAAACATATAGACAAACAGAATCACAAAATTTCTTTAAAATATTGTTTTGTCATTTATTGCTGTTATTAAGACCCCGCATACTAATCATTCTTAAATATCTCCTATGAACAGACATCGTCCAGTAACAATTTTATTATATTAGTAAGATAAGATTTCATCAAATAATATCCGCGAATGCAGAATTTATAAAAGCAATAATATATCAATTTGTTACTATGTCAAAGAATTGAACTGATTTTCATACATTTCTATTTTATGTATCATTATGAAACTTGTCAATTGTGTATAGATCTGGGTTATTGTACTTTTTTAAATAACATGACAAGTGACAATACCATCTCAAGCGAAGACACTGCTTTAGCGATTACGTCGATAAATTTGTACGAAAATCTGCTATTTTTAAACGATTAATAAGGGACGCAGATAAAATTAAATTTCAATACAAATTATCAATATAAACTATCTTGAAATCCTCTAGACATTAAGGATACTATAACAATATGTAATGCCGACCTTGACCTATCTGCTACTCCTGGGCGTCTTTAAATGCACCTGTAAACGACGAAAAATAGCCAGAGGAGATGCATAGTCCAAAATACCAACGTCGAATTTAATACGACGATATGGTAGATCCATCACGTAACATAGGATCTAATGGCGAAAAGTGTATCACTATTAACCTAAACTGTATTCAAGATTGATACTATTGAGATACGCTCTGATCGTTAATAGTTTTCAGGATACATAGCCAGATATGGACTTATTCAATTTGTCTTTAAAGAATACTCGAATAGTATCAATAATATAACAGTCTAATGCATGTCACTGCATTCAAAGATACTGAAACCCCAATATAGTGAAAACAAAGAGAAAAAATATATATTTATTTTCTGTAAAATTATATACAAGACAAAGAAATCAAATGATGGACCAAAAATATCGTATATTCAATATATGTATATTTTATTATAACATTTAATGTCCATTCCCATATAACTTTTTCTAAACGATACTTCGGAATAGCAAGTTTGAATTTGTATCTAGTGTAAAGATTTTTGAGATCCCTAGTTTTAAGAAACAGTTGAAGATTCTTGCGTATATTTTCAAAACGTTTGCGTATATGTATTGTGAAGATATGGTGAGAATATTTGCTTCTTTAAATTTCTCACACATTTTTAATACAAATATGCTGTGGATGTCGGCTGCTTTATCCCATAATAATATTCCATAAGACAGTATACTATGAAAAAAAAAAAACTAAAATAATCTAATTTGGCAGTCTCAATATTAGTATACTGTTTATCCCTACATACGGCATACGCCGCAAATTATATTCTGCAATTCTATTACTTGCATGGTTTTGAATGTGAGGACCCCACTGAGTTTCATTATCAAAGGTGATTCCAAGAAAGACAGTGGGCTCTATAAAACCAAGGGTTCGTTATTTAAATTTAAAATAGAATTATGACATTTAGAAAGATAAAAATTTATGCATTTTGTTTTTTAACTTCTGATTAAAGGTATTATTATCTATGACAACGTAAAGCCAAAAAACTACGATATATAAGATTTTACTCAATGCGGGAAGAATGGAAATAGTCCTATTGTTTACTGGATCACTTCATTTTATTGATACTATCATCAAGTGAACCATATGCTCATTTTCCACCAAATGTAAATATAAATTTAAAAACTTACATTTTGATCAACGATTCATCACAAAAATTGCTCTATTCTACAAATACTGTAGCTAGATTTCATTTTGTTTGTATTCCCATAAATCTTATATAATTAACATATCCTGTCAGGTCGATCACTGCAGTTTAAACACGATTGTAGTTAATTCCTAGTGATACCCCATTAGAAAGAAAAACAGAAAGAAAATTAGCGTAAACTAATTTCGTAGACAGGTTGGTTACTTTCTTATTCATATCCATTTAAAAATACTTACAGCCATTTCCAAAACCATAAAACTGTTTAACAAATCTCAAGAATAATAACAAATATCATGGACGACAAAGTATACAGTGTCATGTCCATGATATTGTTCATGTCTATAAGCAGTGGTTACAACTTTCCATCAGGTAAGCCGTTAGTTTGTTTTCCATTTTATGTTACGTAAAAATCTGTACTTCGACTATTTTTAATCTATTCAAGATATAATATTCCCTCTATAGTCTGGCCTCACATAAAATGTAGTTATGTTCTATAAATACATTTGAAAGAAAATAATAATCAGTTTAAAATGTTTAAATATGTTTTAATAATAATAATCTTATAATTTATTTAATCTATACTTATTATAAATATACATTTTTATTAGACACATCAAAATTTTTAAATAATGCTGGACGCAATGCTATTTAACCTCTGGCAAAAGGCGCGGTAGGATTTGTAAGGAAGTTGTAAACGCCGGATACACTGAAACAAAAATTTATATAATAAACAAATATACATATGATGTATGTATATATACCTCTATGTTACATAGCGGCATATAAATATACATCATATCCTTAATGACCTGCGCGGACGAATAAGAGAGCAGACAGAGACATTTTTTGTTTGTGGGAAAAATTTATTTTATATGTCGTTTGCCTCAGCTTTAAGGTCCAACGAAAGTCAATCTTCGGCCTATAATTTAAACTACTTATACATAACAAATTCTTGAAAATATACAATAAAAATTAAAAAAACTATTATTTTATTTATTTATTCAATTAAATATATATATATATGTATATATATAATACTTATATTACCTACATTATACATAATATATTTTACATATATTGAATACTAATTTGCTTGGGGTAGATCTAAATTCAAAGAGTAAAGCATTGCAATGTTCGATTTCTAAAACATCGGAGACAACGGTTACTAATATATCTGTAAAATTTAAATTTAGACTTAAGGTATTCGAAGAATTTGGATCGTATTTGATATTTTATGGTTTGGGTATAAAGCAGACGAACTTTTCTACGTTATCTAATGGGTAACCATTTAAGCTGAGAACGGTGGAATGAAATATATTCGTATTTACGCAACCCATAAATGAAGCGAACAAAATTATCTATAATTATCATCATCGTCATATTAGCCCTTTACTGTCTACTGCTGGGCATAAACCTCCTACTGGAGGGATTTTGCCAGTAGTTGCCACGCTTGACAGGTGGATTGGAAACCGCAGTCAGGCTTTAGAGATGTATTAAGAGGAACGCTGCTACTCATCCCTCGCCTTCCCTTAGTTGGCCCTTAGACACCCACGGGAAAGGAAGGGGTGGCCTATTCTATATCGGGACCACACGGCCAAAATTATCTATATTGAAATATAATAATGATATAGCGAGTTTCTTTGAAATGTCAGTATTGATAGAAAATGAAAATAGGCATACTGCAATGATAGGTTGATTCGGGCAAGAGGATATAACATCGATAGAAAGGATAAAATAAATATAAAATTAATGGAAGGATTTAGCTATACAGAAACAAATTATAATGAATATAATTTTGACTTTTATTGTCAACTACGATTAATATAATAAAGAAAATCTTAATCATCATCACCATTAACTCATAGCAGTCTATTACTTGTTACAACAGTGTACTACTGTACACTACACTACACTACAGCTTTCCACATTAAGTATTTTTCTGCAATAGTTTATCAATATCATCATCATAACAGCCGTTAACTATCCACTGCTGTATATAGTTCTCCTCCAAAAGGGGGGTTTTCCAGTAAACGCCGCTTAATAGGCGGGTTGGTAACTGCAATTAGGCTTTGGTAATGTTTTAAGAGGGACGCTACTGCCTCGTCCATTAAGTTCCTTTAGTCGCCTTTTACAGTGCCTACGAGAAAAAGAGAGTGGTCCATTCTATGCAGTGACCACATGGAAAATACGACAATATTTTATGCAATCACTATATTCAAATCTATTCAGCCCAATTGAACTTTGTTACAAATGAATGAATGACTAACAAATGTTAATAAAAAAAAACAACAAAGTCATATTTATGATCTTAGTAAATTATCATACCATGAATACTTACCCCGCTTTATCTCTTCTTCCACCAAAAATGGCGTTTCTCTCGCCCTCACAAGACGAAGCGACAGCGCTTTCGTAATCTTCGCAAGCTGTGCCAACGAACTCGTTACCGTTAGACACTTCACTTGTGATTGACTCAGCGTAAAAGACGTAAGAGAGTTGATGGGAGCAAGATAGATCGCTACCGCAACCGGCCTGGTGAGCACCACCGTTGGGGTAGAAGTCGATGTCACCTAACGGCAAGTCATAACCGTAGTTGCCGGACGTTGTGTGCAGAACCTCAACAACTTCGGCGTCATCAGGATTCAGAATATCGGGGTGATGAGACCAGCCAAAGAAGGACGGATCCAAAGCTGAAAATGGAAAAGAGCAAAACGTGTTTACATAATATAAACAGGATTAGCCGAAATTTAGTGGTAAAAGTTGAAAGTTTACAGTGAAGTGGAACTTATGATGCTATTCTTATTTTTTTTATAACATTGAGGTGACAAACAAGCCTACGGCCCACCTGATGAAGATGAAGCGGTATGAACGTCTGTAATACTAGGGGTATTACGCGCGCGTTACCGACCCTGAAGAAATCTCTTTACTCTCCTTTGTAGAACCCCATGTTGTAGTAGTTTCTTGGGAAAACCTCGGCAGGGAGCTCATTCCATAACCTGTGTGTTCGTGGGAGAAAACATCTCTGAAACCGCGTTGTACGCGACCATTTAGGCTGTAGGGTATGAGGGTGAACTCCCTGTCGATGGCGAGCCGTACGATGGTAAAAAGTAATCTGGGCATCATATTGAACAATTCCTCTGAGCACAATCCATTGTACAAGCGGTAGAACACGCAGAATGAAGTAAAACCTCTCCTAAGACTAAAGGGTTCGATACCGCTTGTAAGCCTTATTAGAAGAGTAACGAATCTCACCTGTAATATGGGGTACAGGCCCGTTAATTTTTCTTGCAGCTATACCCGCTACATGAGCACCAAGGCCCACGCCAATAATACGCAAAAGTGCAGTATTGAATCCCAAATCCTGGATCAAGATGTTCACGAAGGATGCCACTACCGCACCACACTGAGGAGCGTTGCCAAGGCCTTGGGTATACAATTGAGCGCCAGCACTCCAATCGACCGCGATAATGTTTTCATCACTAGTATTCAAGTGAGCTATAACACACAATTCAAAAGATGTGATAAAAATTTATTTCTTTATGTACTATATTTACTCTGTAAAATTAGATGAAATTAAAAAACTAATATGAAATTTTCATTAGCTGTTCATTGTATACCAGCGATCCGGCCCGACTTCATACGGATAGATAGAATTTTTAAAAATAATATACCTAGCCCAGCTATAAGTTCTGTTAAAAATGAAAACGCATTTTTTATGAAGTAATGTAATATTACTAAAATTTATACCTACATATTTATTAAAGTCTCAGCAAAAAATAAAAAAATATTCTATTCGAACCACCTTTGGCTTTTATATAGGCCTGTAATCTGTCTCCATAGCAAATTTCACCACTGCTTGCTTCAAAGATTTTTTAAGAGATTTTCAAAGATTTCTTTGTTTTTCTAAAAGGTCTATGTTAAATGAGGACCAGTCTTCAACTCTTATATAGTCCGGAACATTGGCTTCATGCCAAGCATGGGTAGTTCATGCTTTGTGACCAGGTGCAAAGTCCTGCTAGAAAGTCCACGGTATTTTTTTTAAAAGTGTATTGCTGAGAAGTTTCACAATACGATTCAAGACTGTATTATGATACACTTTGGATGAAGTTTTCACTCCTTTTTCACAAAAATGTAGTTTTGTGACTTCTTCACAAAACACACCCCACCAAACCATTACTAACGCAAGATGATGACTACGTTATACCTTTCCGACCACTTGAATAGCTTCTTTAGAACTGTGAGTGTATACTTTATCATTTTGCGTATTCTAATGTTCTTCAATCGTGAAACTTTTTTTATGGGTAAAAAGGATATTTCTGTGCCTTTCTACTTGCGTATCGCGACAGAAGGCGATTTGATCAATCCACACTCTTTAATTGTAAAAATTAGTTTGGGGCATGTCCTGTATATCGACGATAAGCATCGAGCTTCAGATCATGTTTTATAATACGCGACAAAGTCCTAGCGGGAATCTTTATTTCTCACAATAAGATTTTTTGTGTCCTAATGGGGTTTCGACGAATTCTGGCTTTAACAGCATTAATAGCCTTTGTAGTTCTAACAGCACGCGGCCGCCCCGATCTTTTCTGGTCTTCGACAGAGGAAGTGTTGTTGTATCTATTGGTAGTACGATATACGAACATACGGCTGATACCAAGCTTTTCAAGTGTCTGGAATATGACCGACGGCTTCATAGACACTTTGTGCAAGGCGATCACTGCAATCCTATTTTTGTTTAACACCCCATTCCATATTTTAATTTGATAATGATGAAATGAACACGAAAAAATAAGTGAAATAGCGCAAAATCAAAAGAAGTTTTTAAAATAATTAACGTGCTCCAAATCCAAAATATTTACAAAATTGACAAAAAGATAAATTTTTATGTAACAGTATTTATGGCCAGGCTAGTTATTATTTTAATGTTATGATTTTTAATGATGAAATTAATGTCCACTTCTGGTATTTTTTAATGTTTCTGATATTAATAAAAATTTTACATAACAATCACTTATTTAAATTTTTAAATACATAATCCTTACTAATATCACAAATGTGAAAGTGAGTTTGTTTGTTACCACTCAGCGCCTTAACAGTTTAATCGATCACTATAAAATTTGATATACACGTATATCAAATTTTATAGTGATACTATAAAATTATATGAGATGGACGAAGTCACGGGTAAAAGCCACTTTATTATATTAAAAAAAATTACCTGAAACAACGAATGCATTAAAATTTACCGCCGAATTTTCTACATAGTTATGTATAGTAATAACGACTGGTTTATTTATGTCGATATCAGATGTCATAATTGAATTTATGTTGGGCAACAACGGCTGGCTTACTGTAGGATTAGACCTGAAAATAAATTTAATTTTAAAACATAAATAAATATATTTTATAGTATAGAGAATATCAAATCCAGTTGGGAATGAGCCTGATAGAAAGACCTCAATTACTTCATGATATTAATATCACAGAATAAATAGTAAATTCTAAGACAAATTTGTTGTCGAAAATATAAAACTGCTCCCACTTAGAATTTAATAAAGGTAATCTTGTCACTATCAAATTTCTTAAACCAAACACAACATTTATACTCACTATATGACATAAAATAGGTAAAATGATGGTATGTAATGGATGGTAATCAGGTGCCAATATCTATATGAACTTTATTACTCTACCCTTACTAGTTATTTAAATCCTTCAAACTAAAATTGTATGTATTTTAGCGCATATTACTCCTCTATAGCCACTATCATTTACTGCTACCATTGCCATCTATTACTTTAGTTACTTAAACAAACTATGTCCCACCCTCACCAGCTATCTAAATACATAAAACTAAAATATAATGGTCACGTTATTACTTTATGACCGAAATAGTACATATGTTCAAAATATTATCGAAACTGTGGCTGTGTTTCGGTTTGAAGGGTGGGATATGGCGTGAATTTACAGGGTACAGAGGAATAACACCTGAGTCCTCAGAAACGGCAAAGCATGGGGGGTATCATGGGCGAAACAGTATACTCTGTTATGTCCATGGTACCGCTCATGTCTATAGGCGACGGTTACCACTTTCCATCAGGTGAGATGTCAGCTTGTTTGCCATTCTAAGTTGTATAAAAAAAAAAAGAACCGTTATCCGCAATTAGATGTATTTGCCTCCAACTTACGGGAGTTTCGTCGAATGACCACAAGGTGATTGTGTACAGAAATTTAGAAATTAAATTTATTTATATGTATTATTTCTTTCTTATATATGTTATTGTACTGATGATTTCCTGGGTGAGCGTATTGGAAGACTGTAAACCTCATCCGGTAGATGTAATGTAAAATTTTTACAATTTTAACGATATACCACCTAACTTCACTGTGAATAAAGAAATATTAATATTGCCATAATTCACATGTTTTATGTTTGTTTAATACAAATTTAAGAGTTTAAAAAATATACTAATAAACAATCTCTGAATTGTGTAGCATGATATTTTACTAACCTGCTGAAGAAATGAAAAACGACATCTGTGGGTGACAAACTGAAGCCAAAGGCTGAAATTAGAATTATTTTATGTTAAATTGTGAAATCTATGAAAGTATTACAAACATTAAAAAGGTTTGAAGTTTAATTGTTATATACAACTCATAGTACATATTTTCAAAATTTATTTATATATATTTCATAAACAGATTGCCTAAGTTAAACAGATTTGAATTAAATTCAGTACACAAGTAACTCATATCCTAATTATTTTTTTATAACTCACATCAACTAAACCACTTTTCTAAAATAACATTTAACACAAACCTGCAGTTGCGACACAAACAATAACAGATAATTTCAACAGAGCGCGCATGTTGACGATTAAAATAAAATAACTATCAATTCCAACTTTACGAATTTTATATAAAATCGATTTATCATTTATTACTTCCTTCTAAGTACGTTTAATCCATCAGATAGCAGGCAAATTGAAGTATTAAAAACAGATAGATGTAGGTATTTCCGCTGAAAATTTTTAAAGGAAAATTTTTACAGTGTAGGTGGGCACTGATATAGGTAATTAATTACAAAATGACTAAACAACTGCACTTACTGCGCATACGTGAAATTTTAAGATATATTAATACCTTCCTTATATTTCATCTTTCTCGAGCTGCGCTCTATCACTATTCCAATCAATTCCTTTTATCTAAGGTCGTAAGCAGTTGTGTTTGCATGACTGTGTTTCGGTTTGAAGGGTGGGATATTGCGTGAATTTACTGGGTACAGAGGAATAACACCTGAGTCCTCAGGAATGGCAACGCATGGGGAGTATCATGGGTGAAACAGTATAGTCTGCTATGTCCATGGTACTGCTCATGTCTATAGGCGACGGTTACCACTTTCCATCAGGTGGGCCGTCAGCTTGTTTGTCATTCTAAGTTGCATAAAAAAAAAAAAAAAAAAAAGTTTTTAGGACATTCGTTTACTGTTCAAGCTATAGGTAGCTGTAGATTGTTTCTATAAGTTTGTTTATTTACTTATTTCTTTACATGCCTTATTTTGTAACCTTGTATTTTATGAATGTATATAGGTAGGTATATATTGAAATCTGTTATTTTTTAATACCTATGGAGATGTAATTCATGTAATGATATATATACACTGCCGATCAAAAATTTGAGACCACTAATAAAAAAATTTACGAGTATTATTAGTATTGTAACGCGGGCACCAAAACCGCCACCGCGCAACGGCCGCGAGTAATTCCCCTTTCCGATCGTCCTCCCCGCCCACGTTGCCCTCCCGTGCATTATCGTTAGCTTAGCGGCGCCGTCGCCGCTAAGACAGTTACAAACTGGCTCTTAAAGCATCTATACACGACGCACTGGCTCGCGTGCTTACGCCGATTATTCAAATGTAACTCCGTTTCAATAGCAAAGATATGTTGTGAAATTCATAGTGTTTCCATTCGATGCCTACACACTATAATATTATACTCTAAATATTATTTCCAAAATATTGGTGATAAAAAGTATATAATCTACACACCTGCATATTCTACTATTTACTGCCTAATAGTTTATTCTTTTGTATATAAGCCAAAAAAGGGCAATAAACAAATATTTTTTCCAAACTTTCCAATGTGAGCCGAGGAAGAGCTAGTTCTATAACCGATTGTAAAAATTTTATTATTTATTTATTTAACTCTTTATTGCACTATAAATAAAAATATACAATGACAAGTGAATAATTCAAGTGAAATACAGTCACATAAATACAGATTGAAATATACACATAAAGGTACAAAAGGCGGTCTTCTCGCTAGGGCAATCTCTTACAGACAACCTTTGGTTAAAGGAGAACAGATAGAAATGGGCAGGTGGCGCAAGAATGAATCAATAATTTTTCGTGCATAAAATACAAAAATCTGTAATGTACAAAAATATCAAATACATATAATTTATTAAACTACTTACTATAACAATATATATAGAACATACATACAAAATACATAAACATACACATATAAATACATACATAGCACACACAAGGAAATATGACAAATCTAGTCCAAAAATTACAAAGGAATGGAAAAGAGTAACTACAGTGAAAGAAAATGTGATTTGACTTGACCTTTAAACGAAGCCAAGGATTGAGCACTCCGTATAGACGGTGGCAGCGAGTTCCATAGGCGCACTGCCTAAACGGAAAAGGATTTGGTGTAGTACACGGAGATATGTGCAGGGGTTTTTAAACGGAGACTATTTGAGGTACGCGAAGCGTGACTGCACTTCACCTAGAAATATAAATCGCTCTTTAAGATAGTAAGGTGTAAGAAGATTGAATAGAATGGAATAAAGAAGAGATAATATATACCAATCTCGGCGTCCACATAATGGGAGCCACTTGAGCTGAGCGCGAAAATTAGAGATGTGGTCGTATTTACGAAGTCCAAATATAAATCTAATACACAGGTTTTGGAGACGCTCATGTTTATTAAGCTGGACTTCGGTGAGATCAATGTAGCAGGTATACCGCATTACCGCAGCTGACACTTTTTTTTATTTTACATCAACTTTTAATTCTAAATTCTTAAAATATTTTTAATGTTTATTCTACTAACTCTATTCTATAAACTCAGTATTTTCAGGATTATCTACGAATATACGATGTCGTTACAGGTGATGAATTTTGGATTTATCTTTACGATCCAGAATACCAAAGAGGGTTGACGTCAGGCAGGTGGCCGGTCGTAAAACTAAAAACCAAATCTTTTTGTAATATGGATAAAATCATATTACGCCGACCCCAAATGATTGGGATAAGGGTAGGAAGATGATGATGATCTACGAATATCCGCAGTTAGTTTGATTTCGTGATTCATACAGGCAAGACGTTTCTAAAATTGAAAAAATTCGTGAAATTAGTATTAAAATGCAATCTGCTATCGTTGTTCTCCATAATTAAAGCAAATCTGAACGTGAGATTGCATCTCAACTTAAATTATCGAAGACTTGTGTTCATCGCACTAAAGATCGTCCACGCTCCGGGATACCAAGAGCTACGACTTCTAGTGAAAATAAATTTATTGTGGTAACCAGCAAGCAAAATAGACACCAAGTGTTAAAGTCAACAAGTCTCGAGAAAAACCAGTGTCAGTGTCTACAGTGCAAAGACGATTGCGAGACGCCAAGTTGTTTGGTCACGTTGCTGTTCGGAAACCTCTTCTAAAACGGCAGAATAAGAAAAAACTGTTACAATAGACCGAAGATTTTAAAAAAGTGCTAAGTATTAATAAAACTAAATTTGAAATATTCGGTTCAAAAAGAAAAATTTTCATTCGATATTCCGCCAAAAAAAAAGATAATGCCACGGTGTGTAGTCTCGACTGTCAAGCATGATGGCAGCTCTATTATGGTCTGGGGTTGTTTCTCAGGCTATAGAACTCAAAATCTGGTTTAAATTAAAGAAATTATGAAAAGGAAGCATTGGTAAGTAATTTTGGAGAAATATACTCCCTCCGGACTAAAGTAAATCGGCCAAGGATTTATGGAATGGAATGGCTACAGGCCATATGGAATGCATTAGAAGAAAGCTGGAGGAATATCTCGCAAGAGACTATAAACAAATTAATTGCTCGCACGCCAATATATTTTGATGAAAAATCTTTTTAAACTCTCTTGGGTGTATTTTTTTTTAAACATTGTATTCGTCAAGACTTCAAGTATTTTTTTTATTTCAAAATTTGTGTAACATTAAAATAAAACCTGTTTTTCATAGAGTTTTAAATGTATTGACTCATATCACTCATATATACTCAGAAAGTATTCCAAGAAAAAGTTTTTATGTATGTGAGACTGGCCAGTTATGATTTATTTAAAAGCATGATTACTTATATGTAAAAATAGGTACGTTCTAAATTCAAAACTTCCCTCCACATTTTTTTGCGAGCTAATTAAAATTACCGTGAAAAATGGATTTGCGTCGAGAACATTTTCGCGCTATGATTATTTATGATTTTAAATGTCGCCTAAAACTGGACAAATCGTACAATAGACTTCAAATGGCATTCATGAATGAAGGCCCTTCTAAGGCAACCGTGTATCGTTGGTATAATGAATTAAAGCGCGGTCGACTAACTTTGGGGAATGAAGAAAGAAGTGGTCGCCCTTTGACGGCTGTTACGGAAGAAAACGTGCTAGCAGTGAAAAATTTGATCCAAGACACTAGACGAGTTACATACTAAGAGATTCAGCATATACTGCAGATTGGATCAGGAAGCCTACACGTGCATCTATGGGTGCGGAGGATAGTTTCACGCTGGGTGCTGCACAACCTCACTGATGATCAAAAGCAGGCAAGGATGGAATGGTGCCATGATATAATAGACAAGTTTGAAGCAGGCTCGTCTCGGTGTGTTTACGATGTCGTTACAGGTGATGAATTTTGGATTTATCTTTACGATCCAGAAACAAAGCGCCAGTCGACGGTTTAGGTGTTTCAAAACGAATCAACGCCTACCTAAAGTAAAGCGACCTAGAAGCGGGGGAAGATTTTGATCGCGAGCTTTTTTAATTTGACTGGCTATTTGGTGTTATTTCCTTTACGAAACCAAAGAAGCATTAACGCCGAATGGTATACTACCAAATGCTTGGCAGAAGTTTTCTCTATTATGAACAACAAGTTACCAAAAACAGGGCTCCACGGGCTACTGCTCCACCACGATATTGCGCCCGCTCACGCCGCAATCAAAACGAGGGACTTCCTAGACAGCACACCGGTCAAACTTCTGGGTCACCCTTCTTACAGCCCTGACCTAGCACCGTGTGACTTCTTCTTATTCCCAAAAATAAAAAATCAGCTCAAAGAAATACAATTGTCGCCGGATGATGCGCTCTCAGCGTTCGAGCAGACTGTAAACGAAGTGTCTGCGGCGAACTGGGAAAAGTGTTTCGAAAACTGGTTCAGACGCATAAAACTTTGTATAGAGGCTGGTGGAGAGTAGGAGAGTAATAAAATATATATTTATCTATAGAAAAATTTTTTTCATGTCGCAAAAGTTTTCTGAGTGTCCCACGTATATATATATATATATATATATATATATATATATATATATATATATATATATATATATATATATATAAAGTAACGATAACCCGCCAATTGTTTTCTCAATGTAATTCTTCTTTATTGTAATTCTTTGTATCTTTAATAAATTTACTATTGTGATATTCTGGAAGAAACAATAAAGTATATTTATCTGTCTCATTCTAATAGTTATAAAGATAGTAAGATACATAGAATCTACTACTGTACATGGTATTACTGATCAATAATGGTAGCATGTGGAAGCAAAACATATTTTTAGATATGCTATAATAACAAAATGGAATTTATTAATCAATCAGTCAATATATCAAAACATAATCCAACATCCTCTTACGTAGTCAGCAAAGTGTTATATTTAGGTATGTATTATAAATCGATTAGACTTGCGTTAGACATCACAAAGAACAGACATATCCTATTACTTTTCAATCATCTTTTCCCGGTATAACCAAGTCTGCAAATGCGTCGCTAAATTGTAACTGGTATATGTTTTGGTTAAGAGCTCCAAGTGCATTATGAATTTCGATATTGCTCTTTATAAGGATAGAAACTACCCTAAGTAGTGCAAGGTTGCGAAGAAGCACATTAGTGTAGGACGATTTAGCAGTAGATAGAATCAACTACCCTACTAAACTATATTTAACAGACTTACAATACGCGGTAACAACCTTGGAAACATTAATGCGAAACCTCTTAAATTTTTAAATTCATTTACATCATTGTGCTCGTATTTTGGGTATCAGCCATCCATTATATAGATGGTATGAAGCGACCATTTAATAAAACTGCGTATATTTTTATTTTCAATGACAGCGAAAATAAATACCAAAATAGATAACACTTGCAATGAAAATTGTATTCGTATATTCGCTTAATGGTAAAAGTACTTCTGCCGCTTAGCTTGGTGCTAGATAGGTAAAATCGATAATGTTATTAATATAATTTTAATATCACGATCAAGTTACATGAAATTGATGAGATTAGGTACCTACTTACAAAATAAATTAATCTTAACCAAGTATATATTTGGTAACAAATTATCTAAATCGACGTGGAGCGATGTAAATCCCATTATAAATTTTTGAAGATTAAGCTGTATGATTTACTTGGATTAAACGATTAATATTAGTATCAAGAATAAGTAGATATATGTAAAAATTCTTAATGAAACATTTGTATCATAACCATAACCAAATCCTTTTCGTGTTTGCTACGGGTGAGTTTTTAAACATATAAAATCTTGTTTTTATATTTTATATTTTGGTAATTTTATTTTTATATAACCTAATCTTTATGTGTCATTAACTAATAAATACTTTTCATGTAAGTGAATTTGAATAGTATAGTCAGACTGAATATTAATTAAATCAAAATAAAATAGTGTTTTCAGTAAGTACTAAAGCTTTTTTTCTCTTCCTTTTCTTTTTACCTTTTCATATGCACAAATATAACTAAATGATATTAAATATGTTAATTGTTTATAAAAAAAATACAAATCATGAGTATACTTTTGTACTTTGTTACATGGTTTTCCCTTTAAATCTTAACATCTGGATTATTACTTATTTTTTTTTTTATCTTTGTCGTTACCTGAGTATGTTACGAATTATAATTTGTATTTGTACATTTTATCTTTCGATAATTTATTTTTGCTACTATAAAAATAAAGAATGATAAGATACGATTTCGATAGTTGCACGACACCTTTAAAGCAAATAATACATGCATATATTTATTAAAATTTTATAAAACATCATATAATACCATCATCCTATAAATGACGAGTAAATTTCTTCGGTAGAGATGCTTTCGTTACTCACTCTAGAAAAAAACTATTATTGTATCATTTTATTTTAGACACATACGCAAATATCTCTCTGTCGACAGATTATTTTCTCTAAGAGAGCAGAATTAGCCGAGACGTAAGGTTTACTTAATGTACATGAAATTTTTGTCTCTACTCATCGGCAACTGCTGGTTTATTTATGTAGACCCTTTTCCAATGTCTTAAACATGATCATAAATTTATTATTATATAATACCTTTTTATGAAATAATACAAGTATTTTCTAATAATATCAATATGTATACCAAATATTTTCTTTTAAATTACTTTTTTATAACTCTAAGGGCAAACGAACAATCGTCTTACCTTATGGTAAGCAACTATCGCCACTTATTACCACCAGCAACACAACACAAAGAATTACAGGTATGCTGCCGGACTTTTAAAAAGAAATATGCTCTATTCTTGAAGGTTAAATACCATTTTACCTTACTGAGCTCTTCTAACTTTTTGAGAACTATCTTAACTTTTTCTTTCAAACAACCGCAAAACTGAACGTTGCTGGATATATAAACGTCAAGAATCGCTAAACTCAATTTAATGTCAAAGGCAGTGATTCGAAACTAAGGAGATACGACAAACGGAGTCTTTTAATTCTTTAAAACATCCCTTTTAAAATATCTCTAAAAGCCTAACCGCAGTTACTAACCCACCTGCCAAGCGTGGCAACTACCGGCAAAACTCCCTTTATGTGGAAGGCTTGATTAGCGGTGGACACTTAATGGCAGAAATATTTTTTATGCAACTTAGAATGGCAAACAAGGTGACAGTCCACTTGATGGAAAGTGGTAACTGTCGCCTATAGACATGAGCAGCACCATAGACATAACAGAGTGTACTGTTTCACTCATGATACCCCGATGAGTTGCCATTCCTAAGGACAAAGATGTTAATCATCTGTACCCTGTAAATTCACTGCCATATCCTACCCTTCAAACTGAAATACAGTCATGCAAATACATCTGCTTCGCGATAGCAACACGAGTAAGACAGAGGTACCCAAAAAATCTGGTAATGATGATGATGAGAGTTACCTTTATTATATCTTTGTTGTATCTTTATTGTATCAGAAACCTGATTGCAGGTTTATATATATATATATATATATATATATATATATATATATATATATATATATATATATATATATATATATATATATATATATTTTTTTTTTTTATTTTTGAACAATGTCTCGTTAGTTAGAAAAAAATAGCTTTAAATGACCTGCAAGCACTTTATTAAATAAACAAAATCAATATTAATCAACTAATTTCTTCTGTTTCATTTGTAGGTTTCATGATTATTGAGGTGGAATTCGTTTGACAGGTACCCTGAAATGAGAATATTTTGCAATTAGCGGTATGTGTTACCTATAATAAGTACCAAAATTATATTAAACAGGAATAATTATGAACATTATGTCGAAAATTTAAAAAACTGAATATAATTAATGTTTCTATTAAAAATTGCCATATAAAAATTTTGTAATAAATACAATAAATAAATAATATATTCCGATTTAAGACAAAATAAAATAAGTATTAACAAATATTAAAAAAACCAAATTCGACATTCAATCGCACATAACGATTATAATGTGTAATATGCACACAAAGGTAAATTTAAAATAAAAACTGTGAATTTAAAAGCGTGTCAAAGAAAGAAAGTTGCATAGTAAAATGCATAACATCACAGTGGAATTAATTCTGAAGTACCATTCTCTAAGCTTATATATAAATTTGCAATTTTAACTTGATAGTTTAGAAAACTATTACGGTATTATACACAATTTTGATCCTTAGAATAACAATATCACTCTAATAAAATATTAAATTTTATAAATAGAAATAAAATCATGCTTCAGAATCGACTCCAATGGCGGAGACCGCCTGTTACGTAATTTTAGCTCTAATCCATTCAAAATTTTACAACCTTATTATTTCCGTAAGCCCTTATATAGAGTTCTTCAGTGGGATGCGGCGGTTCTCGATACAATCGTCTTAGTTGCGGTGCAAGTAATTTGGGGGCAGGAGGGACATATGGTTTTCCACGAGCACGGTTTATTTGTGACACTACCATGCCTATACAAATGGTCACTAATGCTCCAGCTAGCGTGTACCACATATATGACACATGGAGCATCGGGTTCACTTCCTCGCTGTCAAAAGAAGAATAAATTCGTTTTATTGGATTTAATAGTAAGATATCTTAATAATCATTTAATTTCACAAGAAGCCTCCTTCAACTTTGAATAAATTCATTCGTACTCAGTGGCGTGCCTCAAAAGATATAAATATATTTAATGAACGTGCCGTATCTATTGTTTTCGATAATTATCAGAGGCGAAACGCTGCGACGTAAGGCACCTTACTCACTCTGAAGAAGACTTCCGAATGAAGTCGAAACAAATATTAGAAACTATAAGCACAGTAAGATCATTAAATGATCATTATTCAGTATCACATATTAAAAATTAAGGTAAGCTTTAATCATATATCTACATTGTTTTAATCCTCTGGATGTGCAACTGGGAACTACAGGTCTCATACTCAACTGCTTGGTCTACGAAATGTGGTGAAGCCCAGCAATGGGACGTGAGTTGTATGTATAAGGAAAATGTGATTACGTTGTAATAGAATATATCAGATATGATAAAGACATTATTACATGCAATTATATTGAATTACATGTAAAATTGTTATCTGATAATACTACTACTATAATTAATCGTCCCTGTCTGAAATTACAATATCAAGGTTTTAATACAGTATAAGTAATAGTACTAAAGTACAGTATGGCCACTCCCTACCACCTACTACGAACTGACTTCTCTCAAATACGCTCCCAAAATCTAATGGATGTCTCTAGTCTACGCATTAGTTGCTGTCGATGTTGAGGATGGATAGAGGATACATTATTTAAGAGGTATGAATGAGATATGAGGATAATTAGTTAGTCAGCTAACCTTAGTTTGACGATGATTGAAGCGATAATTCAGACAACTAACAAAATATTGAAATACAATTAGTTCAACTGATTAACAATGATAATTACGTCTTATAAACATGAAAAGTAGTATGTGCCCCTCAGAATACACTGCGATACATATAGTATCATTCATACGTTGTTATTACTGAGAACTTACTCGTAGATGTTCTGCATGAGTAATTTAAAGTACATTTCATCCGGCATCACGCAAAAACTACTTTCTTGAGTGGCGACCCCGTACGGGTAAACACAGTGTAGGACCACCCCCCACTAGATGGAGCGACGATCTCAAATGCATTGCAGGGAGTCAGCCAGTGCAAGATACAGGAGGCTCAGGAGAGTTCCTTATGGCAGTATGAGGAAGGTGATGATGATGATGATGTCCAATAGTGAACGGATAGTAGTTAAATAATGATGACGATACTTTATCCTGATACAGCATGTAGAAATAGTCTATTTCATAAGTTTTCTTACTTTTGAAATCCATATGTACTACTTAGCGGACTCTTTGCTAGTTGTACAATAAAATAGTTGTTACCAGGACATAAATATTTCTAACAACATATTACATTACACAATAAAATATTTTATAATTCAACTTACTCTGAGTATCCGGTTTTGTCATCGGAAATAGTATAATTGTATGTACAGCCTACGGTAGTCAGCAATTTGTGAGGATGCGAGATATAACCGCGAGCAATTGCCATCTGAGCGGTGAGGCACCACCAAGACATCATTGCTAGTCCGGTTATGCCGCCCACTAGCGCGCCCTGACGAATAATAATACGTACTTCATCATAACCTTCAGCTAAATTATCGCCCACAGTGTAGTTTCTTGTTGCGAACACTCGGGTCATCTCATGAGTTTCTTACTTAGGTATTCTTTTTTTTATATAACTTAGAATGGCAAACAAGTTGACGGCCCACCTGATGGAAAGTGGTAACCGTCACCTATAGACATGAGCAGTACTATGGACATAACAGAGTATACTGTTTCGCCCATAATACCCCCCATGTGTTGCCGTTGCTGAGGACTAAGATGTTATGCTTCTGTACCCTGTAAATTCACGCCATATCCCACCCTTCAAACCGAAACACAGCCAGTGTTTGTTTTGCTTAGAGCAGTGATTCCTAAAGTGGGTTCCGCATAACACAGGGGCTCCGTAAAAAGTCATCAGGGTTCCGCGAAATTGTTTTTATTGTTGTTGTTATTACAGTCCAACAATTGCATTCTTCACACTAAAAATTAAAGGTATAAAGTACTATACTTTTAAAATATTTCTAATAAAACTTTTGTTTTTATTTAAATTACAGTGTTTTTGATTTATATTCGTTTCATATGGGGATTCATAAAATAAAAGGTATTTTGTGAGCGTTCCGTTATCTTAAACGTTTAAATGTCTAAGAGTATTGACTCGAATACCTACAAAGCACTCAAATTATAGTTTGTACTTAAATTGTAGTTGCATGTTATTTTCTAGTGAAAAATGAATAAAAAAGTTTACTTCCATACTACTTTTTCTATGTATGTTTCCTTTAATGTTTATTACCACATAACTCTGCCAGTTGTATCTATCAGTTGTACGGATTTGGGATTTTTTTATTTAAAAGAATCTACTTATATGTTAGTCCCACAGAAATTTTATCAAAATCGATTCAATAGTTTAGTATCTAAATTAAATATCAAATCAAATAAATGGTTTTTCCACAATTGAAGTCCATTTTTTTTTTGGTGAAACTCAATTTAATGTTTGTTAGACATGGCAGGTTTAAATTATTTTATAGTTTTTCGACTCCTAACTATTCAATTTTACTCGTAGAACTGAAAAAATAGTTTTCAGATTTCCAAAATATATAGCTAATAAAAAAATTCTAACCGTTGAATCCACCCACGGCATTAAAATGCCCATAGAAAAAACACCAAGCTGGGGGCCCATGGTCATTGCTTCTAAGGTCATAGTCAACTGCAGAATTGTGCCCATTTTCTCGACAATAAATACCAATCCTAAAACAAAATAACTATAAAACAATGAACAATACTATTTGTGATAAAACAACCTACTTTCAATTAAACTAATATGTAAAAATATAATCAACCTCGGTAGAAGATATATATTTCCTCTCTCATTTATACTATTCTTCTTTTACGAGTATAAAAATGCAATCATTTACTAAGGTGCGGAATTCTAGATCGTTATAATGAAAAATAGAATATATATGTAGGATTATAATTATATTTATTTACCTACACAAACAACGCCAAGGAGAACGACGACTCCCCTCATTAGCCAAGCAGTCTGCCGATCAGATAGTTGTTTTCTATGAAACGGCTTATAGAAATCTTCTAGAACCACGGCCGACATAGAGTTCAAACTTGTTGACAAGGAACTGGAAAAAAGATATCTTATGTGTTATATCTTAAAGGAACATTCTAAGGATTGCAACAAATTAAGAAAGTTTGCATGGGAAGTTCAAACTTCAAATAAAAAAAGAAATAATTATTTTTTTTATTTTAACAAAATTTTATAATCTAACCTGTACTTATTACTATAAAGAGGAAAAAGTTAATTGTTTGTTTATTTGTTTCTAATGGATAAATTTGAAACTACTTGACGGATTTTCAAAATTCTTTTACGTATTGAAATCTACATTATAAGCGAATAACATAGACTACATATTATTACCAAAAAAATCTATCTATCAGTGCAAAACTGGGCCGGATCGCTAGTATATATTTAGGTATAAGTTAGATATTTCCAACTTACAATTATTAGATAATATGTCAAATTAGAATTAATTAAATCCGTACTACAAAATATGAAATTTTATTGGTTACTTCTTACACGTCATTTTATTGTCATACCTCAGAGCAGCACTAAAAATTCCAGCTACAAATACTCCAGGCAAACCCGGTATGTTTCCCAAAACGTCCATCACTAACAGTGGTAATAGTTGGTCTTTGGCTTTTGCTAGCTAAAATTATCAATAGACAATGTAAAATTTTGGTTTTAATAATACATCATAATTTATTGTAAAAAATTGAGATACCTTTGTCTGAAGAGGATCACAGTCGTGAAAGCGGGCGTAAATCAACAATCCACAGTATAGACAGAAGCAATATAATACTGATATACCTATACAGAATAGTACAACTGCCCTGTAATAAATTATGTTAGCAGATATAGTATAATTTAAATAGATTTGATATTATATCCCCTGGATATGTAATCACAGATATTAGCAAAAAAATATAATACAATTAAGTAGGTATATTCATTTTCTCCTAGTATCTACGTTATTTACCTATATTAAATAAATATATAACTGAAAAACTATAACATAATTTTTTTGATTAACTCAAATAAACAACTACAATTTTTATAATATAATAAAGATGAATATTCTTTATGTATTGATTGCCCTTTGGTGGTTTAACAACTCTACTAAATAGTATGAAATTTGGTACAGGTCACTAACGCTGTAAGCAATCATCGTTACTCTCCATCAGATGAGCTGCCAGTCCGAGTTTTTGTTTGTCATTCCGAGTTATATAAAAAAAGATAATAAAGCATGATTATCCATATGTGCAAACTTAAATAACTTGAAGAAAATCAATTATTCTAGTTCCATAACGCATGTAATATACGAGTTTATATCTGTACCATTTCGCTCCACGTAAAGTGGGTAACGCTAAATAACGTTGCACCATAGTCTGGTTGACAGAATTTGCTTGCAGCCAATAGATCAATCCTCCAATTACCAAATTCCATATTGTATGCCGTGCCAGGGGACTGGGATCCCAACTGTTGAAAAAATATAATTATACTACATTATACAGCATGTATGATCAGCTCAGACGGATAATGCTGAACTGACGCCCGGGAATCCGCAGTCTTCGTGACTTCGTGTACAGCAAAATCAGTTAAAAAAATTTTTTTTCTTTTCATAGAGAGGTCCACCCTCACTCGAGCAATACTAACAGTAATACGTGACAATTTTATCCTAAAGAGTTTAAGATTAATTTCAATCAAAAAACATTTATAAGATCGCCAAAAACAGCATTATCATGGAATTTTTTAAAAAGTTTATCGTGAACGTAGGTTTCATCATCATCAACATCATATCGGCCGTTAACTATTCACTGCTGAATATAGGCTTCCTCTATAAGAAGGTTTTGTCAATAATTATCACATTTGGTAGGCGAGTTGCCAACCGCAGTTTAGCTTTGATAATGTTTTAAAAGGAACGCTGTTGTCCATCCCTCGATCATCGCCACTTACGACACACACGACACGGGATCACACGGCAATATGGATATATAGTATGTGTGGATTTATATAGTATATGTATAGGTATGTATGTAATTACAGTCATAATTATGACGTGTATTCAAAAAATTATGTCATTCGCATTAAATAACGACCCACAAAGGTTAGAGACTACTTGTCATGGGTGTCTCATTACAGAATTATAAGATAACTTTGTTATTACTAAAGTAGCCAGGCAGATTAATTTAAGTTTTTTTTTTTTTTCATGTATTACTTCTGTTGCACTGTTCGGTATTTTGTTCCCTTAATCGCCTCTCATGACATCCTAAGAAAGAAAAGAAGTAGTATCTTATTGTATATCTATACTCCATCACCATAGTGATGTATCTAACTTCATATCATCATAATCAGCAGTTAATTATCTACTGCAGAACATAGACTCTCCCCATAGACTGCCATAAGAAACTGTCCCGAACCAACTACATCCACCGACTCCCTGCAATGCATTTGAAGTCGTCTCTATCTAATAAGGGTCGTCTTACACTTCATTTGTCTGTACAGAGTCGCCAAGTCGGTAAGTACTATACTATTAATATTTTTCTTTGAAAGTTCAATAAAGACGTAGAAAAAAGATTTTTTACTTCTTGTGTACATGGACTATCATATAAATTGCATGTAACCCTAATCACCAAGACTTTTAGAAGACTTGTGGTACATCATGCACACGAATAATGTTATTAGCATTGTTTCTATACAAAAAAAATTATACCGAATGAAATTATTTGTCATAACATAGCTAACCTCTATTATAATAATCTATCTAATCAACTAGTCAGCAAATTGACCTTGAGGCATTATCTGACGTCTGTGTCAGAATGCATATCAATACTAATCAATAATAGTAACATAGTGTCTTTCACTTGAAATATATTTCAATTGTCTAAATACTTAGACGAAGTACATAATTGATTTAAGCGAATAACAGTCGTTCTGATTGATTTAGCACAGATTCTAGCAATAATTACAAAGCGTTTGCCACTTTTTCAGATGAATCGTCAACTTATCGCCCCGTGAAAATAAAAACATACTTGGGAAGTTCAATACGGCCACTGTCCATATTACGTTGCCATACAACAGCTATGCCGCCAACATCGAGTGTTCCCTTTATTGCAACCAAAGCCATCGCCCCAAACATAGCCGTGATTTGTATCACATCTGTCCACACCACCGCTTGAAGTCCTCCCTGAAATATTATTTAACTTTAAAAATGAAGTTACATGTAGTGTATATTATATATAACAAAATTCCATACTCACCGCGCTAGTATAAAAAATGCACACTAAACACACGATTGGTGTTATTATATGTATATCGACGCCAGTTACTGAAACAATAGTACATTAAAATTAATAATGGTAAAGAACTTCCTCCTTCCTAATATATATATTTTTATATAAATGTTAGAGTGTTCTAGAAGCGTACTTTAATGTTTTTCACACAAATTGCTCTATAAGCTATTATGTTACTTTATCATGTTTCTTTGGAAAAAATATTTATTTTCTTTGTTAAAAAAGTCCTTTAAATAGATGCTAATCATTTTGATTTCAGTCTGTAAGGAATGTTGATTCTTTGATATTTATAGATATAAATATGATTACCTTGATTAAAAGCCAGTGCCGGTACGTAAATAACAATTGGTAACCAACCTATCTGGAAAATAATTAGGCATTAATATCAAATTTGTAAGATTCTATAATATTCTTCCAATTTTGACTACCAAACACTTTCGAATATTTTTTAACTATATATATATATATATATATATATATATATATATATATGAAACTTATATATTAACGTTAACGTGTCGTATTCTCTTATTTAAATACCGTCAAAAGTTACCTATTCAAAACAAAAACCTTCAACGTTTTCAAGTTGGAACCTCCACCATCGCATAGATTTCAGGTACCATTTTTCATCAAGTGCGCTATAGGCTTACCATTCATAAGAGTAAACTAAATTTTAGAATAATAAAATAAGAAATCTTTATTTAAATATCCATATTAAATCTTATTACTTGTATATATAAATTTCATTTTACAATATGCATTACTTAGGTACGCTATACTTCAAAACCGCTAAAAAGATTTTAATGAAATCTTGTAAATATGTACTCTTTGTTCCAGGTTTGATTTAGAAGGACCGACACAATGCTTGTCGAGTCAGCTAGTATTAAATAAAAAATATTATATCATGTTTCTGCGTACCTATCTTAATTCAAAATATACATAATGAAAAAAATAATGTCAATACTATATTTATATTTTTGTACTCACCAATGTAAATGCAAATAAAACCGATCCAAACAGTCGGACTCTGTTATCAAATCTCATCGATAAGTACTGCAATAAAGTATTAGACATTTACAACATAATCAGACTAATATTTATTGGTTTATATAAGGTAGATACAAGCTATTAATCAAATTCATTTTTTAGCCTTTTACAAGAAGAGTTTAGCTACTATTTAGAATGAAAATCTAATTTTAGAGGTTACTTCAATAGAAGTTAATGAAAATTTGAACAAATGAATATTTAACCTAACAATAAGATAGATTATTAATATTCATTAATAGTACAATTCGAAAATCGATTAATCTACTGAATAGAATAAATTAAATTCATTTGTTACTAATATCATTTAAAGAGTCTGTGATAACTTCAACAAAATTTGGATGAATAATTAAATGTTTTTTTTTTTT
The DNA here is from genome assembly GCF_026898425.1 of Galleria mellonella. Classification (NCBI taxonomy): domain Eukaryota; kingdom Metazoa; phylum Arthropoda; class Insecta; order Lepidoptera; family Pyralidae; genus Galleria; species Galleria mellonella. Next base: position 6,770,668 of record NW_026442014.1, on the reverse strand, counting down.
GTTCTCTTTATTGTTCCCTTCAAAGAAACTTGATTACTTTTTCATTAACTTCTATTGAAACATACTATATTATTCTATATATTACCTCATAATTAGAGGTGATCTTAAGCTCATGAAACACTGGTAAATAAACCTGGGTCATTACTATCGACATTAGAAATATTCCGCCCATAATGTAAGCATACTGTGTCCCATGCATGTAGACTTCTGTCGGCGATCCCAACAAAGTTATTCCTGAGACGAAACTAAGAAAACAAAATTATAAAATGTATTGCTCCAAATTGCGTAATATGAGTATTTAATAAAGTCCTCCATGTTCTTTATGATTGCATGTAAATGAGAATTCAAGTTATATAACTGCTACGATTCGTTTGATTGATTCTGATAATTCTTTTTTCTTTCTTTCTTTCTGATAAAGCCATTACAACATTTAAATTATAAAATTTATTTCATTAAAATCCATTCAGTCAATTTAAATGAGTCAGGGACGTTACATACACAGGTACAACGATACTAGAACTTTTGGATTTCGTTGCTTTTTCTAGCTCTCTAAATTTTACGATAAATCTGAATAGAAACAATTATTTCAACTTATTCTAGTATACCTAGATAGATATATAGATATAACAATGATTAAAAATATATATACTTAAGATATTTAGATAGAAGTTTAACTTAAATCCTAATTATTAATATAAAAAATTTATATACAAATCATTTACTTTATTTTCCTCTTAGCGAATAAACTATTCAACAACTCTGCATGAATATTTGATAGTACTTTTAGATTGGAACGGACATAGGCAACTTTTTTTATTATCACTTTTTTTCATAATTTACACTTTCTGATTACGCAGGATAATTAAGGATATAAATTAGTTGTGTAAATTTCTGCTTTTTAGATTACTCACCTAGCAACAAGAGACATAGCCACAGGAATTACTTTCATGTTTCTACCACCGAGCAAGTAATCATTTTGAGTTGTCTGCTTTTTCATGAAACCCCAATACACGCCCACAACGGCACTAATCGCCAACATAAACACAAACACGACATAGTCCACCCACGAAAACTTCTGCATATGATGCACCATCTCATTGACCTCCCCTGTCGCCCCCATTGTTCGATCTTATTCAAATGTATCTGATATCATAACTGAAGTGATCTCCTAAGGCAACCAGTATTCAAATGGCACATAGCCCACGACGTCAACTCAATCTGTTACAATGAAACAATTACGATAACTCGCAATTTAAAAGAGGATGTTGCGAGATCCCCCTCAATAGAAGCTACGAATCGAGAACTGACTAATACTTGAATGCTTGAAAACTCTAGGCTAGTAAACAACAACCAGTAATTGGAAAATTCACATAAGGTTCACATTAATTGCTTTTAAGTTAACAGTATGGTATATTTTTTGAAATTCATATATTTTGGTCTATTTTTCTAAGCTTAATATAATTAATCAGCAATCTAAGCATGATTTTTTAACGAAATAAGAGTACCTAAATAATAAATAAAATATACAGCTAAATTTTAAAAGTTTTTGATGACATAATTGATTTATCTAATTTTATCTATTTAAAAAAATAACTAAACTCGATAAAAAGATATGCTAACACTGTTTACTAATTTTGGGAAGTATAGAATAACAGATTATATTATATGATTTATCCCAAAGTATATAAAGCTCTAACACCTTTTCCTCGTATAAAAGATATTAGTTTGAGCTCTATATCCTACAATCAAAACTCAAGTCAACCTCATCTGCTTGTGGTATACTCTATCAGGACTCCATCGTAGTTAATTATTGTCAAATTCATCACGATAAGCCAACTGACCTGCTTTCATTCTCCCCTATCATCACTTACCACCCTCCAACGTATACCGATTGCACAAACAAGGTTACCATGTCATTTTCAATAAAAAATGGCATTAGACTAACGTGGCCTAAGGCCAAGATTTTATTTCGCCAGATATTTCTATCTCATCCAGGGTTTCTTCGCATTCCATTCCTTCGCATTGCTGTTATGGCTACCGTCGATGTTTTTCATATTTTAATAATATTTTATATTAATTCGCAAATATGTAAGTAAATTACCAAATGCCTAATCATAAATAAAAAAGTTTAAAGGGAAAGTCTTTACCCAACAATGAGATACATAAAAATATATATAATAATGTAAACATAAAGCTGTAAAAAACTACGAGTACCTACCCCGACTCATGCAGCCTCAACTATCGTGCGTACAAATAAATGATTATCTATATTTATTTACGATTTCATAGTACGTAAATTAAGCAATATTATGAAAATCATAAATATAACAATTATAGTTTGATTGAAAAACTTTGAAGCGGGCAGAGTTTGAACCCACTCCTTCTACGACATACAAAGGCCATGCTCTTACTCCTCAAAGTATTTTTTTGTAAAAATTTGTTAATTTTTGTAGTAACTCAATTTCAAACACTCGTTTACAGAGGAATAACAACTGATTCCTCAGGTGTTACAACGCATGGGAGGTATCATAGGCGAAACAGTATACTCTTTTATGTCCATGGTACTGCTCATTTCTATAGGCGATGGTTACCACTTTGGTGATAGGTGGGCCGTTAGCTTGTTTGCCATTCTATGTTGCATAAAAAAAACTCGTAAATAGTAAAATTGGCACAAAATTTAATAAAAAAAAATATTTCTCATTTTCAATTATATTAATGCGAGTGGAAGATATTTCCGATAGATTGTTTTTTGTGTTGATTACGATGAAAAAAGAGGTCACTAAAAAAATGTGATAAAAACTATAAAACCTCTAAAACTATTTCAGTTTAATTCTATTTTTGTTAGTTTACTAAAATATCATAACGCTCAAGAGATATGATACAGTTATACACAAATAAAATGTACTCTGCTTTATAATAAAACAGGCATACGTAGCAATAGTCTCACAGGGTGGCAACGGGGTTCATCTCTGGTGTTAATTAATATCAAATAGTATAAAATGTATTGTATATTTGTGAAGTAATTAGTATAAAGCCTCGTCATGCGAATTGGCGAAATGACACTGTTTTGTAAATAAATAAATAAATAATCAGCTATGTGTTGATCGGTATCTTTTATAATGTTTAATCTTGTTTAACAATCAAAAAAATACTACATCTTGACAAAATTAGTATGGGTAGACATGGAACACACCATCAAAAAATGTTTCCTTTAAAACAATAACAATTTAAATTCGTTCTTAATTTTTTTTATACAACTTAGAATGGCAAACAAGCTGACAGCCCACCTGATGGAAAGTAATAACCGTCGCCTATAGAATAGAATAGAATAGAAAATCATTTATTCAAATAAACTTACATTGAAGCACTTTTGAATAGTCATTACATTTTTTTTAATCTACCGCTCGTTCGGAAAGCTGTCTCATCACAAGAAGAACGAGCAAGAAACTTGCGTGTTGCTCTTTTAAATAATTTTATTATTACTTTACATTTTTAAGTTTAAGTGTGTGAATACAAACCACCAATTAGCACTAATTCAATTAAATACTCAAAAAGAAAAAATATTGAATACATAACCAACTGGTTAAACAATTAATAAGAGGAAATCAGTCATAGTGATTAGAGCAGACCAGTCCCTACAAGCAGCACCCGTTCACGAGTATGACGGATGAGCCAGCCATCACTGCGCTCGACCATATTTTAGGGAGCCCAATGACCCGGCCCACCACGCCGCCACAAGTCTGGACATTTTAGTGAGCATGACTACTCAAAACACTAGACCACGTCAAAGCTACTCACAATTGCCATCTGATAGTTATAGTATTCACATTTTACATAAGAATGCATGCGGCAAAATACAAAAACCGCTACACTTTCATATTTCTAAAATCAATCAATTAAATCAAGAAAGCAATGAGAAAATAAAATTATAACGTTGTATGCTAATAAACTAATTATTTACTTGATATGTTGTCATCTATGACACACTTACATAAAAATTGTTTAATATAAGATTTGAATTGCCTCTCTGTCAGATTTAATGCAGATTCTGGCAGTTTATTATAAAATCTTATGCAATTACCATAGAATGAATTACTGATTTTGTGCAGACGGCATTTAGGTAAAATAAGCTTATTTATATTGCGTAAGTTTCTACTTGTACAGTCTTTGAGTTTTTTAAAACTCTCTAAGTTCTTCCGTGTATACATAATATTTTCATAAATGTATTGTGAAGTAACTGTGAGGATATTTGAGTCTTTAAAGCACTGACGCAATGACTCTCTTGAACCCATACCATAAATAGAACATACCACATATAGACATGAGCAGTACCATGGACAAAACAGAGCTACGCCCATGATACCTCCCAAGCGTTACCATTCCTGAAGACTCAGGTGTTATTCCTCTGTACTCTGTAAATTCATGCCATATCCCACCCTTCAACCCGAAACACACCCATGGAAACACAGCTGCTTTACCAACCGTAATGACATGAATGGGACAGATGTGCCCAAGCAAACGACTTTTGTACAAAGTCTCCCTCTTCTTAATTTGCCCAAATATCAATTTATCTTATTGTTAATATAAAAAATTCTACACCAAAAACCTCTTTTCAAAGTATAATTATAACCACTACATCGCAAACATTACGTATGCTGAGTATGTTTGTTAAGTTATATTTTTATAATCTACTTAAGTATTTACCTATCTACATAATTTTGTCTCATTTCATTTATATTTAAATTATTTACAAAAAATACAAATGTAATACACAATTTTTATTGTTTCTATTTAAATTTGGCGCGCGACTAATATAATCCCTAAGAACATGGAAAACAAAGAAGGAATGATAAAGTAAAAACTGTAAATCATATAGTTGTCTCCTTTCTTTTTATGCAAATATAATAAGTAAAAAGAGGACCAAAGATATTCATCAGTTGCTATTTTTCACCATTCATAGCCTAAGAACAAAGAATTACATAGAAGGAATGATAAAACAAAAACTGTAAATAATATGGTTGCTCCTTTCTTCTTATGCAAATATAATTAGTAAAAAGTGGACGAAAGATACATCATCAGTTGCTATTTTTCATAGAAAATGTTATACGGCCGTATAATCCTAACAAATTCAGATACAACCTAGTTGTATAATTTCTACATAAACTGTGTCGAATATATAATCTAGTAATATAAAATTTGTCTATCCTGCTGACGTTTTGAACAATCCACAGATTAGAGAGACAATCTTAGTATCTCTAATCTATTAATCTGTCATATTTAATTTTAAATAAATTAAACAAAATATATTCTATTAAATATTTAAACAGATTTAATAATAGTAACTATACATAGTTTCTACATTACATTTTAATTGACATATTATGGCTGGATTATTATTAAGTCCAACTGAAAAAAATTTCATTCTTCAAGGTGTGCAAGTAAGTTAATGTTATAAATTTAGTTTTCAAAAATCATCAATTTTGTTACTCGATCAACTACACAATGAATGAATTTGATATATATTTGGAACAGATAAAATTTATTAACTGTGTGTTTATAAACTACTATACTAATACTATGCCTACTAAGGTATTTCTTTACATTCATTTGAACAAAACCGTAGGTTAGGGGCATTATAGTATTTTTTTTTGTACACTTTATTTAAAATTTATTGGATATGTACACTCGAATATGTCGTGTGGAAACTATATTCGCATATTTCTTTATACTTTATTAACTAATAAAATGTGCTACATAAGGCGTATGTATACACACACACAAGTCGGCGTGGTCCCAGCACAGAATAGGCCACCTCTTTCTTTCCTGTGAGTGTCATAAGAAGCGGCTGAAGGAACTTAATGGTAGAGGGATGGGCTGCAGCATCCCTCTTAAAACACCTCTAAAAGTCTAATTGCCAGTGTCAACTTGCCTGCCAAGCATGGCAACTACTAAAACTCCCCTTATAGAGAAGGCATATGTTCAGTAGTGGATAGTTAATGGCTGAAATGAATATATACATGATGTACATGTATATTATTTATAGGTATAATATTTAAGAGGGCATGTATGCTTTTCAACAATGAGTTTGACATGTTTTTGGTGCTTGATACCCTATCTGTATAATGTAAAGATTAGAATAAGTTAGTAAAACAAATTTTTTAAAAAAGCTTTTCTATGTTTTTTAATCAACGAAATGTAGTTAGTAATATTATAATACACAAACTCTATACCATTATTCAAATTGACTGCTTGTGCCATAGTATATTTAGTTTATGATAATAAATACAAAAACAAAAATAATGCACTTACAACCTATATTTCACAGGATGACTTTCGTTCTGATGGAAGATCAAACATTGATTATAGACCTATGGAACTTGAAACTGATGTGGTCAGCCATGCTAGTGGTTCAGCAAGATTGCGGCTAGCTAACACAGATATACTTGTTGGAGTCAAAACAGAGATAGACACACCAAATCCTGATAAACCAGGTTTAGGGAAACTTGAATTTTTTGTAGATTGGTAAGTTATAGTTACTATCTACATCCTTAACTTTGTCAATACAACCAAAATATATCCATTAACCATAATAAAAATAACCTGTCTTTCTTTATCCTATATACAATGATGCCCACATTTCAAGATAATTTATTGTACCATTAAAGTATCAAAATATATATCAGGAGTATACTACTACTCTACTGTAGACTCACACTTTACTTCACGAAAATAACTTAGGAATAAATCATAACTTGAATTTTTTTTTAAATGATCTACATTCATTCCAATATCTATTTACCTAATTTATTCTATTTTAATAATAGAAAACAAAATTATGTTTGATTTAATATTTTTAATTATTTAAAGTTCAGCAAATGCAACTCCTGAATTTGAGGGCAGAGGAGGGGAACAATTAGCTAACAGCATATCCAACATGATGCAGAGAGCATATCACTCTTCCCAAGCTTTTGATTTAAAACAACTTTGTATATTTGAAGGGAAACAATGCTGGAAGTTGTATATTGATATTTTAGTAAGTAATACCTTACATATAGTATATGACAAAAAGTTTTAATAAAAAGTTATAAAATTTCTGTAAACATTGTAAAATTATATATTTTGGAAAATCTGTCCAAAGTTTCTGTTTGAGATAATGAAATAAAAATATAAAATGTACATTTAGGAAGTAAAAATAATTTTCAATTTATGAATATAATTTTAGATATGTTACAATTTGATAATATTGGTACTGGAGTTCTTTTACACTTATGTTGATTTGTAATATGTTCAAATTCATCCAAACTATTTTGGATTAATAAATACTATTATTTTAAATAAAAACTTTATTTTTTACTGGATTGCACAATACAATGAAGGATGATGTATTTATCAGTTATGTGTTTGTTAATTTCTTTTTTAGTAGAATTGAAATATATATTATTATTAACATGATGATTAATTTAAAAAATCATCATACAAATTACATTATTTTAATAATTTCAGATATTAGAATGTGGAGGTAACCTCTGTGATGCTGTGTCATTGGCTGTCAAAGCAGCATTATTCAACACAAGGATACCATTTGTGAAGGCGGCACTCATGGATGGTGGTAATATAGACTTGCAACTGTCAGATGACCCATATGATAGTAAACTACTAAATGTTGGATCAGCTCCTCTATTAGTAAGATTTTTTGTAATATTTTTATACCATTACGTGATGCTGTGATTAACATATACTTTGTTCAATCCTTTCACATCATACTATCTCAAAGAGTAATTTATATTTCTCAGTGAAATGCTGTCATGTTTCTTCATGAATGTCTTCATTTAAAAACCCTTTCACATACATACCTCCATGTACTATACCAAATCCTTCTCCGTTCAGGCTGTGTGCCTATGGAACTCGCTACCACCCTATATATGGGGTGCCCATTCCTTAGACTTGTTTAAAGGACAAATGAAATCGCATTTTTCTTCACTGTAGCTACTGTTTTCTTTTATGTTTATAATCCTAATCTTTTATGTATATATGTGTGTTTTAACCCACATTGTATATTTTTATGTTTCTGGTGCAATAAAGAGTTCAATAATAAATAACTCTGTCCAATAAGATGAGGATCTCTAATTCTATTTCAAATCCTCTTAGTCTAATGTTACTTATATTCACAAATAAAAATATCCAATCATTATCATAGATAGGAAATATATATCTATAGCTATCATTAATTGCAGGTAACATTATGTAAAATTGGTGACAAATGCGTTGTTGATCCATCAGCAGAAGAAGAGAGCTGTAGTGTAATATCGTTAGTAGTTGGAACCACAGGTAATTCTAAGTTCTACTGTAGTCAAGAGGAAGCTAAAAAACTCCCAAATGTTGAATCTAAATGCAGCACAATTGGTATGAACGGAGCTGGCAGTGTCGCGCCGAAAACATTGAAGGATGCTATACAGCAAGGCTTGTAAGTTATTATGTAATTACTTTTAGAGACATAAACAACAAATTTTGCAGATTCACATTAAAAAATAATTAAAATATTTAATAATATATTGTAAAGAGTCAAAACTGTACATTGGGTAAATATTCTTGGAAATGTATGTTCATGGATATGTTATGTAGTACATGAAAAAGAAACAAAAGGATAGATTACTGGAATGTTTCTGTTTGCATGTTTTAGCATTTCACTAAAAATTATACATATACCATCAGCCTTTAACTGTCCACTGCTGAATATAGGCCTCTTCCATAAGGGAGTTACAAAAAATATGGTCTTAATTAAACAAGCAGTGGACAATTAACAGCTAATAAAACAACAACATATTGCTCTATGAAAAAGCAACTGCAATTGTAAACACATTTCACTGATAAATGACTCAATATTTTAAATGTTTCATATCTATGAACCTACCATATTTCCTACAATGACATTTTACAGTTTTGTATGTACATAAAGATTTTGCTCTGCAACTATGCATTTTTTACTTTGCTTTTTTTATCTAAAACAATAATATTTGACTTTTTTTTTCGCAAATAATAATGATTCTTACATGTTTAAAAAACCATTGTTTTGTCATTTTCAGAGAAGCGGCAAAATCCTTAGACAAAGCCTTGGGACAAGCACTTTTACGGGAGAGACAAGAAAATATTAGTTTCAAAAAACATTCATATGGCTTTCTGAAATAAAACTAATGAAAACCCTTTTAATCCCAATAACCTTTAATGAAATACTAAGAATCATAATCGAATACTATTAACTATAAAAATAAAACTAGGTACATTTTACTTTTCTCACATATTCAAATATCACATTTTCACTGTCACCAATCAACCTGGATACAAATATATTATATCAATATAGAATAAGTAATGTTTTATCTAAATATATCTGAAGCTCAAAGTAATTCATACAAAACATGTGTAAACCAAAAATATAGTAGGCTCTCAGTACCTCTTTTTTTATCCCCCATCTTTCATATAGAAAATAATTCTATCGAAATTTAGACAGTAGATATAAATTCTATGTACTTATATAAGTGTCCACTATTGAACATAGGCGTTCGTAAGGGGGAAGCTTATGTTCAACATGGATAGTTAATGGCTGATATGATGTTTAAATTTCAAAGAAATATTATTTTATCTGTGGTACAAATTCTGAATTGGAAAAATTATTACATGTACCCGATTACTAATGGCCCGATTAGTTTATAATGAATTCTTCTTAAAATAGAGTTAATTTCCACCACTGTTGATTTCTATTATTAGGCCGTATTAATAGCCAAAATATATCTATTAGAATTATTTAAAAACATTGCAATAACCTAAACAAACCATACTTCAGTATAGGTACTTATGACTAAATAAAGCAATTATATATCCATAATGTACGCTCCTTAAATTCCATCACTGTGTGTTTCTAATATTAGGTTGTGTCACATAACAGCCGAAATATATAAATGCTCATGAAAATTATTCCGTGTACACAATATATATATAAATGCCTTTTATGTTGTTAGTTCACTATGTGAATCAACCCATAGACGTATGCTACGATGATAATGATTATTATAATTATGAATAAGTATTCCCGTAACATACTTTCAATTACGATAAGAAACAATCTGCATGGAATAGCAATATAAATCAATCTTTAATTCTAATTAATTCAGAAGAAGCATCACTGTTCTAGTGATTGATACAAGATATATATGATATACACTAAACCACAATCATATGCAGATGTTTGAAATTATGTTTACTTTGAATTTGGTGTAATCAGATCCAAAACAGCAGAAATGTTGCCATCCTTGCTCTCAATGAGCTGAATCAACCAGGCTTCTTCCGGGAATCCCATAGCAACCATATATTGAATAGCAGCTTCAATGTGAAGTTCTGAATAGGAAATAAAAATGTATTTATATAACTAAATAAATTCGATATGGCAGTACCAAGAAGAACGAAGAATTATGTACCAGTATTTATGATTTGATAAAAGTTTCACTTTCGTTGCATTTGATTGTTACATTAACCATATCCAAATGTATTGTGAAATATTTTTTCTTTACAGTATTATTAAGAGACCAAAACAATATTTAGAATATAGAGAGTATGGTATGTTCAAAAAACTTTAAACATTTAAGCATAAAAGCAATTCGGTTTTTATTAAGAGACCAAAACAATATTTAGATTCAACATCGTGGTAAAAAAAGTTTAGATTAATGAGAGATATTTCTGGGCAATTTAGACTTTTGTCTAGCAATACCTAACGCAATAGAAATGTAATATGTCGAGATTGAAATCTGGAAATGAAACCACTACCTTGAAGGGACAATTTCCGATAATAAGGTTACATCCTATTTTCCAAAATAAATTAATAATACCCAACATAAAAAATAACAAAGGAAATTAAGGAACTTACTAGGGTGGGGCTGACGTGGTTTCGGTGCTGGTGCAGGTGGTGGAGTTACTGGAGCAGGCTGGGGTGGAGTCTGCGGCGGCGTGGCAATCGGGGTTGCCTGTGGAGCGGTAGGCACCGATGGTTGCACAACCCGGACTTCTGGCTCTTGGGGATTCAACACTAATATTAAAAAATGAAATTACATGATCAAGTGCACCATAACATCATGAACATGCTGATGATAAACAAATACCGAAATTATTTAATTTTATTTATACGAAAAATTATATACTTACTGCAACGCAATTTGGTAATATGAAATAAGTAATTAAAAATAATTTTTAATAAAAAATAGATTTAGATATATATAAAGAATTAAATTATCAAATTACCAGCAGTCGCAGTGTTTAATGGTGGGTATAGATTTCCACCCTCGGATATTTTGACATGTTCCTGGAATTCTGCAGGCAAGTTAAATCCAATTGGAGCAGCAGGTTCAGCTGGAGCAGTTGCTTCATCTAATAAATCTATAATTTTAAAAATTTTCTTAATATTAATTTAATATTTAAAATGTAAATCAGTGACTAAAAAAGAGACTGTAATCACCTTTTTCTTTATTAATCACTGTCCAGCCATCAACCTTATCCGGGGAAGCATCCCTATTAGATTCGCCTGAAGCGGTAGATGCCTGTGAGTCATTAGTACTGTCAAGTCTATCAGGCTTTGAACATTTCTTGTCATCAGTTGTCGTTCTCATCTCAACGTCATTAGAATTTGCAGCGTATGGCGGATTCATCAGAAAATCTTGCAAATTTAATTGACCAGTCAAACACATTTCTATAAATTTAGATATATTTTCAGCATTGAAATTGCCTGGTAAGAAAGGGCACTGTGGTGGCACAAAGGCACCCGAATTTTCTGATGTGCTTGCCTCTGGTTGCCTGGGAGTCTCAGAGTTTTCACTGGCAGTTTTAGCCTGTTCTTGTCCATGCGATTGCGCCTGATTATTCGTCTGAGAAGGTTGATTGGCTGAAGTATTACTATCAGCATGCAAATCACCAACATCGCCGGCTAAATTTACGAACTCATTCATATATGTCGCGAAAGTGTCCAGCCAGCCTGATCGTGAACGGCGGTGACGCTCTCCGCGGCGATGATAATCACCATGGTGATGATTGTCCCCATGCTCTTGGTCCTGATGTTCACCACTGCGATGTTTCCTATCATCATTTTTATCGTGTCGGTGCCGCTTACGGGAACATTCTTCAGCAGCAGGGCCTACCACAGACTTCAAGAAGTGGCGAGACCTCTTAATGGCAGCTTTAATGAGTGTACGCTAAAATAATATTGTCTATTATAATGACTTAACTACTTCATAAGACTTAATCGAAATCTATGCCACATAATTAACAACATACATTTTTAATATACAAAAACATAGGTAAAAAAATGTATAACATTCATTGTGACCATTATGGAATACAAATCAGTTATAAACTTGCCTACTACTTGGTATTAAAAAAACCATGTCTCAAAATTTTTTTACCATCTATTTTTTCTTCATTAAGTGTATAACAAAAACATTACTTTTTATAATAGCTAATAAAAAACAATCACAAATGTAACTTACTAATTGCGAATAATACTGTTACCGTTCATAGTACAAAGGTGAAAATATTCATTTTTTTCTAACTTGTGGCGCGTGCTTTAAATACCAAAAATAATTCTAAGTAACTAACAAAATATATCTAAGGTATACCGGCAATGTTGGCATAGGCACACGCAACATGCAATGTTCACGATGCAGGCCTGATGTTTCGCAACGTGAGCAAAGATCAAAATCGTCGCAAGAGATGCACTTGTAGCGAAAACCAATAACGGGTCCTTCACATCCATCACAAGTTACGCCGTAATGTTGTCCACTGGTGCTTGCAACTGTAAATTTATAATCAGTATATGTTTAAAAATTGGTGCTGCCCTTGAGGAAACTGGAAAATGAATCTATGCAACCACCTAAAATTCAAAACACAAAATAAATGAATAATCATGACGTGGCTTTATCTAAAATAATAATACTGAGAGGTAAAATGGAAGACCTTGATTCTTTATTATTACATAATAAAGAAGCAAGGTATTTTCAATGATCTGGTTGCATACACTTCATACAAACATTTTTTTTAAGTCTGCATGAGCCAAATAATGTTGTATGAGTATATGACCTTCATCCATGCAGTGCATGTTATGTACCAGTCCGAAGGATATACATACATACAGACATTATTTATTTATACCTCATAGTACATGTTAATAACAAATCTCGAATATATTACTACTATTACTAATAGTTTCTAGATTTTTACTTTCTAGATGTTCTCACTAAAAAGCATAGATTTTTTTATGTTTATGGTATATACCTATTTGTTTTCTAACATTCGTATAAAATATCTCTGCTTTTTTGCACTGTAATTCAACAGTGGGTAACTAATATAAAATCCTATATATAAATATAGACTGTGTGACCATTATAATTATTTAGTCCTTTAACTTTGTTATAGATTCATTGCAGTCAATGGAAAGAGGTGAATCAGTACCATTCTTTATGGTTTTCTATGAGGGATGCCTATTTTCAACAGTGGATAATTAACTGCTGAAATAATTATGATGATATTCACTGAAGAGTTCTTAATTTATTTTTAATGATGGCACAGTAAATAATTCTACAATAAGTTCTCGCTGCTGGAATTATCTTTTCATGAACAATATTTACATAGGTGCTTATGTAGATTATTGGATACACTTGGTTTAACAAACACAATTGGCACTCTTAAACATAACGTGATGCAACTGTATCGCTATAACGCTATTTTATGTCAGTTTATTATTTAAATTTTACAAAAATCCAATACATACAATGCATTGTATGTATATACTTATGCCATAATATTATAAAAATATTCAAGATATTGTTTTAATAAATAAATAACAGATTTATAATTGAAAACATTAAGAAATATTAATATTTATTTCTTAATTATACTAAGAATATTTCTTTGCTGGATATGAATTAAGAACTATAACAATATATCATTTTAGTAGTGGAGATTTTTTTTTGATGGGTGAAAATGGAATGGCAACCCCACCTGCGATAACGGGATACGCTGGCGGTGCGCCAGTGAAGGATGAGTGATGATAATGAAAACAGGCCAGTTAGCCCATCATGATGAATTCATCAGGAATTAACCATGATAGTTTCCAGGGGGAACTACAAGGAGATCAACCTGGTAGGGTATATAGCTAACAATAGGAATCTTAGTCTCCATTACTGATAATCCCTTTCCTCCCTAGTAGAGATTATTAACTAATAATACTTCTAGTAGTGTAAAGAATATTCCTAGAGATAAATAAAATGTTCTCACCATTAGCAGTATCAGTTATAGCTGAGATTATAATATCACAATCGTCGTCCTTGGGTGCTGCTTCTTTGCAATAAACATACAATTTTATTGGCTTATTAATTTCAAACATAGCTGTTAGAGCAGCCATCATTTCTTCATCTGAGGAAATGGTGATATCATCTTCTTCTTCATCTGATTAGAAGTTTTTACAAATTTATATACTCTTTATTGACCAATATGAGTACAAGTAGATTGGTATTTTTATAGAATAAAATAGTAGTTTCATTCAAACAGATGTATAATTTAAATAAATAAAAAAGAATAAGATATATAAATCAATATATTAATTAACAATAATTGTTTATCAAATTAGACTTTACAAATACACTAGAGGAAAAAATTAAGGGATCAAAAAATGCCAAATTTTTTGAGGTTTTTCAAGTAGCTGTTTTTTTTTCTTACAAATGGTCATACTGGAATTTAAAAAAAAAAAAGGATTTTAAAGCTCAAAGTTTCTAGTTTTGAGATCTTGTAGTTTAAAGAAAAGTCACAAATCACTACTTCCATATTATCAGGTCATTTGTAGTCCTTTCACCAATTATTTAGTGGTACATAAAATATCTTCATTGCTCAATATTTCAATGTTGTAATTACTAGTTGTAATCAGAAGCATATTAGAAAGAAAGAAAACATTGATTGCCAACAACAAAGAGTTACATTAAGTATTAATAGAAAAAAAACTTTACATTTGTTACTATTGTTATTAATTATTAGAGTAATCTCAATAAAATAATAAATAAAAAAGTATACAACCTTACAATGCCTTTATCTAATTTTATAATTTAAAAGAAAAAGTAATAATTTAGAATATTAATGATTTATAAGTACCAATTAATAGAAAAATTTTGAAGAATATAAATAAATAGAACAAATTTGCCTTCTTGTATAAGCTCTATTATTTATCTGTATTAATTTATTTGGATAAAAATATACCTGAGTAGGTATTTATTATTAGTAGGATTTACTAATTGTGCAAAGTGAAAAAATATAACACAAAGTATTATAAACACTTTCTGTTATTGAAGCAAAATAATTAATTATTTATTTCAAATGAATATAATTTTACCTTTCCAAGTCACAATATAACTCTTCTCTTTCAGTCCAGGAAAAACATCTTGTAGTTTAGCATTCAAATATTGAAAACTAGTGATGACACTCTTCTCAATACCAAACCTCCTCACTTCAGGCTTAGCATCTTCACTCCAAAAGGTGTAAACTTTGTATTGTACATATTCATCCATGCTGTAATGATTTGCAAATATTAATAACCTCGATTTTATCTGTAGTTAGTACATAAAACAGATTTGTCATTTGTTTACAACTAGTTTTAATCCAGATTACAGATGTGACTCATAAAATAAAAAAGCTCAAATGGCGATGGACTGGGCACATCATGAGGTCATCAAAAATAAATGGACCCAAGATTTAATTGAGTGGTATCCACATGATGGAAAAAGAAACTGAGGTAGGCCAATAAGAAGATGGGAGGATGATTTGCCCAAAGGCTGGAGACAAGCTGCAAGGAATCGTTACCAATGGAGAAATATGGAGGAGGCCTATGTTCTAGAACAACCTGAAAAATAAGATGTTGCTGATGTCAACATTATTTATTTATACATATTTACAATTTAAAAAAGAATCTGTAATTCAGGAATAAAGGATATTTGTATTTATTTATTAGTTTTAATCCATTACTTCTTCCATGTGATTGGGATAAAATATTGCCTAAGTATATCATTCTTCATCCCATATATTATGTATGTACCATACTTCATGATTGGTTGAGCATAAAATTTTGCTGTTAAATGCACCAAAAAGAAACAAACAAACCAATAAAAATACTTTAAAATTCATAATATTACTAAGAAAAGCTTCATTGGCCACATATGACAACATTGTCTTCCAGCCAACTTAAGATTAAAATGGAAATCATCATTGTCATTTATTTTAATACTTATTGAATTTGATCTGTAAAAACTATTATAAGTAGTGGTCTTATTTATATCTAGGTCATGTATTTATGGAACATATTTACTTAATATGCAATATTTAAGTTAATAAAGCAAATTACAATTAGTTAATGAATTCATTTAGCTGTGTCAGGATATTTATCTAAAGATAATATATAGGTACATAATTTTATGAAGCTATATGTCACTAATAAAACAAAGCATGATTAAGCTGACCTTTTATTAAGACAGATAAATAAAGAATAATATATTTCAATGTACCCACATACATACTAATAGTCAAAAATTTAATAAAATACAAATTACTTACATACTCAATAGTTTACCATCAAAATAATCTATATAAGTAATAATAATATTGATGTACCTACATTTAAAAAAAAGCTTCATTTGATGGTAAGTGGTTACTATAAAGTGTAGCCACTTAATTAACATTTAATTATACAACATTAAATAGTCATAAATAGATTCCATAAATATAATCTATTATTTATATTGGTTCTATTAATAATATATATGCTCTTTTTTGTGTTTTTTTTTTTAATGAACCAAATTTGGTCAATATCATGCTTAGGGGTGGTTTTAAATCTTATTTTAAGCAACTTCAAAATGGAGGTTCTCAATTCACCAGTATTTTTTGTGATTTTTATGTGGTAATTTCACCAATTCTGAACCAATTTTGATAATTGTTTATGCAATCTTTCCATAAAAAATCTTTTATATTTATAAACAAATATATTAAAATTATTAAAAATGTAATTTCAAGCAATTGTTTTAAAATATTACTTGAAATAGGTCTAATGAAAAAGCATGAGGTGTATGCATCATGGACAAATTCCTATATATATAGCAAATTTAGTCTATTTTTTAAATTGATATAATAAAAATTGCTTTATAATTAAGTGATTATAAAAGTGATTAATTACTTATGGTACAATTTTAAAGCCTTATTCAAATATGAGTATTAATGTTTATATAAAAGTTTCATCACAAATAGACTAATGAACATAATCTCTTTTGGTAAACTTAAAATGCAAGATAAACAGCAACTACGCAATAAACTCACTGTTGATAAACTTACTTTAAGATTAGTAATCGTCACTTCCACTAGTAAAAAGAAACAAAGAACGATACAAAGTTAACTGATTTGTACAGCAGTGTATTAGGTACTGTTTGTTATTAAACGGTGTAGAACATTAAATATGGTCGGTAAATAATGAATCATCAGATAGAAGGTTGGAAAAGAAAATATTGCCGGTTGTGCAATAAGCAGAATTAGTTTACGTTTTATTACAAGTCAAAAATAAAGTCACAGATAATAAAATGTCGATGAACTACCACATCTGTCATAACGTCATAATGACAACATGATGACATATCGAAATTCTTTAATTTTATTTTGTTTATATATGTAATTCAGAAATATTTTGTTTCAGTAGCATAGATTAAGGATAATAAGTTTTTTTTTATCTATATCTAACAAAACTTAACTTAGGGAAGTGTTAGAATACTCGAATGCGGTACTACTAATTATTAATATACATACATACTAAAATTACATATATAAACGAATAAATATATATGAATAACAAATATACTTACACATATATGATATATACTATATTATACACGAATTTGGCAATAATATAAAGAGTTTCAAAAAGATAATGGAATTTACTCCTTAAGTAGTTAGGAGACTGGGGGTTTCGAAGAATATTTTTATATACATTCTATGTTTTAGTTGGTTTCCAATTTTTTGTGTTTCATATTGAAAAAACTAATGCTGCATAATTATTCGTCTTTCCTAACTGTATTTGGATGTAAAAAAATTTGTTTATTGAAAAATAAAAGACGACACAATTAAAATTTTCAATTTTTTTAGGATTTACACCATGTAAATTTATTGTTAAAAAAATCAAAATTTTGGAAAATGTTTAAAAATGATTGATTACTTTGCAAAAGTACTTAGTGTGTGAGTCGATCAGGTGACATACCATAACTGTTTTATTGATGTATTCGAAAAGGGCTTCCTAAAAAAAGAAAACCAGAGATAACATCAGTACCTATCATAATTCGTATCATTTACTGATATAATTGTTTATCCGGTAGGAATCGAGATTTACCAATATGATATAGGGACAAAATACGATAGAAGTACTACCGTCAGGATGACCACGAGAAAAATCTAATAGTTGGTTAAATCTAAGCTGGCGTAAAAATATATAAAACGAGCATTGACAAAACCGTTCAGAATGTTATCAACTCTTGCCAAGGTTTTTTATTTCGAGTTATTACAAGTGAACATGTACAGTCATGTATGGGCACAGCTGTCAGAGGCATAACACGGTTTCCAGCCGCAACACAGCACAACAAGCAATTTGCTTAATTACATGACTCGCCTGATAGCGATCGTGGGTGGAGGGCGGCAGGTGGATGCTGCTTATTTTGATTTTCGGAAGGCGTTTATGTCGTGGACAACATGTTGCTGATTAAATTGACTAATGTTGGCTGTACCCCAGACAAGGGAGTTTCCTTTATAACTTTTATATTTGTTTTATAATTTTTGCGGCTTAAAAAGCTAATTTGACAATTAGCTAACTAAAAGTTGACCCGTTTTTAAGGCTCGATGCTCTACCTATATAATATAAGATCGGCACATAAAAAGAGCTTTCCTTCTGGGTGTATTCTGTGACAAAGGGTTCTTTTATAATATGCAAAATCAAAGTAATAGGCATTCGTTTTAGTAGGTAAATAATATAAAAATTAAAACAATAACAGCTACAAATATTTATTAACATAACATTATTACAGTCACAATACATTATTATATATATTTTACAACTGATAATTATGTATAAAATATTAGAAATGAATGGTTTATGTAAATTATAGTTATCAATCCTTATGTTCCTTATCAATAAAACTTATTTTATGCCCATGACATGTTGGTTCTTGAGCAAATTTAGGTGGTCCACCTAATTGTATAGTTTCAGGTACATTTAGCTCTTCATTTAGCTTTTTAGCCAGAAAGTATATTTCAGCAAGTGCAATAATCAACGCACACATGACGCCCAAGAGTAATCTAAATCCAAAGTCCAAATTGCCCAACATCCATTCTACACCTTTAAATCCAAATAAGAATCCGGCGAATATCGAAAGAATGAATTGACCAACTGCAATTAGCTGGCGATTTACTTGTTTCACTGTAAAAGTAAAAATGCAACTCATTAAAATTGCGTCACATTTTAACAGGTAAGCAGTGTGACTAATACCATGCTAAATAAAAATTAGGTACTCTATACTTACACATAAATGGATTTATTATTTCTCATGACTGAGTTATATCAAAATCATGAGTAATCCACATTCATGTTATACATTTAAAATAAGTTTGTTTGGCTCTGACATCTAATAGCTCAATCAATCATAATGAAATTTAGCAAGTATGCATTACTTATATTACTTTTATCCTAAATTATGTGTATATATTACAATTATATGTGAGAATAATAGCAGTAGGTAAGTGTTATTAAAATAAATAAATGTATACTTTATTTATCTATATTAATGTTTTAGGTCATAAAACAAATATAGATAAGTATTTAAATAAAATTTCAAGTAAAACTTTTGTTTATTAAATTTTAACAAACACAAACTTTCTTTCATACAAATATCTCCTTTTCTTTTTCACTTATAAAACATTCAGAGCCCTATATATATATATATATATATATATATATATATATATATATATATATATATATATATATATATATATATATATTATATATATATATATATATATATATATATATATATATATATATATATATATAATATATATATTACTACTATTGTTCTATTATTTTTACTTACATTGATATGATATACTGTCTTCAGGAAATCTCATGCGAACATTGTCAACACTTTTTGTCATTTTTCTGTATTCTCTAGCCTCCTGTTGAGCCCTCAATTTTACACATCTTTCCTCTAGTATAGGATTCCGTTTTATTACAGTATTCTCAGGCAATTCAATATGTGAACCTTCTAGAAGTGCATGCAAGTAGGGTACATTCTTTTCGCCATTACTTCTTCTTTCCTGAAGATGAGTATACAACCAATCCATATCTGAGCTAATGAGATATGGACCTTCCTTTTTCAAATCAGACTTTTCTTTATCTATATAGTCTAAATCTTTATTTTGGGTATCTTTGACATCCAAATCTTTCTTATTTACACCATTGATATCTAAACTATTTTCTCTGCTTTTGATTTCTGCATCTTTGGTACATACATTTTTAATGATGACATCATTGTGACTTCCACATGTATCAGTGTCAGACAATTCAATATTTTTAAATTTTTCTTTGACTTTTTTTATGATTTCAAGATCCTTATTATTTAAAGTAAAATTAATTTGCTTTACATCATATCCATTATTATTTTTATATGTAAAATCTTCACCTTTCACTAATTTTGCAATATTAACTGGAATATTATCTGAAAATTCTATATTTTGTAAAAAATTAAGCAATTTTTTTGAGGGGTAGATTTTTAATTTTGTATCTACTAGAGAGCCCTTAAGGTCCATGTTTATTTGTTTGCTATATTCAGTTTATGATTTAAATCAGCATACAAGTCTCTTAGTTCTTCTTCTTTCTCTTCAAAAGTATTGTCAATCCGTTTACATTTAAAGTTCATATCATCAACAAACTGATCCCATAATTTACAAATGGTTTATTATTTCTCAAAAAAAATCATGATGCTAACTAAAAGTAAGTTTGTTTGGATCTGAAGTCATTATATAAATAAAATTTCAGTAGCTAAAACTCTTTTTGCCGTTTGACAGCTAGACAGTAAAGAGAGGCTATATATATATATATGTATATATATATATATATATATATATATATATATATATCACGATTTTCAATTCGTTTTTGCTCACTTTCCTGAAAAAGGGAGATATATTAAATTTGTAGAAGAATACAAATTAGATATTTATTACTTATAATTAATTTCTTTATTCTTATTTAGTTTAAATTTGTAATTGTACTTGAACAAGTTTTGGCAGTTCTAGTGTTTGTATTTTGGTTTATTACTCTGAGACTGTGGTAACTCAAATGAATATTTATTATTAATAAATAAGTATATATGTTAAAGATTTTCTAATCAAAACAATCATAGAACAGGCTTATCATTGTTTAAAAAAAAACTAAAAAGTATTATTTATTAAAAAGAAAATTTCAAAACATTGGCAGTTTACACAAAATTGCTTATTTAAGATAGGATGACAATCTGTCCTTAAATTATAAAGTATATAAATTGGCAATATTAAAGAAAAAAAAAAACTTAGTATAGATTGATCATCTGTATTTAGTTTTATGTTAATAATATTGTAATTGTTTTTATGTTGTTTACATTTTTATTTCTATTTGTAACTACTTTAGCTCTATCTATACCAACAACCAGTATTCTGGTTGTTGGTATAGATAGAGATCACTTACGTTAATATTGATTTTTGTTCTATTGAACAAAAATCAATATTAATGTGAGTGAAGCTACAAGTAAAACCTAGTAACTTATATGTTAGAGCAAGACAGATAAGACATTCATCAATATAATATAAGCTTGAAGCTGATTTGTTAAGAATATGGATAAAATTAATTTTAAAGTAGAATTAGTTGTAAGTGAATAGAGTTAGCTATAATTAAGCATGCTAGCACAAATTAGAAAAAAAAAACAAAATTTGTGCACTTTTCATGTAATTATGCTTTAAACAATAATTATATTAAATGCAAAATTATAGAAAAATCAGAAGTATTTTGTGCAAGATTTATTATTAAAAGTTTCATAAGTTCACATTATATTTCAATTTAATAAGCTAGTTAAGCTTCTTTCAATCTAATTACATGTAAGTTTGGTTTAACTTACATGTAGTTAAAATGTTAAACCAATAGTTATTAATTTAAAAACTTCAGAATAACCACAAATATAATAGATATAAACAATATTAAAATTTTTGCTACTTCAATTCCATATTAATTCAGAACATGTATACATTTGCAAAACATGCACTCTAGTGTAACTCTTTTCTTGTCATGTTTTTGTAATGATATTGCAAATCTGTCAATATATAGTATATTATAGTAAGTTTATGGATTCAACAATACTGCTTTAATTTGGAATAAATTCAGCATGATGAACTATAACAGAATAGAAGTGGTATGTCTTTTGTTTTGAGTTGGTAACTCTCAATATAACAGTTAATATATTAACAGTTATTAATGTATAATCTAAAAGATAACATATGAAGTAACATGTAAAGTCCATGATACTGTTTGTTTCTATAAGCAATGGTTGTAAATTTTAATGAAGTAGGCCATCAGTTTATTCATCAATCTAAAGCACATAAAAAAAATTGTATATGATATTAGTTTACACATAACTTATGCATATAGCCAAGATAATAATCATAATCATATTAGGTATTAATTGGCCACTGCTTAACATAAGCCTCTCTCTATTAGGGGTTTTGCCAATAGTTGCCACACTTAGTAAACAAATTGGCAACTACAGTTGCTTCTTACAACATGCAAACATTCATTCAACAACCAAATGGCCAGGATGGGCCACTCATCCTATGCAAGATCCACCCAACAATAATTACATAACAATATGTACTTTTATATATCATCACAAGTAACATCATGCATCACAATTTATGACAAATGGTTGAGCTAATAAACAACCAAGAAGTACATATTAGTAAAAATTCATTTACCTTCTTAATGTGAAGATAATCTTTTTCCACTTCTTCACACAGCTGTAGTGCCTGTTCTAATTTTTCATTTAAAACAGGCAAGGTTGTTTCACCATTTCTTCTTATTCTATCTGCTTGACTATCTTTAATGTCTGTTAACTTTTCAAGGATTGAGAACAAGTTTTCCACTTCACGATCACCTCTTTTCTCCTACAATTTTTTTTATATTTTTATTTACAATTAACAAAGAATCAATAACAAAAATAATGAAATGTATAAGTATTAATACAATGTAATAGTTATTAATGATTTTGTACTGCAATATTAACATTTTAATCTTGGTATTATAAAGTATTGCATTGAATTAAACCCATTGATTAAAAATTCACAAATTACTAAGGTAAATTAATCATATCTAGTATGGTATTTTCAATTCAGCACACATAAGGCCCTAACAATTAACCATATGGGGGAAAGGGATTGTTAGTAATGGGTTCTAATCCCATTGCTAGCAATATATCCTATCAGGCCGACCTTCATGCCATTCCTCCTGGAAACAATAGTGGTTAATTTTTGTTGAATTCTTCCCAATGGGCCAACTGGTCTGCTCTCATCCTCACCAATCACTGGTGCCCCGTCAGCGTATACCGATAGCGCAGGCGAAATTTCAACATTATAACACAAATATGAGGGCATAAAAAAGAAGTAAC
Organism: Galleria mellonella; assembly: GCF_026898425.1. Classification (NCBI taxonomy): domain Eukaryota; kingdom Metazoa; phylum Arthropoda; class Insecta; order Lepidoptera; family Pyralidae; genus Galleria; species Galleria mellonella. Next base: position 6,746,873 of record NW_026442014.1, on the reverse strand, counting down.
AAATATGAAAGCAATGAAATGAGGTCACGAAACGAGAACATGAAGGTATATTTTATCGGCAGATGCAAGAGTGTAGACGGAAGATGCGAGGTAGTTTGATGTCTAATAAGAAACATACCTCAAATTCTTTCACCATAAATTTTATTTCTCCATTCAAAAATGGTCGATGATCGAATAACCTGGACCAAATTTCTCCGATCTCTAAAAAAGTATTATAATATATAGACGCAGGAAGTAAATCTTAAATTTTAAATCGCATAAGTAAATCTTAAATTCCCGATTATTGTTCAGATACTTGAACAATGATAAATAGGAATGCTGAAATGAAAATCATATTATCATATATTCTATTCATATAATTAATTTATAGAATATTATTTATTACTTGATAGTGATTACACGACACTAATTATATTGATTATAAATATTTTTGGCAATTTGTATATTATGAAATTAAAATAGAAAAAATAATTTGATCTGTATGAATATCACCTCGTGTTTTTTCTATAGTTCCGTCATTATCATTGATTCCCAGTGTTAACAGAGATTCATATTTTTAATCTAATCATCATATAGTGATGCAAACCTACAAAACAACATTTTATACTGTTTGAGCAATTCGCGAATAATTGTTGTTGACGCTCTATTTGTAGAACAATTTAGAAAATAAAATAACTTTTACGAATAAGTAAAATCTTTGCCATTAGAATTTAACCCATTTAGCTATTAGGAAATATTTATGGTTCGTAATATAATTTTTTAAACAATTACTAATGGTTCCTAAACTTTTCAAGCAATGATATCAATTCTGTATCTAATAAGATTAGAGATAGATTTATCCTATCTTTAAATTTCATATTACAGCGAAATGTTTATTCTAAACATTAATGTGAACTAAATTTTTTATAGATTGTAATTAAACTTACTTCAAATTTAATTTAGGTGATTCATTAAACAGGAATTTCGTAAATGTATTAAAATATTAAGTGAAGAAATAAATTTAGAGAAATAACGCCTCAAAATCGATCCCCATATTTGCTGTTGTAGAAAATCACTATAGTGTTTAATATCTATTTTGTGATTGCCAAATATTTCCTTCTTGCCAATGCCATAATAAATTTAAAAAAATGTTAATATGTCGTTGGCATTCATTTCTAAATTCATTCATTCCCTTTTTCGTTCTTCTTCACGGACTGATATTTTGTTTCATTCAATTTAATCAATCAATTTTAGTACATGCATTGTATTCGTATTTGATGGTCGTTTTTGAACTGATGGTTTTGAATTATATGCGATATTGTTTTTATTTGCGCAGAAGTGTTTTATACGTGACAATGTGTTTTATTACTCTTTTATCGTTCGTTTACAGTATTGAGTGATATGATAAACGAATAAAAAAATAATTTTATTTGAGTGTACCATTTTCGGTGATAGTGATCACAATGCCGGGTCTTATTGGTATTGGCGAATTTATTGAGGAAACTCGAGACGACTATAGTTCACCGACAACTTCCACATTCGTGTCGCGTATGCCACAATGCCGGCAGACCATCAGTGCTTTGGAAGAGGTAATTATAATAATTTGAATTCCAGAATAGTCAACAAACTCAAATTGCAGATATAAACTGATGGAATACAGACTTATCCGAAACAAATGCACTTAGTATAAAGATATTGCAATTTTCTTTTAAGCAAATACAGAATATTTTGAATGTAATTGAATTTATAGACTTTGCTATTAAATAGAATACAAACCTAATGGCTTACAATTTTATATGCAACATCTGGTTGTAGGTCGCTAACAAAGTTTTAAACTAATTATCTTGAATCTGCCATTTATTTCGAATAATAATTTAAGAATTAGCAACCTAAATTTAAGTTAAGTGTATTGATTGTATTCTAATTAAAGAGTGTATATTGTTTATATATTTTGTATATATAAGTAGTGTGTATATTATTTAACTACCTACAAGTTTTTTTTCTTATAAGTTAACCCTAATATTTTTATATGTAAATAATAATAATATCATATTAGTTATATTTTTCAGCATTATATTTTGGTAATCAATAATTATTATAAAAATTATATTTATACAACATAAGGGATGTTTTAAATGAGTAGCCCCTCTATCCCTGCAAAGGGCGAAAATTGTTCGATATGATTAGAAAGAAAAAGTACTATGAAGATTTCTTTTAAACATGACATTAAAACAAAAAATTAGTAACTTTTATAAATTAAAATAAATGTTGAATTGAATTAATTAGGGAAAACATTAAAATGGCTATTTTCATATTTTATACAGGGAAAAATATGAATAGAAATATACAAGATTATTTTGTAGATATCACATAAACTTAATCTATCTTATGCACCTTTTCATATACTATTTATGGTTTATAGCCATGGTTGTTCTTCTTTTTCTTTATAAGAACACATTAACTATTAAAGAACATTTTTGCCCATGTTGCTTTATTCTTTCTCCATTTTATTTTATTACTCATAAAATTTGAATTCTGAGTACAAAATGCTCAAGACAAATTTTATTATATAATGACTATAATTAGATATATATTATTAAATGAAAAATAAAAATAGACCATAATTATCTATAGATAAAGACTCTATTAGGACACAAATGCTTGCCTTTATGTAGGGTTTGTTTAATATTAAACCTTATTTTTTATATATTCAATGATACTTAAAAATATAATCAAAATGCCCCATTAACATGATATGATTGATGGTGTAATTTCAATATCTACTACCTTATTTTAGTCATAGTTTGCTGATATTCCTATAATTAGAATTATGTAGGTAAAATATAAATTGACCCACCTTGTAAGATTTAGTATGTGGATTGTTATCACATTAATTTGAACTGTGTCTTACCTTAAACTTGCTAATTTTATATATAGGTACATCTTGTGAATTAGAGATGTATTATCTTATTTACCTATGTTTATCAGTTATGTAGATATTTTGTCTTAAAAATACCTTACACAGAATTGTAACTAGCCACAATATTAATATAATTTCCCATACTGTCCATTTTTCATTACAAAATATATTTTATAATCTTATCTGTACTAATATTATAAAGAGGAAAAATTTGATTGTTTATAATTGATAAACTCAAAAACTACTTAACTAATTTTAAAAATTCTTCAACATATGGGAAGCTACATTATCACTAAGTAACATAGGCTCTATATTATTTTTGAAAATTTTATCTACTTATGTAAAGCCAGAACAGATCACTATAACTTATTATTATTATTAATTATTACATTTTTTAATCAATTATGTCATGTTTACTCACATTATGACTTATGATAGTTATAATTCAACATTCACACAATATTTTCTCTTTGGAGTAGGTAGAAACTATAGATCATCACTTGTTTTTATTTTGACTTGACTCCTTGGCTTCCTACAGGTATTATTTATTCATAATTATGTACTCATGCAAGTGATATTTTTATTTTCTTAATTTATTATTTTACATACATACCTAGTTAACTGACAATTATTTCATTGTCTTCATTTGCATAATTATCACACTTCATTATGATAAAATATGTCAAAATAGTCATATAATTTTCAGTTTAGATTAAAAGAAATAAAACAAGCTTAAATAAGTTTACTATGAAATATGTTTCCTACCTGTGCTCTATTATAGTAACATGATAAATATTGCATCATTTTCATATGATGGTGAATGGAAAATTAAAATAAATTGCTAGGAATTAGTGTCTTGTTTATTTATTTATTTATACTTTATTGTACACAAAATATACATTGTTATAATTTATATTAAACAAAATTAACAGGCATGCTTAACTATATAAGAGTTCTCTTTCAGCAAATTTTGTTTTATTCCTATCTGCTATATAAAGTAACAAGTTATTGTTCTGATTAGAAGTGAATTATATACTAGCAAGATAGATTTAGATAAGTACATGTAAGGTCTTTATAGTTTTATTGTTGTATTTGTGTATTTATCACTAATTTGACTTGTTAAGTTTATATTAGTAAGTATTTGATATACCTGTATCAAATATTTACTATATATTATCTACTATTGAGTGAATGGTTTAGATCTCATAACATCAGAGGACTCTTTAGCATTATCTCAAATTTCTATAGAATAAGTTCTTAATAGTACAAACTGTTTACTACTTCAACCTTGTATAGTGCTAATTACTGTAAAATGCTTTATGCCCATTAGTAGACTATAGGTATTTTGATCTAAAAATTACAGATGGAGGAAGGCTCAACTTGAGTAAATGTATGCTAGTTATTAGGATGATGTAATATTCCATTAGGTATGTCGGCATGATAAAATTCTAGTCTAGTATTATATGACTTATGCAATAATGACTAAAATTATGCAAATAGGAAATAACTCTCATTAACAGAAAACCTTACTTCATTTGTAGTAAAATTTGTGTGGGATTAACATGGGAGTAAAGCCTGATGATCACAAAAAAAAATCATTAAAATCGGTCTTGAGTCAATCTTAGGTGTTGCGTGACACATGAAAATTACTGTCAAATTGTAAATCGCTATTGATGCCAATTGAAGACACTCATTTTCATTCATATTTCATTAGAATATTATCTTCCTTTCCTTTAGCTAATTATTTAAAACTGTTTATAATCGGTGAAATATTGCCTATAATATGACATACAAAAATACAGTTAAAATAAGTATCACCGATTCAGAAATGTTTTACACATGCAAAATAAGAATGCATTATGTAAGAAAGACTCTGTTTTCCGCACTTAGCCTCTCATTTGGGCCGTTGTGCGTAAATGCGTAAAACATACCTACGAACTACCATATCGTCATAGTCGTAGAATACTGACGGATCTGACAAATATTACATATATAGATCCGTCAGTATTCTACGACTATGACGATATGTTTCTTAGACGTAGAAAGTAGATTAGACTGATTTTTTTTTTTTTTATTAGTAAAATTAATAACAGTCTATAATTATATTTTCATTTTGAAACAATCACGTTTTATAGTTTTATGAAGAAGAATAGGTACTTCAATCGTCATACAATTAATACGGGACAAACACGTTAGTGAAACATACCGATTGCAAGATTAATTATCACAATCAATTCAGAATTCGCCATATAATCGAATAACAAAAAAACAGATGGATAGGGAACCTACTTCTTTTTTATCTTCTTTTTTTACATACGAGTATAACATAACCAGAGGACTTTGTACAAAAGTCGATTGCTTGGGTACCTCTGTCCCATTCGTGTTTCAACCGTGAAGCATTTGTGTTTGCATGGCTGTATTTCGGTTTGAAGGGTGGGATATAGCGTGAATTTACTGGGTACAGAGGAATAACACCTGAGTCCTCAGGAATGGCAACGCATGGGGGGTATCATGGGCGAAACAGTATACTCTATTATGTCCATGGTACTGCTCATGTCTATAGGCGGCGGTTACCACTTTCCATTCTAAATTGTATAAAAAAAAAGAAACAAAATCAAAAGTAAGCGAACATCAGATTTATGAATTTTAACGATATTGAAAATATGATCCTGTTAGTCATATAAATCAAAATATTGTTCATATACATATAAACACACACAGAGAGAGACACAAACACACATTCATACATACACACACGCACGCACGCACGCACTTACATAATACTTATCCATACATGTGTATTAGTGGTGAGATCTAAATAAAAATAATTGCATTATATAAATCAGTAAATAAACAATTATCAGTACTACTAAAAAGCCTATGTTAATCTCTGTATACATGTATATGATAATACAAATCCTGTTTCCTACAGGTCAGGCTCAGCCTAGTGTAGGAATCAGTGATAAATTCTGTGCTTATTCAAACATACTTTGTTAAATAAATATATCGTATATCTTTATATAAATATCTACATATCCATGTAGACGTAACTATATATGTTCAATAAGACATTAATAATGAAAAGTTAATTACATCAATAGGAAGTGTCCAGTAAAACTATCTTGCTACTAGTTTTGGCGGTGGGCCAGCTGGAACCGGTTACAAATTGAATAAAGGAATTGTTAGTACTCCATCACTGTCAGGACCCATGTCGAGTTCTGGTAAAAACATCGATATTGTAAATTATTACAAAAATATATATTATTATAACTAACACATTTGTAATTTCGTAATTCGGTATTTATTGTGATTTTGTTTTGATGAGTAAACCGACTTACTGTGGTAAAATATGTTCATCGCAATATGTGCACCATGGTGACCGCTGTATGACAAGTATGTTGTGTGATATGCACATGAGTAGTCGGTTATCTTTACAGTGTTTTATTTAAAATGTTACAAAAGAACACGCGCAATTGGCATTATCAAAAAAATTACACCTAATATTATTATTTCGATTGTAAATTTATGATTTTAGGAGTTAATAATGTTTAAAAATTTTTATAATTAAAATTTATTTTTTTGGAAGATAGTCTTTTAAATATTGATAAGTATATATTATTATATTTTTATGTACGTGCCTAGAGGAAATGTTTAAATTAAAAATGGATAAATTAGCTTTTAAATTTTTGTCAATGATTTCCTAAATAGCAAAGTAAGCAAGTATAAATTATCTCCCACACCCCTTCCCCCACCCCCAATGGTAAACTGTCATAAAGAGTGGACCCGTTCTTTGTGGTAGTCTATGGAGGCGGTACGTTTTACTCCTACGTTCAACAGTGGACAGATAACGGCTGATATGATGATTTTATTTCCTATAACATCTTATGATTTTGGTTAATATTTTAACAGTCAACATTTTTTATTAATAAAAATAAACATTTGTGATAATGACCGTCTAATTAAATATATATCAATTATATCAGATATCTTTAATATATTTACTATAACGTTGCAGCCGCAATAAAACTTTTTACTAGAGCAAGCATCTGTGCCACTATTTTGTAAAAGTTAAAAAGGTCATCAACCGATGACTCATCATTAAAACTGCTACCGGAGATCGGAGTACCTATCGGAGTCAGTTGCATAGCGGAGGGCGGAGAGTTGCGTCAATAAGGGCTCCGTACTAGTAGTGTTACGCGACACAGGTATATTCATCTTGTTAGCGCTAGGGCAAAAAACATCGAAAGAAACCAATTCTATTAGAATTGATATTTTTAATTCATCTTTCAATTAAAAAAAATCGTAAATGTTAAGAAATGCTGTTTTATTTTTACAGGTTAGCGATAGTTTTATTTTTAGAATAGAACTGTAGAAATTTGAGTTACAGAGTGTCCTGTCATTGCGTTAATTTTAGATATGGCCCACCTGTGTATAAAATTTCATGCTACAGACTCTTCACAATCAGTAATAGACCGATTGCACTCTTAGATACCTTCTGCTGAACTATTGTATTGTTTGCACGAATAACATCTAGAATATAGAATGATGTATGAAAATTATTTGCGAATGCAAATGAAAAACGAAGGAACACTCGTAGAATACTTTGAGCGCTTTAACACTAAACGAATATTATATATGTACAGCGGATGGTAAACGAGTAATCGCTTGTATGGTCTGTGCTCTCTAGAGACACCGGAAACAGATTGGTATTCCGTTACATTACATCGATTGTAAAGTGATTCATTATTTTCAAAAGTTATGATGTATTTGTTTTTGGAATACAAGTTTAAATGTTAATTTTTATATTATTAAATAAAAATTTAATTATTATCTCAGTTTTTTTTTTTTTATTTTGTTACATAAAATAATAATGCATTTTGTTTTAAGGCGAATACGAATAAATTCGACAATACAAAACAATGTTATAAAATTAAAACATTACATGTATTTTTGTGTATCGAAAACCTGTGTTTCGCAGTTAAGTGATAAATTATGTAAAAACTATACAAAAGGCAAACAAAACGTTTTTGTATTTTGAATGCATTATAAATAGTATTTTAGCTCCCTGATTTGTTTCCCATGAATGGATTTTTAAAGTTGTTATTGACTAGACTCGCTTAATTAACAATGAATAAAAATATTTTGTTCCTAACATTAGTCTCGTTTAATGTTGTTATTATTAACATAGGCTAACTAATAAGTCTGTGTGAATAACTAACATAATTCCACTGAATATATATAATATTCCATTGAATTATTGTAGTTCAATTGTTAATTATTGATTTTTATTCTCGTCTAGCGTTATAAACATAATTACTTAATCCGTTTGTTATCGTTTATCTTTTTAAATACAGTACTACTGAATCGAATTAGATGTTTGTTACAAGGATTGGTTGATTGTAAAATTTTATGACTATATGTAATATGTAAATAATACTTAATATTGTAAATGTAAAATTGAGTTTATTTGATACTTTTTGGCATTTTATCGGCTATAGATTGAGCCGTCATAAAATTTGGTATACAGATACTATTTGGGACAGAGAAAGACGTATGTTACTTTTATTGAAAGAATAAATAGATTTACAATAGGATAAAAAATGGTAAAACCTGCTCATAAATATTGTTATTCATATTAGGACTTACTGATATATTTTTGAGTACCTTTGAGTACCAATAGCTGTATACGCAAAAGGTATAATCCAGTCTGACACTTCTAGATTTTTAGCAACGATCCATTCACTCGGAATGGAAAACATTAATATTTATTGTAAAACATTAACGTTCAATATTATACGGTCATTAATTAAAGAAACAGGTATATGCCTCTACAGTTAGTAGGTGTTACCAGAAAGAGACAAGTTGAAAAGGAAGTGAAATTAGGTAGTTCACCGTGCTCAAAGGCGCGTATTTTTATTATGATATAATGAAATTTTTTTAGTTTACACAAATTTCAATGGATTTCTTTTATGGTAGGGTCACATCACACAATACAGTAGACGTCTATCAATTATTTACTTTGTGCTATGTATGCAGGTTAGTTGTATATAAACAAATTATCCTGTAGAACAAGGAACATACTAAATATACATATAACAATAACAAAGCAAAATATGATTATATTTTTAAAAGTATAACTAAGCTAACTAGGTGCAATAAATTCTAAAAAAAAAAAATAGAATGTTGACTCCTAAAGTTAGCTGATTGAACCATATGAGAAAATGGAGGAAAAATATGTCAAAAAAAACATTGATTTCAATTGTGACAAAATTAATTTGGGATCACTAATGAAGTTAATCCGATTGTGAAACATCCGTTTTATCCTTTATTATTATTTATGGATTAACTCCGTTTGTAGTTGCTTGGTTTTACATTATTTTATAATACGAATATATTCGACACTACATATTTTTGATAGAGCGTCCATAGATATCGAGATAAAATATTTATCAGAGACGCTGTCTGATTTGATTATATTTACTATTATCGATATAGGTAATGATTGATGAAATGTTTGATTAAAAAATATTTCTCACAATAATCCAATAATGAAATTGTAAAACACGTACATACTTTATATTGAGATAAAGCGAAAGTATATGGTTAACTGCCTCGTATTTTATAATATACGAGACGATAGTGCATCATACGTTTTTGAACTGAACTTTCTCTTTTAATGCGTGGTTCGGTCGCTAACTTATGGCATAAGAGTAAATTTATATTCTTATTTTTAGTCAATTTTGGTTTCTTATGTATTAATATTGTTACACAGAACTTAATTGCCATTAAAAGTTGATTTTTGTGATATACTTTGTGATTTTGAATAAAAACCACACAAATTTTTGTTCCATTTCAACAGCACCAACATTCCTCGTCCGCTTTATTTTAGTGATTATCTGAATATATTTATATAAATCTAAACATAATTATATATATATGAACGGATTTGCAAAAATAAAAATATATAAATGTGACTATTTTGCGCATTATATATTTGTACACAATGCAATATTAGGTAATTAAGTTTACCATACAATCTATTAATGTATTACTGCTGAACATTGGTTTTCCCATAAAGTAATTCTAATCTATACACTATTATTTGTACCCTGTAGTGTATGATTAGTTAGTTTAGTAAAGGGAAGTTATTCTTTCTAGGTGTAAGTGTTGCTCTTTTAGTCGCCTTCTATAATATCTTAGAAATGTGCAGGGAGGTAATAAAGTCATATTCTTTCTTATGTACATTACTACACCGACATGCATACTTTACCATACGGATAGACCATATAGGTTTGACATCAATACTGATATAAAAAATATAAAAAAGAGACGATTACCGCGACGTCGCTTTAAGTTTATTATCTCTCATCCTTAATGGATGTATAATCAGTAAAGAAAAGTATTTTTAATAAACATTGTTTTTTTGTGTGTATTCTTAGCTAATTATAAAGTTATGAACCGATTCTCATGGTTCTTTTACAATCGATGTAGTTTAATATTCTATACTAATTACGTCAAAATAAATATGTATTAATTTTCAAATAATAACATTAGGTATTTTCTATAAATTATAAATATTCACTAACAAAATTCATGTATAAAACACGGGAGGAGACTACTAAATTGAAAATACAAAATTTTTTGTAGATACCATCGAAAAAATGTTAATTATTTAATCGCTAACACAAAATAAATGCTAATAAAATATTAATATATACAACGGATAGTTGTGATTGTGACCTAGTCAAGAACAGGTTCGGCTGTTTTTAACATAAATACAGTTATCTCGATGTGTTACAGTCATTGCACACGTATAGATACAATCCAATACAATATACTCTTAACAATTCTAATACGCGATATATTAAATTATTCGAAATATTCCATTTTAGTTGAGATTATTTACTGTTATTTTCAAAAGCAAATCATTTAAAAAGTAATCTATACCGATTACTGTTCTAATTGAAAAGAGTTAAAAAAAGGATATAAAAAAAAGAATAGGCGGCCAATGTATACCTCCTTTTGGAATTGATTAAAAAAATGGTAATTATATTAGAGCTCTTTCACTTATACCGTGGTGTTGGTGTCGCCTCTCGACGTTGTGTTGCTATGGTTAGATAATTTTAGAGATGTGATGGTAATAAGCATTATTTTTACATGATTCTTGTTGAACAGTGCAGGTTACTTGGCGTGTTACGACTAGCAGTGGTCATGATTATGAGTATGCTGCTGATTTTACATTAATGAATAACGTACGTCTTGTAGTCCTGGCCGGTGGTGTTGCGTTAAAAAAAATACAAGCTCATATGGCTACGGGAGTAGTAATTTGTCTACTGTATCTTTTACTAGCTCTTACCTACGATTTCATGTTTGTGACCAGGATAAAAATTAGTTTATAACCTTTTCCATCTCATATATTACGTATACGAGTATACCAAATTTCATAGTGATTGGTTAAGCCGTTAAGGCGCTGTAAGGTAGGTAACGAACAAACACACTTTCACGTTTATAATATTAGTAAATATGTTTATAACAGATATATATGAAATTGATTGTTCTTGTATACTTATTTGATTTGAAAATATAATTGTATGATTCCTTTATTATTAATTAAATACAAACATTGTAAAACATGTTTTTCATAAATAATGATATGGCTTTTGGTATTTACAAAAGTATTGAAATTTTACTACTTTCAATAAAAAGGAAAAATTCTTTCTATTGAGAGTTGGGTAAAAATTTGATAAATGTAGTGTATCCTATGTAATCTACTACTTGTCCTTCACACTCATTGAGCCGGTTTAAAATAGAAAGTTGAATATTTGAATTAAAAATAAACGAAGAGTAAACAGTGACATGTATGGCGTATATTACACAAAAGCAAAAAATATGATTAAGTAGATAAGTATTTCATCATCATCAATTTGTTTGATTAATTGTGTTTCACAAAAAAAAAAACTTCAATTGTGATAAAACCAATTATATTAATTTAAAAATTAACTACTGAATTAATTTTGATAAAATTTCGATGGAACAAATCTGAAAGTGTATCCTTATTAGATAAAAAAAAAATCTATTTTTTTTTTATAATTGACGGAGTTATGAGGTAACAAATATAACCGTATTGAGAACCTGCTTTATTGAAGTTGGTTGAAAAATATAGACGAATTCTCCACCTCTTTTTAGAAGTTGCTTATGAATAAGTGTAAACTTATTTTCTGTTTCACATTTATAATAATATAAGCGTAGAATAAATAGAATACAAGATACCTACTTGTATAATCAAAGAAGTAAACATTTACTAAGGACTGAGATTAGTACGCTGTAAAAATTTTAATTTCCGTAGCGACTGGAACATTTATTTAGCAAAAATTTGTTTAAAATGATAACATACGATGAGTGTCTATGATTATTTTATATATATATTTTTTCTGTTTAGAAAAGATATTTCTTAAAACTTAAGCTAAGTATATAATAAATGTAAGATTGTTTTTTAAAAATAATTTTAACAAAATCAACGAATTAGTGTTATGGGACTATCACGAATAATTGATTATAAATCAGAAACCGATGTTGATGTTTCTCATCAAAATATGTCTGTAAATAGTAAATAATATTAAAACACCCTATTGATATTTATACACGAGCCACAGTTATAGTCACGTTATTTACATTATAATGATGTATAATAAAGAGTGATATATTAATAGTATGTATACTGTAACGTAACCTAAATTCTACTATTCCCAGTATTATTAAATTTATAAATAGTATTATTATTGTAGTAAGTATTATGAAATTATCAAGAAACAAACTTACTATATATATGTGTGTGTAACTGTGTGTTGTATCCCGATAGCGACGCACTTTGGCTCCAAAATCTCAAGATTATAGTAGATTCTAAAAAAAGTATTATACACCCCAGCTGTAGGCAAAGACAAGTGCATATGCGACTTTTTTTAGGGAGTAATCCACTCTCTTTTCCTGGAAAATAATCTTAAATATGCTAATGGTAATTTTGTAATCTGGTGGATAACCCCGCCTGCCTTATTAAAGAAAAATCAGTGCTCGCTGAATTAGCACACGTGTCGCTCAGTACACGTTCAGCTGGAAACCTTTTTAAGGCTGTTATGAAAGTTTTTATAATTCTTTTGTATTTTGTAATTATATATGATGATGAGTTATGCTGAATAAATGATTTTTATTTTATTGAACTACGCGTTATCTTGCGGATGTCCATATCACTGGTTATTCAATTAGATTTTTTTTTTAACTGGCGTGAATGGCGTGAATTTACTGGGTACAGAGAAATAACACCTGAGTCCTCAGGAATGGCAACGCATGGGGGGTATCATGGGCGAAACAGTATACTCTGTTATGTCTACGGTACTGCTCATGTCTATAGGCGACGGTTACCACTTTCATCAGGTGGGCCGTCAGCTTGTTTGCCATTCTAAGTGGTATAAAAAAAAGAAAAATCCGCTACCAATTGGTCAATTTTCGAGTGTTGGCAATCACACACAAACTTACGGTAATGGAATTAAACAAAATAATTATAATTAAAATAACAGTGATATTTATTCATCGACGTACATAAAAAATTATAGATGTACAGTCGAATTGAGAAGTTTCTTTTATTTGCATATAAAATGAAATGTCCACTAGCGTGATAAAATTCATATTATCACATATGCACACACCTTTGAACAGCTTTTTAAATAAACAATTTAAAATTCTGTTTCATAAAAAAAAACCCGACTTGAATCGTGGCAACAAATATTTATTTAATTTTTTAACTAAACTACTAAACTGAATTTAATAAATTTCTTGTACGATAAATTTATTAAAAAAAAAAATTAAAAGAATTGTACAAATCGGTTTATAAATGACGGAAGTAACAAACATAAAAAATACAACCGAATTGAGAACCTACTTCTTTTTTGAAGTTGGTCGGTTGAAAAGCAAGCACCGTTGCCGTAATGCGCGGTTGGCGTGATAAAATTGTGTTTGTAAATCTCTCGTTAGGAAAGCATAAACATTACTGTCAACACTTACTTTGAGTTTTCAGTTAACTATTTTTAAGCAACTTCCGAAATAACGAGTTTCTCAATTCGCCTAAAATTTTTTAGCTTTTTTTTTGGCTTAGTCGCCTATTCTGAAAAAAAATCTGAATTGTTTTAGAATCGATAGGGGTTTATTTCCGTGTTGCTTCCATTTTAATTTTGTGATATGCTAAAAAGGCAATCACAAAATTTCATGTCACAAAATTCAGCGAAAAAGTCTAGATATATTATATGTAAACACGCTATATTTACAATATAGGTAGAATATCTATCTACGAAACAAAACGTTTACATATACGTAATTTTAAAATAATGTGAAATTATAAAATGAACTAGTGTTTACAATTGAAGTTGCTTGTTTTTTGCAGAACAATTATTTATAGGTACTTGAAGTTTTAATAATGAGTTTGCTACCTAAGTAATTCGTACTGCTTTTGAATTGCGAGTTTTTTTTATAGCATAACAAGTACAAGGCCTATCTGATAATAGTTAACAAGCAGTTAGCTTGCATACTGCATGATGCAGTTGCAATTGTTTTGATATTTTACTTTTTATAACTAAAATTTTTCTTTCAATTTTAGTAAGATAAAGTACAGAGTAACCAAATAACACTTACTCAATAGTGTACTACTAACTTAATTTAACGCTTCGTTTAAAAGTAATAAAAATAGAATAAAACTTATATGTAGTAAACATACCGGAAAGTAAAGGTAACCGGAGATTAATATACCGACTGAGATTCACCACGGTAAATATGTCGTGTTGAGTTTAACTCAATTTGAAGACGACCCAGAACTTTCGATTCAACTGCATGTTACAAGGTCAACCGCTTTCCCTATCATGTACTTGGTCGTACAGCTTTTTGCCAGGCAGCCAACCCTCTGTATTTTTGATTAAGAATTTTATTCACTATATAGAATGTAATTAATAGAAAAATAGATACATCCTTATTCGTATCCGTTTTTAGGTTCAGTAGCCAAATTATTAAAATCTAACCATATAATTTCGACATAGGTAGGATATTGAAAAGACAAGTAACATAGGACTGTAAGTCATTCATTCATAGCGTCATATTTTTTGCAGTTTAGTCTTGATTTTTGTTAAGTTACACAAGAATATGTAGGAGGGTGGGTGTCGTAAGATGCGACTAAAGGAACTTAAGGTCAAGCGAAGGGTAGCAGCGTAACATCACCAAAACCTAATTGCAGTTGCCAACCGGCCTGCCAAGCATGGCAATTAATAGCAAAACTCCCTCGACTGCTTATCCTTCGACAATTGAGTTCTTTTAGTCTCTTATGACACTCGGGAAAGGAACGGGTGGCTCATTCTGTACCGAGACCACACGGCAGCAATTTAATGATGTACTGTTGAAATTATTTTTATTTGTATTTTTTTTTCTGTCAGGTAAGATAATGAGTTTTTGTTAACAATAAACGTAAAGTAATAAAAAATGAAATCATATAACAATAGTACAAATCAAAGCAAGAAATGCTATTTAATTTTTTTCTCAACTTATATGACGCATACTACGGTAGTCATACGTAACTTGAATGAATTGAGTCATAGCTTACTAAGCATCTTTGTGTGCTGAAAGCCTCACCTACGCAATAATTACTGTATTGTAAAGACTTAAGACATGTTTTGTCTTATTTTGCAATTTATACTTATATTTTTTTATACAACTTAGAATGGTAAACAAGCTGACAGCCCATCTGATGGAAAGTGGTAACTGTCGCCTATAGACATGAGCAGTACCATGGACATAACAGTTTAGTACTGTTTCACCCATGATGGGGGGCCATGCGTTGCCATTCCTGAGGACTCAGATGTTATTCCTCTGTACCCAGTAAATTTACGCCATATACCACTCTTCAAACCGAAACACAGCCATGCACACACAACTGCTTCACGGTAGAAACACGAATGGGACAGAGGTACCCAAGCAATCAACTTTTGTACAAAGTCTCCTTCTACTACTATATAATAATAAAAATTTAGTGTTTGACTTCTTATTTTTCTGTACGCAAAACCATTCTGTCCACCTACTACCTAGAATTGCCTAGATCGTTTTAGTTTTTAAAGGATGATATTGAATTGGTAACCCCGCATGCGCTACCGGCATTTACTGATGGGTCACCAGTGAGGAATGATAGGTAAAGATGCAAGCAGGTTAAGTTCCATTCATCATGACGAATTCAACAATAAATCAATCATGATGGTTTCCAGGGGGAACTGCAAGGAGGTTAATCTAACAGAGTATATTGCTAGCAATGTGGTTGCTAATTCCCATTACTAAAAATTTCTCCTACCTTAAGATAGTAGTAGTTTCTTAAATAATAATTTAAGATTTTACTTAAAAAAATTGGTTTGGAATGGAAAATATTTACTAAGTGGATAATCATAAGTTATTTATTGTTGTGTATTCTGCGTTTTTTACAAACCACAAAATCATAACTTAAAACGTATATTTTTTTATACTATTTTGGTGGCAAACTAGCATATGGCCCGTCTGATGGTAAACGGGGTTACCGTAGTTTACGAATCCTTGTAACACCATGGATGTCACGCGTAGCCTACCCTTAGGAAAACTTTATATTCCCTAAAATATATATATTAAAACTGTAAAATTCATTATAATACATATAAAGCAACCCTTTAGTTTACCCCAGTTTGAACTGTAGTATGTGGTTTTAGAGCGGAAGCACATGCAGATTAAACTATCGGTTAGTTTGACCCGGTTACTATGGCACACTAGGGTGATTTGTTTAAATAAAAAGCCGACACCAGGTACACGCTCCAACTGAATCCAATTACTGACCGACCTGTGGAGTATGACAATAATTGAACTCTGTGTCTGTTGGATACACTCTACTATTAAATGTATATAAATGAAATTTGGCACACAGATACATTATATTATTCTAGAATAACACATAGTGGAGAGTGTACTTTATTTACTAATTGTTACTTTATGATAATTGTTTATAGACACTTCTCAATATTTATATTAAATTGTTCCACTACAACACTACTTTAATCTTTATAAAACTAGTATAGAACGATTATGGGAGTAAACTCAATCAATTGGAAAGTGAGTCGACAAAATTGGTCCAGATTTGGAGCAAATTTCGTATACGATTATCTTCATCTCACCATTAAGTTTTTTCGATCAATTCTTTGATGTAAACCTTCTTGCAACTTTTTGTTTCATAATAGATTTATAGTTCGGTTTTTGCAATTGGAGTACAATATTTGTGACAAATTTACTGTTAATTATTGTAATTCGAATTTGATTCGTACTTGCGGAACTATATTCATATAAGTATATTTTACTTCGCTAAAAACAGCGATTTCAGTAGGTAAAATCTTGTAGCCACTTAGTAGATTTTGCTTTGAATAATTTTTTTTTGTTCCTTCGCAAAGAATAATAACAGCTTCAATGTACAATTGTGACATGTGAAAAAAAAAGAATTATTAAAATCAGAAAGAGCATTTATTTCAAACCTTTTGGAAATTACTTTAAAATATTATTCTTAGTAACAAAAGTCTAAGAGTATAGAGTCGCTTTCTTGGTTGCGACTAACGACGCATAGCGGCTTGCGTAAACCATGTCCTCATGGCAATTACAATGTGTATCATGATCTACATAACTGCTATGGCAATCATCATAAGTAGCTACATTGTTTTGTTATTTGTTGAATCGTTGCTGTTACTTACCGTTGCTAGTAATTTTCAACCGGCTTCAGAAAGGAGTAGATTTATATCTAAATTGATTTTTATTATTATTTTAGTAATTAATAAGGTGAAAATTAGTAGGGGACCAACAAAGGAATAACCTTTGTTGGTCCCATACTAATTTTCTCAAGTCTTTGTGGTTACATTTAAAATTATTTCTACAGATAAGTTTCCTTATAAACTCTAAATTTCAAACTAAGAGTATTTGCAAATTCATATATTTCTTCTAGGAAACGTCGGTGAGGAATTTGTTTCTAAAGGAATTAATAAATACAAAGACGTCAAGTGTAATTCGAACTCGTACGCTGAGGGTTCCATATTGTAAATAATTTTAAAATAGGTTTTTGTGTTTTTATGATCATTTATTAAAATTATTACTAAACGTAACGTAATTTTTGGAAGAGATTCAGTTTTGTTAGAGACAAGGGTAAATGACATCAACACGACAAAGATTTCTTTTGCATTTTTAAGTAGATATGAGTAAAAATCAATAGCACTAAAAGGGTTACTGTGATTGGTTTTTCATCAATATGGGCCCTATAGTTTAAACATCATACTACATAACTATATTTATTTGTGAAGAATTCCTGATGATTTCTCAGTGTGATTAGAAACATATTCAGTAAATATTCAGTTGTATATTTTTTATGTTTGTTACCTCATAACTCGGACAGTTTTAAATTTGAAAAAGTACCTATTATCTCAAAAGATGTATTTACAGATTGGTCCCATAGAAATTTTATAAAAATCAGTTCATTAGTTTTATTTTTAGACCAAAATAATTAGTTTTGTCACAATTGGAGTCCGTTTTTTTTGTCGGGCACCATCTTTTTTTATAGTGTTTGTATTAACAGATTCTTCGCATGACAAACTTTGACGAAGGGTTCTAGAGCTCTCCCGAAGAGCAAATCTAATCGCATTGAAACCTTGTAGGAGTGTAGTATGACAAGTCTAACAACAAAAGCAATGATGTGGAATTACATTACAATGACGGTAATGGTAAGCTGTTGTTTTGCGCCCCTTGAGCCTTGGGGAAAACGAACAGAGTATTTTTGAAAGGTCTTATAGACGTCGATAACATCATCCCCCATCCGTGATAGACAGATGGACGAAATCCCTCACATTTACCTTTTTCGTAGGTAACCCTACAAATGGCAGCGTCCTCCTCTGACCTTCTCAATATGAATCCAATTTATCGCTGCTTTATAGATAACTATAATTAAGATACACAAACTAACCACAAACCACGATTAATAGTGTGATGACGGTGCCATACAACCATTTGATGTATTTTTGATAGCGTTAATAAAAAATGTTTGTTTCGGTTATTTTATATGATGTCTATGTGCATGTTGATTCTAAATTTAAATCTATTGTTACTAGTTTAATTGTTAGGTATAAGCCATTTTATTGGCTAATTTTTAAGGCTGCAATGAGTGTGATAAATTCATTTCACTAAAGTTTTGAGGGAATTTCGAATATACGTACATATATGTCTTCATTATGCAGGTCATACATTTAAAATGTATGAAATGCCACTTTATTTATTAAAATGCTTCAAATCACTTAGTTACACAACACGTTGTGCCATACACTAGAGGACCGGACATATACTCGTACTCGTGAAAAACATTACCCTCCTTTCTTCGGCAATCTGGTAAAAATTATTTTTCAAAGAAGCCAATAAGACCCACATTCAACATAACGTATTGAAGATGTTGGCTTCGAACAAATGAGAAATACTAAAAAGATATATTGTGTATATAAACAGGCCCGTCTTGACGGCGGTGTGCACGGGGTTCTTGACACGGGCGTAGGATCTTAGGGAGAATATTGCGTACACACTTTACTTTTTCCGTTGTTAAAAAAAAAAAAAAACTAGGGAGTGCAATCTGTTCCTTTGCACCCCTCGCCATTCGTCAAAAATTATTTGACGGTGAAAGGATAAGCACAGCTCTTATTGTTGCACCCCAGTCAAACTATGCTTAAGACGGCTTCCTGTAAATAAAGATTATATAAGATTCAAGAGTAAAGAAGGAAGTTCGCATATAAATCGTGACCAATTTGATGGAAGGGCATAACCACTCAGTGGATTTCGTTTCATTTTCACGTTACTGGATTTTTATTTTATTTTTATAACAACAATTTCTTGAGACTGAGGTGTAAGGTGTTACACGCAAACTTAAATACAGCATATTCACTCTAACCTTGAAAAACCCTCCGGTATTTTGTAAGGCTGAATTACTTCTGTACAGTAAGGATACCAATATAATCTTAGTCATTAATTTGAATACTACATCAATTAACTATGAGGTAATACAAGACAGGACTGTTAAATCTATAATGTATGCGTGAAGGATATTATAGGGGTTTAGTAATTAATAATACTTCCGAGAGGATCATAATTCCTTTGTCGTGTAAACGGACATCGGAGAACTGTGTAACAAATAGGTCATAGGGGTGAAGCTATTTAATTATAATCTAGTTAGAAACTCGTATTAATTAATAGCGTTTTGTTGCGCCCCAGTTGTTCCGTAGTTTCTGGTAGTTATGATACACATTATTTCTAGATTAATGACCGACTTATTACCAGGTATTCATATCGAGATATTACTGTTCATTGTTCTTATTGCGCATTTTATGAAGTTATTATGGTAACTATATTTATTATATAGTGCGTTTATTTTTTTCGTTGATAAAAACTTATTAATCTAGGATTTTCCTACAAAAAAAAAAAAAAAAGACTAAAAAACTGAGTACAGAATTAACAGCGGAGTAAATCTTATCAACTGATAAATAACAAATTATTGAAATCTCTACAGAGTTGGCGTAGATAGAGCGTAACACAAAAAAATAGTTACCGTCAAATTGAAAACTTCTTTCAAGTGGCATCATTTAAAAATAACAGTGAAAAATGCTATGACAAACGGTAATACAATTAGAAATGAGTATAAAAATATTATGTTTAATTTACTAGGAATAAACCACGATAATTTCCAGGTGAAGGTCGACCAGATACAGTATATTGATAACATTGGGCCCTTTAAACAATAGCTCCCCCGGCCTTAAAGACTTGACTACAGTAAATTGGTCCAAGTTCTCAGCATTTGCTTCGATGATTAATTTTATAGAATGCCTTTTGATAGAATGTCAAAATAAAACCTCAGTGTAACCAAGATTACATTACTAGGGCATTGCAACGGAAGCGAGTGCTTTCTTACTGTTCAGTTCAAACACTGACTGAGCACTTGTTTGGTAGATTGCCTAATGCCACTGTGTTTTAATGTGTGTCTACGTTATCAGTTTAAAGCATATTTTGTGCTCTTCAGTTTTTCAAATTGGACACAACGAACTTTAATTGTCGTAAATTACAACAGGTTAATAATGAGTCATTATACCTTTAGTCTCTGTCATATCATATATTGCTTAAATAAAGATAAAAGTGTAACGCAATCCCATAAATTAATGTTTAAGTTAGCCAATGTTAGAAGAAATCAAATGACAATAATCTAGAGATAGTAACTTAGGCCAGAACTGGCTAATTAAAAAAGTATCTATATTGCTTACACTGATTGGCCTATCGAAACAGCGATGTCACTTAAACGACAGGAGCATGCCTTGTAAAAATCATCGTTATAAATTTCTAATGAATTCATGATAGCCCAACTGACATGATTTCGTTCATGATTTCGTATCCAATTAGCCTAAACTAACAGGAAATGCGATGTTACTATTTAGTTTTTTTAATTAAATAAACCACTTATTCATGGATATCATTGGACAATATTAATCTTTTAATTTTATGGTTATGGTTTTAAATTTTATGCTTTTAAGTTACAAATCTAATATATGATTTCATATATAGTACCTTTATATAAACGGCTTTTGGTTTTATAGTATTTATCTAGCAAATACAATGTGTAAATTCATATCGTTCACACGTTCTAATTCGATTTGTCGTCGAACTATGATTTGCGTTAACATGTTTACATTCGTGCAAAGAATGATTTGTCATTCATTCTAAGTAAGCATTTAATACCATTGGCGACTTGTCATCAGTTGTTGAACAAAGAAAACGAACATTACAGTGTTTGTTTTTAATGAGCTATATATGTAAGACTTTTACGAATATTAGCATGTTATTCGCAATAAAAGTATTCTATTATCAAACAAAATGTAAACAAATCTTATCAATTTTAGAATAATACAAATAGTAAGCAGGCAATTTAATGAATAAATATTTCAATATTGATTTGATCACATAACTTCAGTAAGACAAGAAAAAATTTATCCTTTAGCGATGACAATGTTTTTGTTTTGTTGCTTTTGAACAGAAATTACATATAGGTACGAGTACGTACAAGATATGATGCTAGTAATAAATACCTGCACTGGATAACGCAATAAGACAAATGTCTTATTGCGTTATCTAGTCATCATCATAGATCATCGAAATTCTAACATACTTCTAGCAAATATTAAATACTTCAAATTTTGAATTTTACTTAGTGTTTAGCCTATAAAGGAAGGAAAAAAGAAAAATTACTACAATTTTATTTCATTAAATGAAAATTAGTGATTTTTAAAAATTGTACAATATGATAAGTATATACAAAAAAACATCTAAAACCAAAATGTATTACGATTGCTAAGTAAAAATATAAACTGCACTTTTTAACACAAGGATGATATTGTTACAATCACTATAAAAGTTGATAGGTTATTGATAAGATAACAATTTATAACAGTTGTTGAAAAGTTGTTTACATAGACATTAACTAAAATTACTGTAAGTTACATGAGATCTTAAAATATTTTGTCGTGATAGAACTGTGTTGTGAGCTTTGGCTTTTTTTTTACATTTAATGTTTTTGATGGGATTATTTTTAAATATTAGATGGAATAAATGATCATAAACTGATTATTTGGTTACTAAATTTACTTCCAAAGTATAAATACGTCATGGCATAAAAAGTTTTAATACTTTATTTATTTATGGTTATTGTCATTTATATTTTTTTTTTTTCATTAAAATACTCATATCCAGGATATATTAATATAATTACAAACACTTAAATGCTTTAAAAAGTTAAGGTAGAGCACTTGAGGAACCTAAAAGTAGCAAGTTTATTTCGGCCTTGCTTAATTCAGAGGGGGTATTGATTAATCGCCGCTTGGAGCGGCAGATGTTTGTTGCTGCCGACCGTTGAAAGGCTCGTGGATCCATTGTGGGCCACTCTGTAGTCTGACAGCTCGTTTGAACAACAAAAAGTTTGTTCCACCCTGTCGTAATATTTAGGAAAGCCAACTTGAGCAACCACTACGGCTGGATTTAAAGGAAACAACAGTGAATTTATGTATTCGTGTCTTGTTTCAGACGTTGGATTTCGACCGAGATGGCCTCACGAAACTGAAGAAGGCTGTAAAGGCAATACACAATTCTGGAAATGGTATGTAGAACAACAACCTTTTTAGGGATAAGAGGACAGCCATAAAGCCCTATTCATATTTGAGACACGTTGTATGCATACTGATTCGAATGTTGTAGGTTAATAACGTCCAGAATTTCTGTAGTTATTTTTTCTAAAAGTTTAAGTAACATTACTCTTTAGGTCACAAAAATACCATGTCTGTTAATATTTAAATTGTTTCGAATATTTGTATTCTATTACTACTATTCAGACGACACGGGACGAGACTGACTAAAATAGGGATAGCGGAAGCAATATAAATAGACGAGATTAGAACAGTCGAAACATTCGATGCATTATAATGGAAGTTGAATAAAATGCAAAAGAGAAATGACGCATTAAAATATGACATTATACAAATAATCCATCATTCTTGTAGAATGTTTGTTTAGTATCATCTCAAGCTTCTTTTTATCAAAAAAGAGCAGAACCATAGATAACATAAAATCATAATTATGGTAATTTTGAAGTCATGATTAACACGTTAAACATCTTAATCATTCAATGTCTTCTTGTCTGATAGATTGATGCAGGTTTAACAGATTGCATTAACAATGTATTAGCTGTAAGTAATTTATAAATTGTCATCATACTAAAGTCTTAACACCTTTATAATGCTTGAGTTGTTCCTGAAAAGATTAAAAGTAAGAATAAAAATTTTCTTCTGTACTCTTCACGTCCCGCTGAACCTGTAAGAACTGGTGTGGATTGTAAAGTCGTCTAAAATAAAAAGCTGTTTTTATATTGCTCATCAGCGTTTAGTAAAATAAGGAATAAAAGTCTTTACAGTCATATTTAAAATCATAAACTGTGTTTCAACCGAAACTGCACTGATTTTGTCAGCATAATAATTTCATTAAAGAGTTAATCCGCCTAATTTATTACAAGTACATCGCGTGGTGTCAAACAAGGGTTGACATATTTAATGCAGAGGCAGCGCAGCGGGCCTATTGATTTCTTTTGTTCATACCGATGCACTTTGTTACCATGAGGCAGCTTGCACGCGTTCACTTTGTATTTGCATTTTTTATTTTACCAACTAAAACGTGCTACTCACTGACTTTATTATGATAACCATAGTTCATTTATTCTATTATTTGATTAAAAATTTATACATGTCATTTTTTTTTAGTTAGTGTGTTTTTTAGTAAGAATATAATCCAATTTATAACTTTCGATTATACATAATAACGTAATATCATTTTCAAGGACGAAAGTCGTTCAATCCATTGGGCTAGAGTGACCCAAATATCACAATAGTTATTAATATCAGTCGTTGATATGTTATATTTAATAATAATGTTAACATCCTGATTAGAAATTTTATTAGTTTGTCATGGATAGATATTTGATAGATGGCTAAGAGTTGTCTGATATGTACTTATGTTGCACATTGAATTAATATGTACCCCGTATGTAGTATACATACTCATATCCCCATTGATGTTGCATCATCTTCCTTATTTCTAATATAAAGAATCTTGTTCGCAGTAATGCTTGCTTTTTGTTTAGGGTTTCAAAAGCATGCCAGAGCTAACATGTTGAACATTTTAGTTTGTAATCATAGCATTTCAGAGAAGAGCAACAAAGTAATGAAGTATGAGATAAACGGATATAATAAGAATTCTTAACGTTAAATGTAGTCAAAACAAGCAAAAGAAAATTATTAAAAAGAATGTGTTAAATAATGTGTCAAATGTTATTAGCTTTTTTACATTATAAATACAAACTGCATTCAGGCTTCATATATGCTCAAATATTTCAAAAATATATCTTTTTATTTAGGCTTTAATTTTTAAATTTCTATACTAATATTGTATGTATGAAAATTAAATTCTTATGAGTATTTTTGGTAAATAAAATAACACTACTAATATGGTTATCCGCAGAAGAATCAAAGAATTTTTGCAATGTAAATCGCAATCGCTACCGCAGATAATAAACTGAAAGAAACAAATTGGAGCTTGCTAAGATTGTCCAAAAGAAATAGATCTTTTACATTTTATACACTTGCTAAATAAAAGGATACTAGTTTGTAGTGCAGTTGCAATTCCATCGCGTGCTGGGGTTTGTTTATTGCGGCTGTACACCCGTCTCGGAACTGGTCGCGCGGGTTCAAATTGCGCCAAGCCACAGGCGCAGCTGACAAGGTCGAGCGCGCGCGCCTGCAAAAACGACCAATCAGAATCCTTCCATAACAATGAATGATATTGATATTCATAGTGCGATGTGACGAAGTGCAGCAATTGTTAATTTGCTTAATTTGACCCAATAAGGCGCTATTGAATTAAAACATTAATCTAATTTAGGTAGATGATTTTAACGTTAAAACTAGAGACTTTTTTAAATAAATAGAAAAGACAGATTGTAAATTGTATAACAATTGAAATTAAATTGGCTGCAATAAATCAGACCGATCTGGACATTGTTACATCGCTTGTTAATATTTCAAAAAACAATAGTAACTTTTGTAGTGTAGAAATTCAGGTTAACTTAAACGTGTAACGTAATATAACTCGTATGATTTATAATAGAGATTTCTAAATGGTAAGGATATGATATTATATAAATTTTTGGCCAAATGACATAGGTTTTATCAGAGGGGCCCGTATTTGTGGTAAAAGAATTAACAAGATATTGGGCAAACTTGAGTTCAGAATATAAAATATGTAAGATATATACAGTATATAAGAGATGAGTTGGGAATTTAGTAACTATTATATTATCATCTGTACCGTACCGTTAATTTTTTATATAGTAATTTAGAATTTCTTGTTAATGTTTATTATTATTTCATTATCGGTTATTTGACATCTAACTTTGATGAAAGGCTTTGGTCTTCGTTAAGCCTATACAGAATGGAAGCCAACTACAAACCCAGACAAAATGGAGAAATTGAAAGGCGTGAGGCAGTTGCATTTTAATATTCAGAGAGCGTCGGCGGGATTGAGCTAGGCAAATGTGGGCCGCGACACGGATCTCCGTGCTCTTTCATCGCCTTCCAAAACTATTTATACTTTATTTTAAAACTACTTTATAGATTGGTAAGAAATCTTAGTTTGAACTAACTTAAAAATGAAGTGCTCGAGAGATAGCAATTCAAGAGTCGTTCTAAGATCGAACTCTAGATTATTATATATTTCTATTTCTACCCCACCAAATTCTAAAAAGATTTCCGTTAACGATCTTTTAAATTAGTTATAGCAGGTGCATACTTGTAGTTTTTATGCGTTTAAAGTCATGCGTTTAATATTTTGTTTTTCCTCATACAACCCGTCAATAAAAATAAAAGTCTATTTAAAATTAAAATGGCTTTGTTAAATATATGGTATGAAATTACCGCACAATTATCCTGTTATAATAGTAGGAAGGGGCACCGAATAGCTCTGTATATTGTAAAAAATATTTGAAACGTAACATCTGGCACAGCCGTGCGTAAAAAGTAGAGAACTCGAGCGCAGGACCCCTTCCTTATGTCCCTAACAATGCTTCAATGCGGTGAACTTGTTGTCACGCCATCTGTGAAGTTGAAACCCCGTCGGCATGGAGCCCGCTTCCGTTGAAGAGCAGCGCGTCGTAATCAAGTTTCTCTCGAAACTCGGCAAGAATGGCCGTGAAATTTTTGCCGATCTCAGAACAGTTTATGGGGATGATGCTGTGAAGGAACCAACCGTCCACAAGTGGCTAAAAAGATTCAGAGAGGGCCGAGAAAGCGTTCAAGATGACCCACGTTCAGGACGTCCTTCCACTTCACATTCCGACGAAAACGTGGAAAGAATTCGAACTTGTGTTAATGGGGACCGTCGTTTAACGGTCACGAAATTCTAAGAAACGAACTTCAAATGAAAAAAATTTGCGCCAAGATCGTTCCGTGAGTTTTTGAGTAAAAATTCCATTACGGTGACCGAACACCCCCCCTATTTGCCGGATTTGGCCCCGTGTGACTTCTTCTTGTTCCCAAAAACCAAATTGGTACTTCGGGGGCGGCATTTGGGGGACATAAATGAGATAAAAAAAGCTACGACGGGGCAGCTGAGAAACCTACAACCAGAGGACTTTCAAGGAGCCTTCTCACAGTGGAAACGGCGTATACTTTGAAGGGGATAAAATTGTTTACCTGAATAATTGTAAAATAAAATTTTTAAAAAACTTTTATACGTACTTTCCGGACAAACCTCGTATAGTAGTTTTAGTTTTATACTTTAATCTCGTTTACCTATTTTATTTCGATACTGGTACAGTGCTTATAATTCTTAAAGGTCTCCCGTTGTAGATAAAGTTCTGAGGTAAATAAGACTTGAAATCCTTTTTTAATCTTTCCAAAGGCTGGCAATAACTAAGACTCCAATTGAAGTTTAACCAATCCAGTTATACAAATTAGTGTTTAGAAAGAACTGTGTAACAACATTCTTTAAGTAAGTAAATGTCCTTACTGTTTCGTTATTTACTTAACAGACTGTTTAATTTTATTATTTGACAAAAGGTTAGGTCCCTTTTTTGTTCCATTTTTACTTTTAATCTCCAAATTATTTCAAAAATATTACTGTCTCTAAAATATGATAATAGTTTAAATTTCAACTCGTATATGAATAGGTTAAAGTCATATTGATTATTAAATATATTGATAAATTCGGTAAAATCACTTTTCATGGTTAGATTTCACTTGAATAAAAAAATAAAAGTATATCTAATTTGTGGGACTATTTTTGTAACACACGTATATTTGTCTGTAATAGTTGTTGTTGTTGTTGTTGTCTGTAGATCTGGGATATTATTATAGTTGTTTTAAGTTGGGAATTTTAATTTTATCACCATTGTTTAACGTGTAGGATCAACATTGATTATAATATCATTGTTAACTAATCATGACCTTTTCTATTACGAAGTTTTTGAAATAAATTTGAAATACGTAATTACGTATGATTGAGATGGTTTTATCTTTAATTTATTAATTTTACCAATGAATTATCATTATTGAACATGAGAAACCACAAAAGGATTTCAATACTGGAGCTACAATAAAGTTAATCCAACTGAGGAACTAATTAAATGCTCGACATCACGAACAAATCCCTTCACATCGAGTATCTATAGTAGTACCAATGTAATGAAACTTTAATTCCAAGGAGAGCTAAAAGCCCCTTCTATAAAGTTGCTAACGCAATTTATACGAATGTGTTCATATTGTAGCCAGCTGTTTCACTTACATGTGGGAGATTTGCTATTGGAACTTCAGTAAAATATTGATTACCTGTCTATTTGATGAAACTGTATATATTTACCTTCATCTACATAACAAGATCATGTATGTCAAATTGAATAGACAGATACTAAATTGACGTTCTATATTTTAAAAAGTTTTCTGATCTCTCAATTTTAACCATAGCCGAAGATATTAATGATCTAATCTGATGATAAAGTCTGAAAGGGAGACAACGGGCTTTCGATTTAAATTGTACTTTTTTCTGATTAATTAAAACCTCAATGCAGAGGGGTGTTCGAAGATTGAAACATTTAATTTGTCTGTCTCTGTTGACGTCTACCAGAGGGAGACTTTGTACAAAAGTCGTTTGCTTGGGTACTTCTGTCCCATTCGTGATTCTACCGTGAAGCAGTTGTTATTACATGGCTGTGTTTGGAAGTTTGGAGACTGGGATGTGGCAGTGAATTCACAGGGTACAAAGGAATAACACCTTAGTCTTCAGGAATGGTAACACATGGGGGGTATCATGGGCGGTATCATGGGCGAAACAGTACACTGTTATATTTAAGGTACTGCTCGTGTTTATAGGCGATGGATACTACTTTCCATTAAGTGGGCCGTCAGTTTCTTTGCTGTTCTAAGTCACATAACAAAAAAAACGGTTAATGCTCACATTTATTAAATTAAATGACATGATTATCTACAACTTTAGATCAATCGCCTGACAAACTTATAGATAATATATTTTGAGTACTCTTTATCAATTGAATTACCTATTTATTGTGTTCGGTGTTATTTGTAAAAAATATCACCGTAGACGATTTATTTCTCGTATTGGGATTATGTATTTTAATACTACATATTTTTTATAGTATGTTTTCGTTGTATTCTATATTTTATTGATGACGGATCATATTTTATTAATACATTTATAATCAGCGCCACAGCATATCTATGGTATGATGTTTTTTTACTTTAGCTGTCATGAAAACGATTACCAGTTTTCGTTTGGGCCATCAGTATGTTTGCATTTTTCATTTGTAATGAAAATAATGTCTACAAATGTTGTCCTAACTTCTGTACGTACTTTATTGTTTTAGCACACGTGGACAACGAGATGTATTTGGCGCGAGCCTTGGAAAGGCTCGGTGGAAACGCTCTCAACAAAGATTCAGAGCCAGACATCGCAGCAGCGTTCCTCAAGTTCGCTGTCGTCACCAAAGAGTTATCAGCCCTTATGAAGACATTGGTGAGTTTATCTTAATTATTTATAAAAGATGCTAATTTGGCTTTTCAAATATTACATACATTTTCAATAATACATTTCATTAATAATTATATTTTATGGATATATTGATTATAATTATCTTCAAAATTGACCAGTCATTTATATATATATAATAAATTCATTATTACTTTTCTATTAATTACAAGGATTTATAATAATCAATCATTAATTTACAAAACTATTGCTGTGGTCTTTGACAAATGGGGTTTGACTACCGTCTGTAATAGGATTAAAATATATACGTTCCTCGATTAAAGCCATTTAAAACTTATGTGCTTGAGGTAAACTAATAATGTTGATAATACACCTTAACATTTTCTTGATAATAGATCGATGGCAAATTTATTAATGTTCTAAATTTTATCGATACGTTTTCACGTAGTAACTAAGAATCGACACCTATCTGGAGACAGATATACGTCTATTTGAAAAAAGTACTCAGTTGTTCTTACAAACTGCGAAAACACCACGTAACTTTTAACATAAGTTGAACTTTTTATGTTTTTATAATTTGTTTTGTCGTAAATATGAGCACTATACATGTATTTGCTGAAATATTAAACAATAAGTGTTTTTTTTTTTTAAATCACTGATAGGTTATTATAGGTTATACTATAGGTTGAAACCTATCACTTTATCCTTCCAATATCACTCAACTATCAATTGCTTTATTTCCAACCTCAATAGTATGATGATCATGATTTTATTATTTTACACCTAATTATAATCTGCGTTTGGTAAAGGTAACATGATATCCGCCTATCAGTTTTGCGGAACGCGATTGGTATTTACATACATAGTCCTTCTCAGAATATGCGAGTGAAGGCATAAACATTCGGTATAGGTTGGCAACTAAACTGACGTAGTTATCGGTGCGTGGGCGCAGCGGCAGATTTACAAGAAAATAGGTCAGGGTGATGAGAGGTCGAAATACAAATGTTAGCATCTACCAAGCGATTAATGCTCATAACTCAAATATGTTGAATGAATACGGGCTATATTGTTTTGTATGATTTTTATATGAGCAGTTTCACTTTACCAACTCTCTTAAGTTAGTGTTGTATTCCCGATAGCACTACATGTTGCATGTATGCACTTTGGCTCCAAAACCTCACCATTATAAAGATAAAAAAAAAAAAAAAAAACTTAAATTCATTGTGTCTATATTATCCATTTAATATATTAACACATACACATAAATAAAATTGTTATATATGTATATCGTCTATAGATGTCGATGTCCATATAGTGGTATATATGGTATGTCAATCTATAATTCTACCCGAAATGTCAAAATAAAAGTAAGTAGCATACAGAACCGTAACCAAAAAATAAAATTATGGATTAAAAATGTTTTATAAGAGACGGGAATTAACGCGATCATTTAGGTAAACTATGATAATTTACTTGAATATCATCTCTAAAACTATTTACAATTAAATTGAAGAATGACGATGTAGTAGAATAATATAGACAAAATATTCAACATACGACACAACAAATGACTGTTACGTCAATTATTATATTATGATTAAAAAAATAGCCATTTAGTTCCCAATAACATAAGATTCATTTGTTGTTATTCATAAAGAAAATATTAACTGCTAATGCAGCATACCTACACATTTTTTATATAGTTCTAGTATTTAAATACAATGTTTTGCGTAAATAATGTAACATATAATATTACTAAGTAGCTTACAGGGACACGTTTCGAACCTCGCTCCAATTTACTAATCCTCGTGCATATACGAGCATAAAGAGTACGGAGCTCTCCTTTTGGACTGCGCAGAATCCTCGACCTACCCTTGACCTGGCATTGCAGTCCTTTGTCCTTGTTCAAAGCTGTGAAGCTTTGATATTTTAGGGAGAAATATTTAGCATTATACATATGATACAATGGCTTTTATAGTAACCGTCCATAGTTTATTTATAACAAAAAAGTTGTATAAATAACTTGGGATACAAGAGGGCCGCCTTAGTCGTGAGCATTGACCGCATAAGAGGTATCAAGGGCGGTACGCTATATGCTATGATGTTCATGCTATTGTTTATAACTTTGTCAGAGAAGGCAAGTCCAATTTTAACCGGGAGGTCAGTCGGGAGCCCAACTCGATTGGGCAGCGTTCAGGAAATTACGCCACATTTTCGTATCCTCTTACGGAATCGATACATAATACGCTGCTAGCTGTATGAGGAAGGTTAAAGATGTAGAGAGGGTTATATTCGGAATTTTTCTGCGTCATAGAATTCGAAACGAGATAATCCGCAGAAAAATTAATATGACTGAATGAATGATCAGAAATCTAAAGTGATAAGTAAGTAATACAATAATTATGTCACATATTTTTCACCACTTTTGCTCTTCATATGCGCATTCTGTTTTTACCTAATAGTTAGCTGGTAGAGAATGCCATATGGTATTAAGCTCGCCATTTGTATAAAGTTTTATTGTACAATAAATAATAAATAAATAAATAATCGGTAGACCATAAAGCTCGAATAACTGGCAAGTGATTGAGTCAGTAATGAGGAGTAGGTAGCTCAGGAACGTTTTAATTTTCTTACGACTCTACAGTCTACAGGAAAGGCCTATGTTTAATAATTAACACGCTCAGTTAATGTCTGAAATGATTGATGATTATGAAGCTATATACAGATTGATAATATTCAGTTCTCTCTAATTATTCCGGTAAAGATCTGACGTAAAGTTAGTTACACACAAATTTTTACATGACAAGAGAGTCTATAAAATAACTTCGTTTATGTTACTTGACCCGCCTTTGAGTCGACAACTTGTCATGTCTCGCATGAAGGGAGACCCGGCTTCCTCGCTCTGCTTCCCCGACAAAATTTTTCTTTATGGGTAATCACTTTTCTTTACATAAATACGAGTTTTTTAATATATTAAAACTGTTTTTTATATCTGCATTATTTACGTGTGTAAAGGATATTATTATACCTAATGTAGGCTATAGGTACCTAATAAAAAAGTTTTTGAAAGTTGACTTACCGTACCATATCAGCCATTGACTGTTTACTGTTGAACATAGGTCTCCCCTTATTAGGCGGTTTTGCCAATGGTTGCCACGCTTAGCAAGCGCGTTGGCAACTGCAGCCAGACTTTGATGATGTTTGAAGAGCTGCTGCCTATCCTTCGGCCATTAATCTCCCTTAGTCATCTCTTACGACTGTCACGGGAAGGGAAAAGGTGGTCCATTCTACACCGAGACCACACGGCGGTTGACTTATACAATCAAGTTCTGTAAAACGAAGTTTCGAATATCGAGAGTGCATACAAAATTTATGACTTTTTCTGACTTTTTCCGACTTTATGGGCAACTATTCCAATTCTTTTACTAAGAGCTTTAACCAGACTATTATGTAAATAAAAAAAAATAGTGAAATCGGTTCAGCTTTTCTCAAGTGATGCGTTTACCAATGTTGTTTTTTTGTATATAGGTATTAAAGGGATGATCCATGCCCAGTAGTGAGATATTAATAGGTGGACTTAATATGAGGAGATAAGACATAATAACGTAAGGTGTAGCTACTTGTAATTTTAGATGTTTGCTGCAATTATTGACTATTAAAATCAATGTTTAATAAAAATGAACTTCCTTATTATTAATTTAGTTTAATACCTAGCTTTGCTTTGTCGTAAACACCTAAAGGCTCTTCATTTTAATATTTGATGTGTGAAACGCTTTGAGGTACCTGTTAAATATTCATTTAAACCTGTCAGACCGAGACCTTTTAACTCGACATTTGTTATAGAATTATTAATGAACAGCTTTTTTACTTGAAGGAAGATTTTGTGTATTATAAGCATAAATTAATGAAGAATTTGAGATGAACGACAACTCTGCCTATAATTTTTTTAATGTATGAACTTTCTACATACTTAAGTTTAATAGAAAATTTTTCGGTCATTACGCGTCGTGACCTGAAAGCATAATTTAATTGTATCCGTGACATAACTAATAAAAATGTAACATAAAAAACTATATAATTGCATATTTAAATTATATGCCCATTAGGACAGTCGTTCAATAACTAGTTTATAATTATTTTGTTTATAAAGTACACATAAAAGAGAATACAAGTGGATATATATTATATAAATTTTATATAAATAATTATATATAAATTATATATAGAAAATATTATATAAATGTACAGCGCTGTTAGAAAATTCTCACTCAAAATGACTGAAATGAATCAACAATAAAACGAATTTTTAGAATTCAAAACTCGTTCTATTTTCATTTTACTGGTAAAGTTTGATGTTTGCCAGTTGTTGAATTACTTTACAAAGTTCCAATGATTTTATCATAATACATTTCGTTTGCTTTGATAGTGCTCTAGGGAATAAGGTTTTATTAATTAATAAAACTCAGTAGTTAATGTTTATTAATAATCTTAGTAATGTATGTCATATCGCACCATATTTACTTGACAAAGATTACATTAATCGATAATTAACTTATAAAGTTACCGAAATGAAGCATAATGAAAGGTCAAATGTAATAGTTGAAGGTCAAATCTTTACTAGTTATAGTTGTTTTAATCGTGTGACAAAGATTTAAATACAATGGCGTGGTATAAACTTTTTGTTTGCTGCACCATACTAGTTAAATGATGATCGTGATATGTGTAACTCGTACATTACGTTTTTGTTACTTAATTTATATGAACTGGCTTGGATTCATTTAGTTTAATGTGCAATTTTTAGTCTAGTCATGTATTGATAGTGTTTTGTATTTTTTACTCGACTACTCAAAAAAGAAGTGCAATGTTTTTGATTTCTTTATTCCGCCATTCCGAAAGTATGGCATATTATCAGAATCATCATCCCTATTAAGACTGGCTATATATATATATATATATATATATTAAATAGTTTTTAGCTGGTACGTCGTATTTTAATATTCAGAGAAAAGAGAATTCGTTCTACTGCTTCCTACGAAGAACTCCAGGACTTATAACACCCATATCATCTGCAATACAGGAATTAGTGTTCATCAAAATAGTGTGAACAATCACACTATTTTTGATGAACTCCTGTACTATCTGTTTCTCGTGATTTTGCCCGCGTGCACCATTGTTAAATGTACTAGGATATATACTCGTAATCTACCCGTGTATACAACTTAATTTAAATCTGTTCAATTATTTCAGCGTTGAGTAACAAACATATAACAAACTTTCACATTTATACTATTAGTAAGATAATAATCTTATCTCTTATTCGGTATTATTTGTTAAACAAATTGTATATAATGCACCTACAATACACAAGTTATCTAAACAAATCTTGCCTACATTCCACTAATTTACTGAAAGCGAAAGCTCGAGTGTTTATTGTTCTGAGGAGCACTGTGTAAGTTAATCGAGCGTTACATATTACGATGGGAATATTGCGTGCAAGCCATTGTGTTAAAGATATCAATCGACATTATGTCCTATGAGGAGTTTACCCGCATCTAAATATCGCTATTAATCGATTTGTTGATTACCAAATGCGGTATAATATATGTTTTCTTTTTTTTTTTTTCAAATTATTAAAAATTGATTCTGGTTAATGTTTAAAGTCCAATATAGTAAAAAAGTCAAGTCAATTTTTGATAATAATGTCCGGGAAGAGTTCATTCATTGTTTAGTTCAACCCTTTATCCTACAGTCCCTCGTCGTTACCGACGCATTAACTCTAAAGGTTTCACAGCCACTGAGTTACCATTTCATTTTGAAAGCCCCTTTAAGTTTTTAATTACACTGCTATTATTAAAGTAGTAACAGAATCTTCAGAACAGATTTGTCTTAAATAATAATTTTATTTTAGTTGATTACAGAACCCTATACGTATACAGAAACAATACCTATGTATTTTCAAGTAGGATTCCTACATTGCAGGTAGAGAAAGTGTCAAATATCATTATTTTTATCTCATCAATATGATTGAAAAGGTTTGCTGAAAGAAACTTCTTATTAGAGATAAACTCGCCTTTGTGCATTACGTTTAAAATTAATTGTTTTTAACATTATGTTTGTATACAATAAAGAATATGAGTGGTTTATTATTGATTATATTACAGATTTAGTTCAATGATATATTATCAATTTTTAAAGCGCAAAGGACCAAAAATTTACTAGATAAAATGTATATCTTTGGCAAATGTGCAAAAATCGATGTCTAAAGGCCATGGCATATAATCTTCATTTGCCAATACGTGTGCACGAAATTATGGTTGTGGTTGCTCAACTGTCACAGATACTGAGCTCGCAAGCGTTGACTATTCGGGCGGTGCATTTGCAATAGCCTAGAACTGTTTGTCTACATCATACATATACATTTGAATATATGTCGTAACTATTATGTATTTTGCGTGTCAATATTAGGCTCTATTATTATATAAAGATGCTAACTTATAGATTCCGAGTTCCTATATAAACTTTAAATCGAAAGAAGTGTTATGAATTGACCGAAAGATCACAGTAGATTGTATTTTCAAAGTTTTGGTGGAAAACAGGATTTTCTATAAACACTAAACCTTTATAATCACATCACCGCTAGATTTAGATGTGCGTGACATGCTTAATTTCGTTTACAGAATGAAGTGAAAATTATTAGTATATTTTAATAGAGGGAGTGTTTTGTTAGCACTTGACATTTTCCTTAATGAAATAGTCCCAATGTTAAACCCTAATTCAAAAAACACCATTATGAACTTCGTGTACTAACGCTTAGCATTAGGCTTAAAAAATGTTGGTAGGGGTGACACAAAATGTTCAATCCATGTTTCATCAAGTTCAACACATTCATTTATTTAGGGGAAAATTCAGTGACACTGATAAAGTATGCTAATGATTTTGTCTAAATTGTGTATTGAAGTATGTACGTCATCTAAATGTGTCTGTTGTCTATCAACCACAGTTGTGATTGTGAGGCAATCCGTCGCGACGTTAGCTGTCTAGCAAATCTAGAATGCAAAAGTTTTGCAATGTAATGAGCATTTACTAACAACTTGCTCTGTAATTGCCAAGTGAATGCATTCTATGTTTCTACTATTTTTTATGTAGGTAGACGTCACCTGCGCCATTATTGATTTACTACGTAATTGCTAATGCTTAGCGAGAACTTGACGACGTATTAAATGCCTCTACATGTAAATTAATTACTACTCATACCTTTTAAATTGAAGTTTGCATGATAATTCGATATAAAAGTTCTATTAATGTGTCAATGATGATAATTTATAAAAATCTAAGCAGATTTGAATGTATCTGAATTGAACTGTTAACTATTATTTCATATTTTGCCCACAGATGCAAAACATAAACAACATAGTGATGTTCCCTGTGGACAGTCTATTAAAAGGTGACTTACGGGGAGTAAAGGGCGACCTGAAGAGGCCATTTGATAAAGCATCCAAAGATTATGAGTCCAAGTACCTGAAAATTGAAAAAGAGAAAAAGTCACAGGCGAAAGAGGCTGGTCTCATTCGGAGTGAGGTGACTCCGGCCGAGATCGCGGATGAGATGGAAAAAGAGAGACGATTATTCCAGTTGCAAATGTGTGAGGTATGTTTAAAAAATGTCATATATCTAAATATAATAATAAGATATAATTATTTATACCGGTTATTACCGATTTACTTACATGTGTTTGTTTGTTTTTTTTTTTTATATTTAAGATGGCAAACAAGCTGACGGCCCCGCCTAATCGAAAATGGTAACCGTCGCCTATAAACATGAACAGCATCATGGACATTACAAACTACACTATTATCCTCATGGTTGTCACTTACTTCGCTAGTACTCATGGATTCCAGTCTAGTTCAAAGCTAAATAAATAGTAAGGTATAATAGATAAATGAGTCAGTAATAAAATTCTCCCACTTGTTGTGGTTCCTAGGTAGTACAAAATAGATTTTTATTTTAAAATAATTTTCTATATTCGTTTATTAATTTTCTGTGTATAAAGTGACTGGTGGAAAGGATAGGATATAACTATGTTTTGCTCAGACAAAAAGAGATTACTCACAACAGCGACAGTACGGAACTAACATAGAACTAAACCCTGTAATAATTTGCAACATTGATACTTTAAAGTTTCGCGAATTCTAAACTACTTTTGATAATATTTTTTGTATTTGGTCCCACGTTAATATTATTACGATTGATATTCCCGTTTTTTTTTTTAATCATTTAGTAATTAATGTTGTTTTCTAAAATCATGTGTTAACTGTTACTGAACCGCACATTTATTTGGTAGAATAAAAATGTCTCGTACAATAGTATAGTGGCTCATTTAAAAGCAATATCGATTAAAAAATCTTTCTATCGATCGTTTTGCACCTGCGAATTACACCTGCTGCCAATATATTTAATAATACATAACAATGACGCAATTCATAACAAATAAGGTTCAAAATATAGTAATTAAGTGTAGAAAAGGAGGTCGCCAACGTAAATTAGAGTCGACGTTAAACCTCTGAATTCACGTGTAACGTTCTAATTCATATGAAGCACTCAACGTTTGTAGGCATATAATGTAGAGATGTTACGAAACGTGTTTTAAGAAGATACTATTTGCTATTCGAGATTATTGAGCACACTGGCACAGAGAAAATAAACTTGCTTCTTAATATGAGAGCGGACGATCGTGCTTTATTTTTATTGGCCACTCAACTGTGGATTATTGTCGTAACATGGGTATCGCCTTTGGCATCGCTATACTATATTGCGATGTTAATCTCCAACGATTTTACGATGACTTTAACAAACATGATATCAAAGAGAATATAAAATAAAGAATTAATTCATCTTATACATATGTGCTGTTTAAAAATGAACTGAAATTAAAAGATAAATTTATAAATAATAATAAAAATCTTTTTTTTACTCTGTATCGCAAAGTACAACAAACAGTCAATAGAGTCAATAATAGCACGGGGCTTTACGGTAGTATCACATTTTTATGCAAATCGAATGCAGATATGACCTAAATACATAAATTTTCCATGAGTGTTATATTGATTTTTTTTAAACGAGTTATATATGGTATGTATATAAATTTTACCGGTGTGAATTAGAATAAAAAATATCTTACACATATAGAATATGGGACCCACTTACTGGAATTGCTACAATAGTTCGTATTCATATTTCTTGTAGATAGTTTAAGACTTAAATATTGTCTGAGCCATAGGTGTCTCTACTTTATAGTGTACCATATATTCTAATAATAATATATATGTAATATATCTAATAGGCATTATATATTTTATATGTAATACGTAACGTTTTAAATTGTAGTATATACACACATTTTGAAACATTATATTTATTACATCAGAAAGTAACATTTTAACGTTATCTTCGTCGTAAGTCGTCATGGTACGGTACAAAGTAGTTGGAAATTAAATCTTTTATGTATAAACCTACTTTAGGCTACGTGCCAAGTACTATCCCTTTAAAGGTGGTTTATTGATTTAGAATAGTCAATTAGTGGGTGCAACACGGGCAAAGACCTGTTGGCTTGTTGGCTGCGGGTTGCGGACCGTTTAATATTTATGGCAGGGTGAATTAAATTAATTTAAACTGTGCCGACTGCCTGCGAAGACTCATTAAATTAATTTTGCATCCAGAATCCCTGTCTTGTATACTCATAAAGAAAGGATGTTTGATAAGAAAGAATTAATTTCATATTTCTTAGAATGACTAAGATTTGCCAAAACTATTACTTTACATCATTATGTAAGTTAATAAGTTCAACAAATTTTATACTGTACCATTTATACTTAAAAAAAATCATTTAAAGTAGGTTTTTAGTCCCCCTTAGCTTTGACTATATGACCTAGATAGTGTCAACTGTGTAGTGTTTTGATTGAAAAATATGATGACATAAAAGATTTCTCAAAGATTTCGTCAACAAATCTTCCATGTCCAACTTAAAAGTATTATAATTTAAATTTTGCCAACATCTGACTATTTAAAAATATTATACAAGTAATGGTGTTTCTTTTATATTAAAAAAAAATATGAATGGAAAAATTTATCGTCATATAGTACTATTGATATTTCATGAAGCAAGCATACCTTTTACAATTTCTTAAACTTTAAACCTACTGGCAATACCTTTGCATATCTCGGTGCAATAAAATAAACTGCAACGTAAGAGTATTTTAAATGTAATAATGTGCCTTTTTTTTCTTTTTGTTATTTTCATCACTAATATATTTTTAAACAGGCGTATGGTTTGCTAATCCATATATTATAATAATTACAAAAATACTGTTATATAATT
This sequence comes from Galleria mellonella, assembly GCF_026898425.1. Classification (NCBI taxonomy): domain Eukaryota; kingdom Metazoa; phylum Arthropoda; class Insecta; order Lepidoptera; family Pyralidae; genus Galleria; species Galleria mellonella. The sequence goes on along the minus strand of NW_026442014.1, from coordinate 6,706,905 downwards.
AAACGATAGCTATTCTTAATTTCGTATGATTCCAAATGGAATGTTACATTTGAATAAATTATGCTTTACGTAATTTTTCAAACTACATAAAAATAACTGTTACGACCTTGTCGCAGTTTTATATTATATTATTTTATTTTATATTTATTTACTACCTGATTTTACTCACAACATCGTCCGTGTGACCGGGATATGTTTACTGACCGGAATAAAAAGTAACCTGTATCTCTTCTCCATTCCACATAATATGCATATACCAAATTTTATAATGGTTAAGCCGTTAAGACGGTATAAGAAACAAACAAAGTCATTTCATAATATTAGTAAGGATCTCTTATAGAGATGTATTTAATTCTGTTGGTTTTTTTTAATGGATGATAATGGAATGGCAACCCCACACTAACGGTATACGTTGGCTAGGTACCAATGAGGAATGACATGAAAAGGCAGGTCAATTAGCCCATCATGATGATACCTGGGATTCAGCACGATAGTTTCCAGGGGGGACCACGTGGAAGTAGACCTGACAGGGTATATTGCTAGTAATGAAACTGGTAGTCCGTATTACTAACAATTTTTTCTCCCAATTCTGTCTATTGAATTCCTATGATTATATAAGAAATTAAACAAATATTCAATCATTCTTCGGATTACACTAATTGTAAAATGAATAGGTAAAGTACTAGATAATGCGATTTTAAAAATTTGTTAGGTATGCTATTGTTTTTAGTGTGAATATCATATAATCGCGTCTCTTGCATCTCTGTCATCATTTACCGATAGAATCTACTTATTCTGAGATAGTAATAATGACCGATATAACTAATTAGCTAAATGTCGAGCTAACTACTCAGTGACCCGTTACAGATAGCTTTTCCATCGACGCGGCGACGTCATCATTTCAGCACCGTGGCCTTGTGGCTTACTATCCTGATAGATAACAAGGTGTAGGTTACATGTAGAGTCCCACTGAAAACAATTTTGATTAATTTTAGATAAATTAATCACGATGGGCAAACTGACCTGCTTCATCCACATCTGTCATCCTTCACTGGTGCCCGCTAGTGTATACCGATAGCGCAGACGGGGTTACCATTCCATTTTCATCCCTCGACAAAAAAAAAACACAGTTCATTTAATCCTCAATACCTTTATTATTAGTTAAGATATAGATTAATTTCATTCGCTCATTCTTATACATATATAATTTGTATTGATTCTAACATGCTAGCAATTTTTTACGTACAGCATTCACATAATTCGCGTGCGCAATGTGAATGACCTGCCACTATCACAACACTACGATGATAGGTCAGACACACTTGGATATTTATGAGTACCACAGGTATAGTTCAAATAGAGTTTATTTGCCTTTTATTTATTTTAGTTCTTGATAAAAATTATACAAAAAATATGCTATCTACTTATTAAACTGATATCTTTTATTTATTGTTGTAATAAAAATTATGTCATATACTTTAAATAATGGACACATTATATTTATAAATTCATAGAAACCAAGTGCAAGTATTACCAGTTCACTAGAATATTACCTGTGATATTAATATCAAACATATAAATGACGTATTTAATCTAAGAACATAATTCACTTCAATTAAAATTGCACGACGTATCGCACGATATCTAAACACGGTCGCGAGATAAAAGTTACTGATAACAATAAAACGGACTTGCACTGCAATTTATAATTGTATACATCCACCATCTATATACATAGTATCTTGAAATGAAATTAATAGTATCTGTAACAATATATTTACTGCTGTCAGATAGTGTTGCAACTGTCGCCATATAGCAGTTGGTATTTGTGGCCAGCAAGAGCCGTTATTTGCAAACAATTCCTGTGTAAACAGTTAAAAGGTTATAAGTACAATGACAGTGACACTGGTTTGCTCTTGGGTATTTCTGATAATGCGTGTGAAGTGCCAGAACACGACGTCATATTGCCATTGTAGGATATTCCATTTCATCGCATCTAAATCTATTCTCTAACGCGACCTCTATGGCTTAGCCGTAAGATCGAAAATGCTTTTCAGTCGGGATTGAATGCAGTCCAAAATAATAGTAAAAGCTTGCCAAGACTGAAAAAAATATTGTTTCTCTTATCGAACTTTTATCAGAATTATAATAAGTTTCGTGATTTCTCTTCATTTCGTGATTACCTAAGCATTCAGACGGTCGTTTACCGTAGCGACCCAGTATTAGATAAGTACCATTGTACTAGTTTATTTTCGACTTAACGACAGAACGTGTTTTGTTTAAACTTCTCCATAGTCAAAGCATTACATTGTTTAATTTCTGAATTCTTATCTTTCAAAGGACAATATAATAATTGTATCTTTCCGCAGTGTACTTGTAATCTATCACTTTACGCTCTGAAGTCGTTTATCTTACTTGCTCTATGGCCCCTAACTTGCACTCTCTACCCCTAAGTATATATGCAGAATTTGCGAGAACGGGATACCTAAACAAATGCGCCTCCAACTAAAAAAATCTACTGCATTTAACCTTCACATTCTTTAAATGATCCTCTTCCAAAATTAAAAAAAAGAAATCATTTATACATGATAATTAACAATTTCACTGGTAAAATTTCGTTTTGTGCTGACAGGGTAAAAATACGATAAAGTTTCTTTGCTTTTATTTTTTGTTGTTTGCATTATTTATTCTAGTTTAATCTGGATTGAAACATGCATATTATTACTTGCGTAACACAAATGCAATGCTCTTGTTCAGCATATATTGTTCGAGTGTTCTGCCTCATTATCTTGAACTGTAATACAAATACGCCAAATGGCGTCGGGATCACGGCCATATTGCACAATAACAATTGATTTCATCTCACTCGTGCCATCTGCTGATATTTGGGTTGCTTTCAGATTTATTGTCAAGGTTTTATTCAATATAATAAACAAAGTATCATAACACTGAAACCACATTCTGAAATCACGTGATGCGTTATCATCGGCACTGTATTTAATTTAAATATGTATGTTTAATGTGTTGTTACCTATTTTGTATACCACAAATATAAATAATCACGTCAAATTTCACCGAACTTATTAAAGACGGTATTACCAGATTCTGAGTAAATATGACTCTTTCGTAATAACCAAAGCTATTATATATTTTTTAATCTTATTTTACCGTATTCTTTTAAAACCCATTATTACACCGTAGAGCGAAGTATCAACAGAATAACCTGAATTGTGATGAACTAATATTAATAAATAATCTTGATACTAATATTTGTTTGTAAAGCTATAGGTATGTACTGAGGTTATTGTTATTCGTTTTAACAGGGTATAGTTCTAAAACAATAGTTTATTCTCTTTATCAGTCAGTTATGAACTTGCGCACAACTGTTATGACTTTATTATCCTTATGATTAGAATTTGTAGTGTCCTATATTTCTACAAAATAAAAGCATGGTTATTTGTGGTTATACATGTCCGACATAATGTAGATTTTATTCCATTACTTGAGGCGGATGAAATAAGTTGGCTCTTTTAAATGTCAGATTGATTCTAATAGCATATCTTTTGGAATAGCTTCCCTAGGATCCATTTTTTTTTATCATCTCTTCCATTTAATGCTTTTCAAAACAGTTTAACTTAATCATACAATTAGTAAAAATAAGTTATGATATTTATCTGAATTACAATAAGGTTCACCTAGTTATTTTTTGTTTCTGACTGTACATGTTATAAAAAATGTCAGTGGTCATTCAAAATAAATTGTTTCCTGTCAAGTACACAACATTAGCAGACCGAGGTCATTAGCCATTGGTTGAAAAAATAGAAGTCCAGTGGTCGGTGTCGGTGCGGTACTGCAGAGACGGCCGTCAGGTCGTCGACCGGCCTTGCGCCGTCGCCACTGACCCTCGCTTTGTTCCAACTCGCACCGGCATCGCGGTACAATGCAAATACTGAAGACCCATAAGACCCACGCATTTTCTCGTCATGTTAGTAATCTTGCATGAGCACTAAATAGAATGAGTGGCTTTTTGTATCATAAAATTGGAGAAGGTACTGTAGGTGTCTCAAAGACTATAACGCAATGTAATGCAAGACGTGCTAAATACGTACTGCAAGGTTACGTAGGACGCATCACTCTTATTGCACAGCTGAGAGACAATTTTGGATTCACTATAACGTAGATGCGCGTAAGTGCGTCATCGGGTATAATTTTAACATGCGGAAGGGTTTCACATAATATTCGTAATTTCAACAGTCTAACTCGCACAACCGTCTGTCTCGCCGCGTTCCATCAGCCACCGTCTGATGAAGTAATATAATCATGCCCACGCGCAGTTTTTGGCGACATTCTGTCTGATTGTCCAGTGAGATAGGCTGGCTTAATTTCATTTTCGCGGTGGTCACTATAACATTGAGTGGATTGATATTTCGTTTTTATTTTAGTACCTGATTAAATTCAATGAAATCAAGACGAAGAAAGGAATCGAGCTGTTACAGCACCTTGTAGAATACTATCATGCGCAGACAAATTACTTCCAAGATGGACTTAAGACAATTGAACATTTCGGTGTGTATGTTGCGGACTTGAGTGTACAATTACAGAAGATCAGACAGCAGCAGGACGACGAGAGGAGGAAGTTACTTGAATTAAGGAATATGTTGAGGGCAGCGGCGCCACAAGATAGGGAGGTTAGACATTTTTTTCTATATTTTATATGTCATTACATCTTAGTTTTTTTTTTTACTTTAAAATTACATGTACTTTTTGTTTGTAACACAGGTTTAAAAAGTAAATAATTATGATTATAATGGTGTAGTATGCGGAACTCTATTTTGTTTATTCATTGTGATACGCGTAAATGTAAATATATATATATATTATAATGGTACTCGTATTTACATAAAGGCATCCGCAGAATACCAGTGTTGTTGACATCGTCGTCATGCCATTATGTTGAGCAAAGACTTATTTGATACACCGCATTTTGTTGGTAAAATTGTTAGTTACGTATGCATTTTCATTTGTGTGTTATCAAATAAATATGTTTTCTTTTTTTATTGCAAGAAATCTCTGTCATTCGAATGTGTGTTATATTACCATAGTCATTTAAAAAAAATTATTATATATATATATATATATATATATATATATATATATATATATATATATATATATATATATATATGGATATATTTTAACCATTGCATTTCAGGTAGCTTCGTCCGTCGGTGGTTACTCTCTTCATCAACTACAAGGCGATAAACAACATGGTGTGTCGCGTAGTGGATATTTGCTCAAAAAATCAGAAGGGAAAGTCCGGAGGGTGTGGCAAAAGCGACGGTGTCGGGTCACGGCTGAAGGTTTTCTAGACATATTCCACGCGGATGAAAACAAACCACCTGCGAGAGTTAATCTGTTGACGTGTCAAATTAAAGTAGCTTCAGAAGACAAGAGGGCGTTTGATCTAGTCTCATGTTAGTATTATTCTGTATGATTAATTTCCATGAAACACTTACGGATTATTATCATATTAATATCGTAAGGCGTTATCCTATTTTATATATTCTCACTTCTATTATGAATAAGCATTGCGTGCATTATATTTTCGGTCAGCGCAATCTTTTAAATGGTATCCGATACACTAGCCTTTTATAGTCATTGATTAAATAAATAGATAGATAGTGTGATCTGTAATATCTATATACAATATACTTATATATCATATATATTATATACTTATAACTTAACAGTTTCATATCAATCTATTTTTCATTTTTTTACAAGTATTGAGGGATATATAAAATTATTATGAAACAGTATATTCAAATGAAGATGAAGCGTCTAAAATTTAGTTATTTGAATTTATTTATTATTTTTCGTTTCAGATAATCGTACCTATCATTTTCAAGCGGATGATGAAAATGAACAACGAGCTTGGACATCCGTCCTGATCAACTGTAAGGATGGTGCTCTTATGAGGGCGTTTCATCAGCAGGCTGGCGAGAGTAATGACTCGGGACATTCCCTGCTAGACCTGCAGCGGTCGATCATAAGAGCTGTGAGAGCCATGCCGGGCAACCAAGTTTGTGCTGACTGCAGTTCTACAAATGGTATGTTTTTTCTCATATTTTAGCACAATAACCATTTATAAAATAGCTTCCCTCGGAATTTAACTGTTTCCTCTTGTCAGGACAACTTATTTATGTCAATTTCTACAATAGGCTCTTCTGACTTAATTCCAGACCATAATTCTGTACTTCTAATCTTCTTCCTCTATTTCTTCTTTACTTCCTTTTAGAATGGATTTTGTAAAGTCGTCATGTTGTGTTGTCAGGCCTAATAACTTTCTTCTGTTTTCGATCATTTTAAATACAGAAATATGTATTTAAAAATTTTGGTTTATTTATGATATTCATGTAATTTTTTCAGTATCTTGTTTGATATTTTCTCTTATTCTTATTATTTGCCTCTATCTATTACTATACGAGGTCTGTCCGGAAAGTTCGTATAAAAGTGTTCTGGAATGCGAGAAAGAGGAGTGGGGAGGCCAGGTAAGCGCAGGACCCCTTCCTTATGTCCCTAACAATGCTTCAGTTCTGGTCTGACCGCCGTGCGGTGCGAACTTCTGTGAAGTTACCTCTTAACGAAACCCCGTCGGCATGGAGCCCGCTTCCGTTGAAGAGCAGCGCGTCGTAATCAAGTTTCTCTCGAAACTCGGCAAGAATGGCCGTGAAATTTTTGCCGATCTCAGAACAGTTTATGGGGATGATGCTGTGAAGGAACCAACCGTCCACAAGTGGCTAAAAAGATTCAGAGAGGGCCGAGAAAGCGTTCAAGATGACCCACGTTCATCCTTCCACTTCACATTCCGACGAAAACGTGGAAAGAATTCGAACTTGTGTTAATGGGGACCGTCGTTTAACGGTCAGATAAGAGCTTAATTTGGGCAAAACCGTGGTCCACGAAATTCTAATTCAAATGAAAAAAATTTGCGCCAAGATCGTTCCGTGAGTTTTTGAGTATTCCATTACGGTTGATTCTTCTTGTTCCCAAAAACCAAATTGGTACTTCGGGGGCGGCATTTGGGGGACATAAATGAGATAAAAAAAGCTACGACGGGGCAGCTGAGAAACCTACAACCAGAGGACTTTCAAGGAGCCTTCTCACAGTGGAAACGGCGTTGGCACAAGTGCATTATGTCACAGGGGGAGTACTTTGAAGGGGATAAAATTGATTTACCTGAATAATTGTAAAATAAAATTTTTAAAAAACTTTTATACGTACTTTCCGGACAAACCTCGTATTTCAAATGTTTAAACAACCATATTTCGTTATTTTTGTTTCATTATCCATGTTTAAATTTTATTGTTATAAAATAATAGTCTATGAAATAATCATAATGCTATAACGATTTTTTTACATATAAGTAATATGTACTTTATATAGTGTATGTTTAATTTATGCGATATGAACGTACATTCTATTATTAGTGTGGCATAAACATGATACTGGTTTCTATTTGGTATTTTAATTACAAATCAATTTATAGTCAATGAGTGTTGTGTATTCATACCACATTATACATATCTGGTTTTAACTTTTTTATCTGTATTAATTGTATAAAACTGACTAATAGCAAATTTATTAATAAATGTTATAATTATACAGATTTTTTTAATTATAAATGTGAAACTTTGTCAAGATTTGGATATCTTATACTAGTTTGGTACTATAGCTTGACGTCTAGAATATTGTTACATAGATAAAGCCGCGTGATACAACTAATCTAAATATAATTATTTGCATTCAGAATAGAGTTTGCTTTATTTTTTTAATCACGTCGCATTTTATGTCTCATGTCATAAGGCTTCAGGCAGTCCATATTAATATTAATGTGAGAGTTTATTTGTTTCCTAAAATCCGTCCAATCTTTTATCTAAATAATATACATGCTCAGTATCGCATTTAATATAAAATCATTAGTTTCCGTCTTTTTTAAACCAATAACAATTTGATTATAATATCAGTAATTCAATTGATGTCTAAGACTTTTTATTTATCAGTCGCTATATGCTTCTGATAAACTAAATAAATTTTCATAAAATAAAGACTAAATATGGATATGATATATTCCATATATTTGGCTTACTTTTTGTTTATTTTACCTATTTCAATAATTATTACTTAAGGCGTTAATTATAATTAATGCCTCAAGTAAACAGACGCATCAATAAAAATAATAAAATCATTTGAAATATGTTCTAATACATATTAATTATACGTATATTAATTGTCCTATAATCGAAACATTTTTTTTGCATATACAATGTGAAATTTACTATAATTTAGATCGAATAATACATATTTTTTAATTGATTATATACAACGTTCAACATAATTATGTGATTACGTATGTCTGTTCCTATTCGTTACTGTTATTCAATTTTATATCATATCGATTATACTGCATACGTATAATTGATAATACATATAACTGAATTATTACAAAGCTTGTAAATAAAAAAAATTGATATTTTTATAGACGGACTTAGTAATATTTATTCAGAAATTATGATATTATCAATACATGACGAATGCTAAGCTAATCCTAATTGTTTCAATAAATAATTCTTTTTTTGGATGAACATAATGCGTAAACGTGTAAAGTCTAATTTAATTACTTTAAATGATATTTACAAAAAAATGCTAACCATTATAATGTATCTCAGCAATGAAATACATTAGAGTTTTATATAACTAGGTAAATATGTAAGGAAACCATTTTCTGACCCTTGATATTCTATCTACATGTAATGATGTAAAGTTTTTAAATATTAATCGTCTAATGAATGTTTGCAGATCCCACATGGCTATCGACAAATTTCGGCGTAATAGTCTGCATAGAATGCTCGGGAAGCCATCGCGAGCTCGGCGTGCACATATCGCGGATCCAGTCGCTCACCCTTGACCGACTGTCCACCTCCCAGCTGTTGATAGCGCGGCATATGGGCAACCAGATGTTCAATGATGTTATGGAGAACACACTCGATGAAAGGGATAAACTGACACCCGAGAGTACGATGTGAGTCACGTTTTATTAAACTATAAATATATAAATATAATTATTTATACGATAAATTTAATACAGATTATGATAATAATTTTTATATATTTTATCCACATACAATGTAAGATGAAACTCTTTGTTCTCTAAGTTTTTTTTTGATGCGTGAAAATGGTATGGTAACCCCGCCTGCGCTAACGGGATACGCTGGCGGAGCACCAGTGAAGGGTGATCGATGAGAATGAAAACAGGCCAGTTAGCCCATCATGATTAATTCATCAGGAATTCACCATGATAGTTTCCAGAGGGAACTGCGAGGAGGTCGACCTGGTTGGGTATATTGCTAGCAATGGGACTCTCAGTGTCCATTATTAACAATCCCTTTCCCCCCGTTCTCTAAGTTTAACCCCTTCACAAATTTTTGTTTGACTAATCTTCTTACTAATCTATGCTCTATATTATATAAAGATATACTATTACTATAAATACGAAAGATTTTATTATTTGTTTGTTTGTGACAGATAAAAGCAAAAAGTATTCAATCAATTTTATAAATTTCACCTATAGGAAGCTGTATTATCAACGTCAGCCTAGGCCAATATAGGCTATATATTATTTTCGAAAATTCTATCTATCCGTGCAAAATTGAGTCAGATCATTTGGCATACTTTATGACATTTTAGGGTTCCGTATCAAAAAAGTGTAAAGGTATGCTAACATATGTTCTGTAATGAATAGTCTGATGTAATTATAGTTTATAAGAGTATATATCAATATTATAGATAAAATAAAACGATGTTTCTAACTGGCATCGATTTTGAGAAATAGTCAAAAACCTCCAAAAACAAATTAGTTATGCAGTGAAGTTTTTAACCACAATTATGGTACAAATTAAAGAAATAACGAATTGTATCAATATTAATAACTTTTAAGTGTCTATTTCATATTAATAATACAAATAAAAATAATTATTTATGTCATATATACTTATGTAACTCTCGGCGTGTGAGTTGAACTCGCACCTGATCGGTTTTTAAATTGCTAGTTGTTTTTTTATCAGTCTTGAAAGAAGTATGTTCCTATTGATAATACACAATTTTATTAAAAATATAGTTTATTGTTAATTAAAATTATTACTACATGTTCTAACTTACTATTGGTTATTTTTCTAGGGAGGAGCGTCTCCGGTTTATCCGCGAGAAATATGTGTACAGAGCGTGGGCAGCGCAGACATGTTGCGACGAGGCCGAGCGATTGTCCGAGGTGGAACATGCAGTCAATAACGGACACCTGCAGAATTTACTGCAAGCCTACGCCGAAGGTGCAGACTTAGCTGCGCCACTTCCTTGCTCTGTAAGTTCAAGCATATCTATCTCAAAAGGAAATGATAGGGCGGCCGATGAAAGCTTCAAATACATGGCGCATTGTCCTGTCAATGTTATTGATTGGTGTTTTATTCGAAGCCTACGTTTATTCGTAGTATTTTTTTGGGTTGTGGAACAAAATAGTTACTGTTTAGATAATTTAAATGCATAGTTATAGTTTTTTTTTTTTAATCCACTTTATGTATGAGATTGCCACTCACAAATAACAGGGAAACTATTTAAATTTTAAAATGGTTTTATTGTTTCTTTTGCCTTTAATTGGTTCTTATTTTATAGGTATATATTTTACTTTTAAAGTATTTAGTCTAAAGAACTTTACTAACTCAGTACAAAGAGCGATAATTCTATGAGACACTCTTTAGGTTGCTATCTACACATAAGTGCCTTAAAACTAATATATAAAAAAAAAAACATTTAAAAATGTGATCTGTGGTATATGACTTCATACAATATCTCTAAATTGTTACCGTGTATATATTTTAAGAAGCCTTTTATGATTTTTTCAAATATAGTTTCATTAATTACGTTATTATCTTCACTAGATATACACAATATACTAACGAAGCCTTTATACGGTTTCGGGACACAATAAAATGTCTTGTTTCTTATTTAAAACATTTGTATCTAAATTTATTATTTAGATACAAATGTTTAAAATTTATTACAATTTATAGTAAACTGTAACCTGAAATATTTTTTAGGCTTATATATTCAACTTTCTGAATAATTTTATCTGGTACAAATAAAATAAATCAAGTAATTCATTATTACGATATTCACTCCTAACAAACGGTAAATATTGCATACCTTGTCTATCACATATCTACGTCTATACATTTGTCTTTTTTTATATTTTAGGATTGTGGGGAAACAGCCCTCCACCTGGCCATATCCAGAGAGCTGGGCGACGGCTCCTGCCTCCACATAGTCGATTTTCTAGTCCAAAACGGCGGTTCCCAACTGCTGGATAAAACAATGTCATCTGGCATGACGGCGTTGCATTTGTGTGCGGCGACCGATAGAACTGAACCAATGAAACTATTGCTCAAAGCTGGCGCTGATTGGTCCATAAAGGATGGCAGTGGTCGAACCGCCTTGCAGATTGCCAAGCAAATGGGACATCACGCGTGTCAAGAATTGGTATGTAAAATTTTAATTTATTTCGTGCCCATAGAGTTCCGATAGGCATTGATTCAGCAGTGAACAATGTACGGTTACAATGATAAGGATGATTGTGCTGAGCTCAACTGATCGAATCATGTAGAAGCGTGCAAGACATCTGATCCTTATTTTTATTGAGGAAGTATAATTTTCTACAGCAATTTTCAAAAAGGCTCTCGTTCACCCGTTTTTGACTGTACCTAATACCCCGCGATATGTTTACCAATTTGGATAATTGTTTTTTAAAATTGATAGGGTTTATCCCTCGTATTGGTTTGATATTTTTTTTGCAGAGAAATATCTTTATTATTATCTATGTACTGTTTCTGTTTCAGTTGGAAAGTGTAGATAAGAGAGAGAAGAGTATATTTGAGAATATAAACGTAGACTGGAATCTATCTCATGATGATGGCTCAACTGATTTTTCTGACGACGATACTGTTATTGATGAAAGGGTAAGTTTTTGCTTTTTTGCAGCAGCAGCATATATATGCAAAATTAGCTGTACCCGGCGGCTTTGCTTGTGTGAATCAGTATATCCTGTTATATTAAAACATAATCTTACTGTGTATCAAACATCTAAATATCGTTACAAATTAAATATTAATGTAATTAAATATTAATAAAACATTAATGTTAAACATGATGATTTATGTAAAAGTTTTTTCATAGATATTGATTCGTTTTTTTTATATAATTTAACTATAATTTATTATATATACTTGACATTTTTTTTTTTTTATAATTTATTATATAAACATAACATCTAGTTTATAATAATAAATATGTATGGTTTCACGCCATATCCCACCCTTCAAAATGGCTTCACGGTTGAAACACGAATGGGACAGAGGTACCCAAGCAATCGAAAAATAATAATAAATATGTATGGTTTCAGCAAAATGGCAGTGTCACCCCTGAAAAGAAATGCCCTCGGTCGAGGCCACCGTCGTATGCGGGCGGTGCCGTTATCGGTGCAGGTGTAGAGCGACCCGACCGACCGGATCGACCCGAACGCCCTGACCGCCCCGACCGACCCGACCGCGCCGATCGGTCCGAACAACTCGATCGCGCCGATCGGCCCGACCGACCAGATCGTGGCGGTGACTCGCCAGTGCTTCGCTCGCGGTCTTCCACATGCGACTCGCTACACCACGCTCCGCCTACGCCAACAACATTGCCGAGGAAACCCAATGTTTGTGAGTATAAATTTCTAGTAAAAATAAAACATTTATAAATCAGGAAGACACTGAAAGGAGTTTAAATCACTACTAATGTTTATTTTTTTTTATATTAAAATATATGAAATTATAATAAAATAAATAAATTATATGTCATTATGAACAATCGATAAAAGAATGTGTCAAAAGTATTCTTAAAAAGTATTTTTTCCAATAATAGAAATTGAAATAACGCTAAAGTATAACATATTTCTAATTATTACAATTATTTTGTTTAACTCCACTTTTATCGCACGCATACCGATAACAGCGGGAAACAAAAGAATTTTTTGGTTATACAATTTAAGGTTCTGACATGGTAATGTGTAATAATAACTATTGATGTATCTAAACCTATCTCCAGATAACATTGGCAGTCTGAAGAAACGCGCAGCGCCGTTACCACCGGCGGTGGCGCTAGCGCACCCTGCAGTACATCCGCCTCCGCATCCAGCGACGCACACGACGTCACATCCGGCGTCACACCCGCGCTCCACACCCTCGCCTTCGGCCGACAGTGCCAGATCGTTACACGGTAATAACAAAATTTGGACAATTTCTGATAAATTGACATGTGTTTGAAATTCACATAAATGTGGAATGTAATTTTCAATTTTACCAAAATAATTAAAAGCTATATTTGTCACTATAGTAAATATTTTTAATTGAGAAAACAATAATTAAAAAGAAAAGTACAACCGAATTGAGAACCTCCTTTTTTGAAGTCGATTGATTATCGTAATGATGATTTTTAAATCCATGAAATAACAAATAATGTACATACAAAATTATAACTCATCACCATTATAACCACCACTCACCATATTCTTATTTTTTCTTTTGTTTTCGTTGTCTTATTCTTTTGTTTAAAGTTACCTGGTTCTATATTTTAATTATGATTTTATTATATTCCAGACGTTTTTATTACGCAATTTCTCAAACGATAATCTTGATTTCATAACAGTGTCTAGCGGCCTAGTGAAGCACCGTCCGCAGCAGCCGCCCCCGACACCTCCGCCGGCGGGGCCCGTGTGTCCCGCTACCTCTGCAGTATTACACAACGGGGCGATACACAGGGACGAGCCCACGCCGCCTCCTAGGAAGGTAACTAATTTCATAAACTTCATATTTTATGCTTTTTTGTAGGGATTATATTATAAATATAAATAAATGCCGCAACTACGTGTATTTTGTGTTTGCATTTTTAACTTTAAATGTAATAATAATAGAGCCTAATTGATTTTAATATCGTTTTGGAGTTTTTGGACATAAAGTTTATGTTGCTAAATGAAAACCGATGAAAATAACATTACAGATGATATTTTAGAATGAATTTTTAATATGATAGAAGTTTTATTGTGAATAAATTATTTTGTAATGTCAAGTAGTTAAATAGTGACATACTTTTGTTTCATTAAGTATTTGCAGCATTTATTTCTTTGTGTCCGTAAATATGACAATTGTTACTAAGACAGGTGCCATATTTACGGATATTTCGTCGCTGGTCTTCTACTGCATTAAGTGGTCACCAATCTCATCATTATCCGTCGAGTTTAACAAATACATTGCAATACAATGTGAATGTTTATGATAATAAATATGTATATGGAAAATCTGCAACGGAAGATCCGCTCAGTGTGGCGATAGCATTAGACCTACAAAATGGTGGCAAAGATTATTATTAATTCATTATTATTTTTAAGTTGATAATGTTGATATTTGTATGCAACAAAATAAACGGCGTTGGAATTCACACTGAAGCGTGGTAGCTTGGTATAGAGTTTGCACGTTGCTCAGTATGCCTTACCATAGGATAATTGCTCATTACAGTACTACGTCATTTTGCACTTCTCTGCTTTAACGAAGAGAGAAGAGATGAGAAGGTGCATATTTTGTCTAGTTGTATAAAGTACAAGCGAAAAACAACCAACTTAATGTACATTTGTAAGGGATATTTTTAGTAAAAAAATGTGAATATAAAGAATTGACAATTGATTGAAATAAAGTCACAGTATATTGTAATGGCCCCGAGAAGGAGGTTTATGTTCACTAGTGGACAGTTAAAGGTTGATATGATGATGATGATGATGATGATGTACTAATGAACACTAGTAATAATGCTCTAGGAATATGTGAGAAAAAAGTTGAGAATGGAAGGTGTGGATGTGTGTGTGTGATAAGTGAGTGGCAGTGGTGTGTGATTAGATTTAGATTTTTGAGCTGTGAAACTGTATTTTATATGTAAATTCCATACAATTTGGACTTTATCAATAGATATCGCTATAAAAATGTCCTTTGGCCGATGAGACAGAATATAATCTCTACAAGTATACATTTATAAATATAAATTAAAAAAAACGAACAAATATAAATTTGTTCGTTTTCTGCAAATTTACTATCTTTTTATAAAAAAAAAAATCTGTGGTAGCTTAGCAAGAGACGGCTTATAGTAAATTACAGGAATAATTATATTTTGCATTTATGCGATTATTATTATTATTATTAACTTATTGATAACAATCTGTAATGAAATTACTTATAACTAAATTGTTTTAAGGATTAGTTGGATTTATACATATATGTACAAATAAATTGAAGTATCTATTCTTATTGCTCTTTCAATTACGTGTAAATAATTCACCAACTAACATTAAAGAAAAAGTACATAGTTATATTTGTTTTTGCTTCAGAAGAAAAATAGATTGCACCTGGAAAAGGCTGTGAAAGCGAAACTGAAAAGGGTAACGACCTATGAGAGAGAAATTAGTGTACTCACTAGCTTACCCTTGTTTGATTTATGCCCTACGATTAATATTTGTTTTATCCCTTGGGACTTTGTTAATGTATTGTCAAGAGACGATATAAAATTGTAACAATGGACATAGACAGTACATGGCACTTTAGAACATTTAATTCTTGAGCACTATTAATGTTTGCAATAATAAAATATTGTGTTATTTTTTTTTAATGTCAAATCTCTTCTGCTTCTGTCGTACACTGACAATTTCGAAATGTACAGAAATTTTATTTAATATTTTTAGCTAGCAATTTTGGCACTGTTGATTGTCTTCACTCATGTTATATTCACTTGCATTTTAAATCTTCCTAAATTTTCCAGTTTATGTATAGTAAGGATATTATTATATATAATTTTTTCGAGTATTTGTTTCTGACTTGCCATGTTACATGTACCCCGAATTATCAGATGCGCAAATGTTTTGCGATGTGTCTCATCGTCACATACAATAATCGATTTATATTTTAAACAAAAAAGTCCCAATTTTATTTGAAATGGAAAATATTGGCAAATTTTGCGTAACTCTTGACAATTGGTTACTACACCGTAAATTATGCATTTATTACTTATGCACAATTTATGGACAGCTATTATCAACTGCATGTACTTAACAGCTTTTCAGCTTATTTATATTTTTTAATATCTAAAATTCCTGCCGTTTTCTCCATCCTTTGTGTAGAAAATTATACTCCTTATATAAATAGAAAGTTGATATAAAAAGGAGTTAATAATGAAAAAGTAAAACATTTAGTACCATACAATAATTATATTTGTTTTTTAATATAACTCGAGTTTTGTGAAATATTAACACAAACAATTTGCATGATGTGAAACACGAAAATGTAAATAAATATAGTAACTAATTCGAGTAACATTGAATTAAAATCAAATCTTATTTAACTTTTTAGTAAATAAATGTATACCGTAATTATATTTATAACACTATAGTTTATTTACCCTATAAATTTATAATAAAATCTTCCCTGTTTCTATATTGAAATATTTTTATATCTATCAGGCATCTTATTTCGATCTTCCAATAATATTTCCAAACTATAGCACGACACAATGCTTAATTTCGGCAATTAGCATTTTAGCTACTTGGTAGATAAAAATAAAGATTTTCCTAAAAAATGTGTATGTATAACTATGAATATTTTCCAGGAGTGTTCTAGTCAAGATTCGTCGCTGGAGTTGTGCGACATGTCGGATTCGTGTTTGGACGACAGTCGGCTGCAATTGTCGGACGGCTCGCGGTCGCGCGAGCGATCGCGCCGCAGCGACAGCCGATCTCTTGACGTATCCGACACATCCAGCGTTCACTCACGGTCACCATCGGCTTCTATTACAATGGTGAATTTTTTATTAATTGTTTTGAAAAATATCAGCGTACAATTTGTCACACTGCCTTACCCTCAAATGGTTGTCAGTTCGTAATTATACAAACTGACACGTATTAACGTACATATATTTGTATTCATGAGAATGTCGATTGCTATTCATTCTGGTGTTTTATATTATTATATTTGAAATGTATTTGGGTATTTACAATTATCAACTGATGGTAGCTATACTATGGATGCGAGACGTGAGTCACGTGCTCGAGTGATTTGATCTATATTTTTAGTAAATGCGGCCAGCTTTGTCTAAATTTTGAACCGACTTGTATTTATAATTGCAGTTTTATTATATATTATTTCATGCAGTTTTTCCCTAAGAATATTGTATCTAAATTGATGTTACTTTTTCACTTTAGGTAAACGTGAAAACGAAATTTCATTGAATTCGTTCGAGTCGTTTTCGACTAAAATGTTAATCATATAATATGTACACAAAATATTTGATACTGAACAACCATTCCTTGTTGATAGTTATACTATTTTCCGAATATTTTTAGTGCTGGAATGACCAAGTACTATTAATAGAAAATGTCGTTTTCTTATGGTATACAAAATTCTTTACAAACACTGGTTTGTTTTTCTATCATTGAATTATTTTGTAACATTACCTTTTTAACCCTTTGCACTCCGTTGTCGCTGTATTTGCGACATTAAAATGCTAACATCAAATCCACTGTCGCGGCTACGGCGACTCGCTTGTTTTACTGACTCAGCGCACTTAATACTTAGGTAAGCGAAATTCTCTGTATTTATCTTATAGTGTTTATAATATGTTTATTTTGTTTACATTATAATAAGTTATTGATAAGTTAATAAGTTATTGGTATCCACTATAAATTATAAGGCTGGAGTGCAAAGGGTTAAATTACGATGTTTATTATAATACTAATGTATCTTTAATTGAATCAAACCAATATTTCCCTATGCTCTATATAATTTTGTATGACTTTTAGATGGGTGGGCTGAGACGGTGTCGAGCGCTTTATGACTGCTCAGCCGATAACGAGGACGAATTGTCATTCCGCGAGGGTGAAGTCATTGTCGTCATCAATGAGCGCACAGAAGATGACAACTGGATGGAAGGTCAGGTTGAAGGCACCAGTCGCCGTGGGATGTTCCCAGTATCATTCGTGCACATGTTGCCAGACTAGGGCGAAATAATGACATGACTGTAATGATCACTTCTACAAAGAAGATAGGTCAAGGTCAGTAATCAGTGTTCACAAACCATTAGGTCGACGTTGCCTGTAACAGCTACTTATGTATAATGTTTTCGCTCTATACGAGTAACTATACAAGCAGTTAGCTTGATTATAATGTGTAACTTGAGATTTGTCAATAGAGATGTTTAATAATACTAAAATTTATGTTTAGGTCTTAATGAGACCCAGTTTGAAGTAAATGCTTCTTTTTATTGCGGCTACTCTAATATGATATTATCATATTATTGCTGCCTCTTTATATAAAATCAGTATGGTTTCTATTATTCTATTCAAAAAGGTTTTTATTTTTTACTGACAAAAATATACCTTTCGTAATATGATGTATTTTAGAATACATATTATATATATATATATATATATATATATATATATATATATATATATATATATATATATATATATATATATATATATAATAAAATCAAGTCGTTGTGACAAGTCAGTAACTTAATACTTTGGAAATATTGTTTTCTTAATAATCAATGTATCATACAAACTCACATAAATAATACCAATAAAAATCTGCGTATATCTTATCACATTAATTTGGCCTAAATTGATCTGCTGTTGTTCTGAAAGCTATGAGCTTATTTATTCTAGTGTTTTGTACACATTGTTCACTGTTCAATAATGGTTCTGTTTATACACACATTAGGTGTATCGCTGTTTTTCGATTAGTCATTAATCATAAGTATATTTAGGGTTATCACAGCTCACGCACGTGATATAACTAAGTGTATCATATCGACAAGATAATTCACAACGTGATGTGATAATACAACACCATAAATATCAAGTTTGTCTGTTTTTGTACACAATGTTTAATACTCATACATTTTGAAGAATCCACATTTGTATTTGAATATATTGAGATATTGAAAACATATTTATTTAATAAAATTTGCCTTTGATAAAAATAATAAATTTGCTTAATGCAATTTTTATTTATTTTATGATAAAAATGAATAAAATCGTTCATGCGGAGAGTTATTATAATATCCGGAAGATCTCTGTCTGTGTACAAAGATTTTTATTGAAAAAATGTTAAAATACTATATACAAATTTTAAATGATAGTAAATGTGTTCAATACTACTTCTAGTTTTTCTCGTTTTCTGAATACATAGAAAAAGTATTAATATATACAGATTACAGTATTATTGGCAAAATATTGCAACATTTATTTAGAATTTGCTTGCTTTAGGCATAGTCTGAAGGTATAACTTGAACATAATTGAGAAAGTTTAGTTTTAGATTGTCAAAAATATCTAAGGTTAAAAGAGGGTAGGTATTACCTCTTAATCTATGGTTTTATCTTACAATATCTGTATACACTTTGAATTAAACCTGCCAAGTCAAATTGCACAAACTTGGTAATTATTAAACAAATAATAACACTTGGTAATAATTAAAAACATTACACCACTGACTTGCCTACATTTACAGTGAGAGCACTAAAAATGGATTACTTTTTTTATATTAATAATAATGAATTACAGTATTCTTAGTAGAATTGGATACAGTCTAATTTACCTCACATTATACAAATCGATAAATTGCAGTACATGAGATTAATCACTGTAATCATAACATTTTTTAACCAATGTTCTCGAAGAAAATTAATTTAATTCTGTCGCTGGACTTACTATTGTTTTATTTTTATGGTCTTAATAATTATATAGATATAAAATTACAATTTCAATAATAATTATATAGAGTTATTTATTCACGACCACCTCCATGAAAACGAGAATTTACAATAAGCAACTTTAGCAGTAGTAAGACTACAAAATGACACCAATGTAGTAACATACGCCAGTAGCAAGTCCGTCCCAAAGCGGATATTTACTTGAATATTCAACTTTTTGAAAATTCGCTTCCATATTTTCTTTTGTAAAATGTATCTTTTATGTGTGATGTGAATGTATTATTTATGTGTCGTAGATTTACATTGTCGTAAAAGTGTAATTAAATATTAATAATTTGTATCTACCAACTATTTATAACTACGTATATTTGGATAAAATTTTGTGTTACAGCTAATATAAAAAAAAATAATAACCTGGCTGTTTTTTTAAACGACAACGAAGTATTAGTTATTTATCTATCTAGATGCTTATAACATCTTATAACAAAAAAGTATTATAGATTGAGACAACCAAGATATGACCCTGAAATATATAGAACGTAGAAGTGGTATTATTTATATAAATAATGTTGTAATTTTCCATGTAGAATGGTTGTTATTAGGGTCATTGTTATATTGTAATTGTAGCGTCTTATTGAATATAGCAGACATATATAATAAGCTTAGAATATAATCTCTCTTCTGCAAATAATTCGACATATAATTACAATATACCTAGGGTACGACAATGTGATACTTTTTACGCCGACAGGTCATCCGTTCTATTGCTGTCCTTAAATGACGACAGAATGCGATTAATCGCCGCAAAAAAAAGTCTCAAATGTTTATGTACCCAACTGGAGTATTTGTAGAGCTCAGGTTATAGCGATTTGCCAAAAATATATGTGATCAGTAGAAGAAGATATATATCAGCGACAAACTCTATCGGACCAGTGACTGTTTGTTGTCTAGTTTGTTCTCGTAGACTATATTGACGTGTCTTAGATTGTTGGTGCATGCTGTCTATAGAAGTTATGTTCGATGATTGAGATCGGAGACCAAACCATTGCTTTCGTGTCTACCTATGAATGCTATATTAATTGTAGCTAGAGACTAGTTGTTTTCTTTTTTTGTAATTTATATTTATAAATAAATAATATTAAAAAAAAAATGTATGTGGGTGTTATGTAATCATAGGGTATTTTGTAGACTTAGTTACCTATAGATATTATTATGAATAATATTGTAATGTAATACTTGCATTATCAAATTGTATTGTTACGTCCATTTTGATTTATTACGTTTAAATAATTCTTGGTTTCTGTTTCATCTAAGTTTTGGACCGCATAACCTTCCCAATTAGAAAAGTCGCAAACGATTGTATTTGTAGATATTTACATTACCACAGATAATATATATATATCCTCCCTTATGGGAGAGGCCTACGTTCAACAGTGGACTATTACGGCTGATATGGTATAGTATAGATAGATAATATATTTACTATATTATGATATGTGTGATAGCGTAATTTTTTTATTATACAATTCCACTTTTAAACCTTTGTAAAGGTATAAACTGTCTATTTGGTAGGCTAAAACGGACTAAAAATTTTTTACCGTATATTACTTAAGCTGTTATTTCCATTCTAATATGTAATCTTGTCAACATACTCTTTGAAATGATAATGAAACTGAGGCGTTACGTAAGATTTGCTTTTAATATTTAAAATTTTATATTAAATAGGTATGTGCATAAAATTACAGAATTGTTTCCGCCTATTTATAAACATAAAAAGTATTTTATTGGTATTAAAAAATTAATTACGTCTATTTCATAATTTCTATTTTTTTTAAGACTGAATTATAATTGCGTTAGTATACAAGATATTGCTTATTATTTGCAAGAAATATAGAAATGATATTAAATTACTAGCAGGTAATATTATTGAACCTGTCTTATTCAGTGGCATTATCAGTATCAATTATTGTCACAATATAATCAAAATAGTCGCTGTAGATTTGGATGCAAGCTAGTGTTTGGTCTGCGATCTCTGTCAAAATATAATATCAGATCTTTGATACTTGTTGTTACATGTTGAATTTTAAAACACTTCACGTTAAAAGCCTGCACAAAAGATGGACATTTTATCCGCGGTCAAAATTTGCCCAATTGTGAAATACTGAATAAATGAACGTTATCGCTTCTCGGATAATATGGTCGTGGCGCTGATACAGAGCAGCAACAGTTATACGTACCTGACCTTATAAATCATTACCAATACTCAACTGTGGTTGCCAACCTGCTTGCTAAGCGTGGCAACTACTGGCAAAACCCTTATGGGGGAAGCCTATGTTCAACAGTGGATAGTTAACGAATAAAATGATATTTGCAATTAATGCTAGACCCAGAATTTTTTTTTATTTTATAGGTGGGTGTACAGAGACGTACTTCCTGTGTAATTATACGAATAATATAATATAATGTTAGTATATATTTAAAAATACCTGCCTGTATGAAGTTCAACAAAACCAGTTTTCTAGATACCGATATTCCAAGCCCAGGTTGTATGTATTCAGTTTTATTGTGACTGGACCGGGTAGACGGGCTAATCATAAAGGGTTATTTTGTATGCGGTTAAAATCTCCGTCGTTTGCGCCGGCTATAATAAACAAAATATCTAAGTAATATAAATGTAGAAGTATCCATTGCCATTGAACAAAAATAATACAATTGTAATATATAAATATAATGTTATGCAAAATACATAATGTATACTCTACTACACATTCCCATTGTAATTAGTTGTCTGTATATTGTGTTCTTTTGTCGATTTCGACTCAGTTATCACCATATAAGATGATTTTTCTAGCATCGAACTCTATAAAAGTTTCGAATACTGTAGCTGGATTTAGAAGTCTAGAATGTACGATCCCATTTATTATTATAGTTCTTAAGTAATACCTACACGTTATATAGTTACCAACATAACTGCGCGCGTTGCCATAAATTAATATTATTCGAGAGTGAATGTGCTAACAGTTGTCTTTTTTTTTTTTTTATTTAATTCTATGGGTCACGATATTACCAGAAAAATCTATATATTTTGATACCTATAATGTCTGTGTATGATTGATGTGTATCTTCATGTTTAGCACTTTTATTTGTATTAGTTTAGAGAATTACCTAAATGTATTTGTAAAAATGTGATTAATTTGAAATGCCATGTTATAAATCTGCATGTAATATTGCTATATAGCAACTGTGTAAATAGACATACTACAGCATTGTGCATAGCGATTAGTACCTAAGATCTTAATTTATTATGTTAATGTTGATATTTCCTGGGAAAATATTACGGAATATTATTATACGTTTTACTTTCCCGAACTTTATATAGAACATATTTATTTAATAATAATAATATATTGTGAAAATCTAATTGTGATGAAATATTTTAATGCCATTTTAGCCTGTCAGTATGTTACTTATTAAAAAGTTATGTAACCAAATGATGCTATAGTGTTTAAGATGTTTTATTCTTTATGAAGTTGTAGTTGATATAGTTTTTTCTATCGTGTATTATTGTATGTCAGTGAAAATCTGTATGAATTTATGAATACATCACTTTGATGTCTACCTTGAGTTCATTTTTTTTTTTTTTTAATGGGATGATAATAGAAGTGTAATTATCTGCGTTATGGAGTTAATTTACGCTGTTCCTTTTGTTTTCCCTGAAGCGATCGTAAATGTTTTATTATTCAATTCGTCCTGATGGACCTGTTTTATTCTTACCTGTCATCCCTCCCTGGTATTCCTTCAGTGTATACCGATAGTGCACGCGAGGTTAACATTATGGAATGTTATGATCCATTAAAAAGCCCACCTGACCTCGCCTTAATCACGCCATAGCATAGGAGTGATTATTGCAATAGTCAAAATTTGTTTAACCATATTTTAATCTTTAACTTTAAGCTTGTTTGTGCTTAAAAATGATTAGCAAGCGATCGTTGAAAACGATTTTGGAACTAAAATGACTGTTATGTCTGCATTGAAATTTGATTGTTAATGGTATTAGTTATTCCAAAATTAAGTTCTTAAATTGCTCTGCAGATGCCGTATCAACATGATAATACAACGGGGTCGATTCTGAGACGGTATTCTCTTAAAATTTCAATTTGATATCAATGCAAAATCTTTGTAATGAGAAATAATATGTATTAAATTTCTAAGAGCCTTGAGTCGAAATTATTATAAACTTAGTAAATGCTTAAAAAAATTGTACTTTCACAAAACTATTAATATTAAATATATTAGAGGATGACACCTCGGAATCGATCTCAATGCAGATTAAAATTAAGATAGCAATTATTTAGCAACAATTATATATAGTAAATCAATTGCAAGAGATAAAATTAGTAGGTATGGGAGTCGAATTTCCTATATTAAGAAACCCAGATAACTGAATAGAGGACATGGAAATGTTGAAGGTTTGTATATGAACCGGATGTCGTCGCTCAATTCGATACAATTCTTTAATATAGAGATTTTTTTATATACAACTTAGAATGGCAAACAAACTGATGGCCCACCTGATAGAAAGTAGTAACAGTCGCCTATAGACATGAGCGCTACCATGGACACAACAGAGTATACTGTTTCGCCCATGATACAGACCGAAACACAGCCATGCAAACAACTGCTTCGCGGTTAAAATTCTAATGGAATAGAGGTACCCAAGCAAATGACTTTTGTACAAAGTCTCCCTCTGGTAAATATTGGATTATAGCATTTACGCTAAACATTTATATTAAAACTCAAATATACGTTGGTTACCATTGCAGGCATTATAATGAGTACAAAATGCTTATTAAGAGGATACTCATTATATTTTCAAAACTTATACTTTTTTATTAATATTCTGAAGAAGTAGGCTCTGAGCTCTTAAGCTTAGAGCTTAAGTCCTGTCTAAATTTAGTTTCAGAGCCCACTTGAACGTCAGATCAAATTTTAATATCGAAAAAATCTGTCTGAAATTTAAATATCGATAAATGTGTCGAACGATATTTAATATTTTTTTAATGGATAATGGAACAGCCCTGTTTGTGCTAACGTGATACGTTGGCGGGGCACAAGTGAGGGATTATAGATGAGAATGAAAAAGCTTTTTTTTTAATGAGTGGTATGGTAAACCCATAAAATAATGGAATGGTAAACCCACCTGCGCTGTCGAGATACGTTGGCAGGGCAACAGTGAGAGATGACAGGTGAGGATGAAAAGGCAGGTCAATTAGCTCATCGTGACGAACTCCACTATAATTAACCAGGGGGACCCGCGTGGAGGTCAACCTGATAGGATGTATTGTTAACAATGGGTCAATTAGACCCACTACTAACAGTCCATTTCTCCTCCAATGAAAAAGCTTATATTTTATAAGTTTTGTATAGAAATAAAAACAAGTATAAGTACACTTTCTCAGAAAGGTTAGGTTTTTGGAAATATTGCGGAGATTTTCAGTTGTTAGCATGTGTATGTGAAAATATTTGTTCCTACATAAACGTCAAAGTCACGCATTATTAGTTATCTATATAACGTAGTTATTATTTGCTCTGTGGTGCACTGTGGCAAAAGTGACAGCTGACAATGTTTCTTTTGCGAAAAGGCGGGAAACTCGAATAAGAACAAGCGGGTTTTTTAAATTTTTTTTATTAATTTATTAAAACTATCTCTATCAATTCTTATTATTTAATAAAATATTATATTTTCACTAAATTCAGCGACAGTAATATAATTAGCATTCATGGGGAAGCGCAGTTGTAGAAAAAGGAAAAAAAAAGATGACGATTCAGGTGATGTAGACCATGAACCTTGTAATGACAAGGATATATATTCGGAAGATACTTCTACTGACTCAGAATCTGAAATTGATAAGGCCGATAAGTATAAACCTTACTACGTCACAGATTATATTAGAAGATATCCCGAGGAATCCCCTGGGACAGAATTTGTTGTCTTTGTAGAATCCTCAGATAGTCAGAAAACCATTGGATCCAGAGACTTGCTCTCACTCTCCTCCTGTTTAAAACGATTTAATAAAGGGGTAACTTATCTTAGATCTATAAATAAATTCAAAATCGGAGTATACTTTCAAAAGCCAGACTTAGCCAATGCTTTTTTAAATAATAAAACTTTTTTAAATGACTACCATTTTAAGGCCAGTATTCCTGCTTCTTCAACAGAAGTTACAGGCGTTATTAGAAATGTACCTACAAATATATCTAATAAAAAAATATATACTATGATATCGAGTTCTAAGAAAATTATTGCTATTAAAAGAATTTTAAGAAAAAATACCTTGACTCATGGATATGTGTTACAGCCAACTCTAACCGTGACAATTACTTTTGCTGCATCTGTATTACCTGAATATCTGGATATTGGAGGTTGGCGCCACAATGTCACTCCATATATACCACCAGTTAAACAATGCTACCGGTGCTTGAGGTATGGACATTTAGCTAAATTCTGTAAGAATTCTGAGCGTTGCAGCATCTGCAAAGGTGAGCATAATTATAAAACTTGTACAACTGGAATGGAAAACGCTATTTGTGTACACTGCAATGGAAATCACACAAGTGTATCACCGCAATGCCCTGTTAAACAAAAGAAAATTGCTGAAAATAGATCTAAATTCAGACCTGCTTCTTTTGGAGATATACTTAGCACTGAAATATTTCCTAAACTGGGTAACAAACCTAAAAAAAATGTAGACCTAATTTCAATTCTAAATTCTGATAACAAGAGTTTATCACTTTTAATAGAAAGCATAATCAAACTTATTTCACTACATAACACAAAGAACACATCTATTAACACTAAAAGTGTTTTGAATGTGTTATATGATACTTTTGGTAATAGACCTATTTCACAAAATTCAATCGAGACCAATTAACTATCATACAGTGGAACGCTCAGAGCCTACTGAGCAATCGACATATTTTTACACAATTTTTAAATGAACATCATATTCACATTGCTCTCATCTCAGAAACTTGGCTAAAACCACATTACAAATTAAAAATTAAAGATTATTGTATAGAACGAAATGATTGTGGTAATAACCACAATGGAGTAGCGATTATTATACATAATAGTATTAGATATAAAAAACTTCACTCTTTTTCGACAATTCTTTGCAAACTATAGCTATTAGTATTGAAGTTAATAATTCTTGGTATTCAGTTGCCAGTATTTACTGTCCTACCAATAGTACACCTAGTTTTACTAAAGCCAAATTTAAGTTCTTTTTGGAGTCTCTTCCTAAACCCACTATCATATCTGGAGATTTAAATGCACATCATACTATGTGGGGTTGTACCTCCACTAATACAAGAGGTAAAGACATTCTTGATTGTTTAGATGAATGTAATTTGGTACTATTAAATGATAAGCAAGTTACTACTGTTGGCTCTCATATTTGGAGACCCAATGGCCTTGATTTAACTATGGTATCCCCATCCATATCATTAAAATGCGAGTGGTCGGTTCATGATGATCCGTTAGGAAGTTATCACCTGCCGACTTTTACTAAAATAAACACAAAGAACTCTTCATCAACTCCGTCAGGTGAACAACATGCTCCTATAGATGAAGTTAATAAACTTTTGTTAAATCGTATAAACCTACGTCTCGTTAATTGGGATCTTTATTCTGAAACTGTTAATCAATTACTTTTGGATTTCGAGTATGATGTCAATGAACCCTTAAACAATTACAATAGATTCTGTAAAATTATTTTGACAGCTGTGGAACGTTCCGTTCCACGTAGGAACTTATCAAATAGCGGTGCAAATACTTCAAAGAGGCACAAACATATTGCAGTACCTTGGTGGAATAACAGGTGTGCGACAGCTGTCAATGATAGTAAAGCGGCTTACCTTAGGTTTAAACAAAATCCAACTCTCGATAATTACATAAATTTTAAAAGAGTTCAAGCTGTTAAAAAGTTAGTAATTAAGCAAGTAAGACAACAGGGGTGGCAGGAATTTTGTTCCAAATTTAATAGATTAACACCAATTTCCACTGTTTGGCAAAATATGAGAAAACTAAATTCAAAACATCGTCAAAATCATTTTAAAGATATATCATGGGTCAATGATTTTTTACGCAAATATACTCCTGATTTTGTACACTCACCTTTTGATGACAAACAGTTTAATTCTGTTAATTCATGCCCAAAATTTCTCACTGACCCATTCTCAATTGATGAAATATCCAGTGCAGTAAAATCTAGAAAAGATACAGCTAGTGGCCTTGATCGCTTAACATACAATATGTTTCGATTGCTGAATAAAATAAACCTTACTAAACTCTTACAAATTTTTAACGATTTATGGAAGGACTGTATTATCCCACCAGAATGGAAAATGGATTGTTTGATTCCAGTAATAAAACCCGGTAAAGATCCTACAAATTTCGACTCCTATAGACCTATAACATTGACGTCCTGTGCAGGCAAATTATTCGAACAATTAATTAAACAGCGTTTAGAGTTCTTTATTGAAAGTAATAGTATATTACCATCGAATCAATTTGGTTTTCGCCGTGGATATTCAGCGCGCGAAAGTTTAGCGAACTTCTATGTCGACCTTAGTACTGCTTTGAATAACGATGAATATGTTCTATCTGTTTTTTTAGATGTCGTAGGAGCTTTTAACAATGTAAATTTAACAGTTCTATCTTCGATTTTATCCTCATTTCTTCCAATGAAACTTATCGAATGGATTTATAATTTTCTTAGTAATAGAGAAGTGTATGTTAAAGTAAATAGTAAATTAATAGGACCTAGGTTAAGCTCTAAAGGAGTATGTCAAGGTGGTATTCTAAGCCCGCTACTATATATTTTATATATCTATAAACTTAATTCAATTTTAGGAAACAGTGTGAACAACTTGCAATTTGCCGATGATTTATTAATTTATATAAAAGGAAAGAATATTATTGATATGCAATTAGTGTTAAATGAGTCATTAAAAAGACTTGAGAAATATTTTTCTCTTCTTTCCCTCGATATTAGTTTAACCAAAAGTAAAGTAGTTGTTTTTCATCAAGTTCATAAATATGTTCCATTAATGAATATTATATATAATAATCAAACTCTTCCAACAGACTGTAGCGTTAAATTTCTGGGGTAATTTTTCATCAAAATTTAAAATGGGATCTATACGTTGATTGCTTAGTAGATCGTGCTTTAAGAGCCACTAATATAATAAGATCTGTAATTGGTCGTAACTGGGGAGCTGATCCTAAAATTATCCTTTTACTTTACAAATCTCTTGTTAGAAGTAATTTTGATTACGCTTTCTTTTGTTATGCCTCAGAACATAAATTAGTAGAAAAACTCGAAAAAATTCAAAATATGAATTTAAGACTTATTTTAGGTGCTATGTATACTTCTCCAATTATCTCAATGCAAGTAGAATGTAATTTGCCTCCTATCCTTCTTCGTTTCGAATACCTAAAACTCAAATTTCTCTTCAAAGTTTTTTCAGTTTCCAATAACCCACTCATACTCAAATTATTAAATTGCCCCATTTCTATGTTTTTGAATAAAACTATTGTCAATGATTTGAATTTACGAGATGAATATAACATCTATAGTAGTAAGATACTTCCTTGTTATAATGGCCTTTATGAGAGTAAGTTCTGTAAGATCAAAATTGTTATACGTAAAGACATAAAAGAAAAGCACGATATGTATGAGACTTTATCAGAATTTATTGACTACAGGCAGATATATACAGATGGTTCCAAAAATGCACTTAGCACTTCAGTGGCTTTTTACGATTTGTCAAATAGATTTGGTCACGGTTATAAAATTTCAACTTTGGCTAGTATTTACACAGCAGAAGCAAAAGCTATATTTTTAGCATTAGAATACATAGAAAAACAGGTACTATATTCGAAATGGATTATAATTACAGATAGTATGAGTGTTCTTATGGCATTAAAAAATAACACATTCATTTCATCATCAAACTACTTAATTCAAGAAATTCGTAATAAATATTATCATCTCTGTACTATATATGGAAAAGATATTATCTTCATCTGGACCCCTTCACATATTGGAGTGTTTGGGAATGAACAAGTAGACACTTTGGCTAAAATTATTAATTCAAGTGCTGCTCGTGTTCAAGATTTACCCCTTTGTTACTCAGATTGTAGTATTGGAATACATAAAATCGTTACAACTAAATGGGAGGAGCATTGGACTCAAATATTACAGACTAAAGGCAAATGGTACCGCAAAATTAATTGGCGTATTGGAAAACCGTGGTTCTGCAAAGGAAAGGACACAAACAGAAAATTTTACACCAATATTTGTAGATTACGAATCGGCCACGGACATTTCAACGAACACCTGCACCGAATGGGCATGATCGCTTCCCCATCATGCACATGGTGTAACTCAAATACAGCCCAATCTCTACATCACCTTTTTTTGATTGCTCTGAATTTGTCATTCAAAGACACATTATGTTTGACGAACTTAGGATTATCTTCAAAAAACCCGAAAATATCCCGCACTCAATCCCGCTTCTCTTAAGATTTCCTTCTTGTTTCAAAGCTATTTTCACTTATATTACTACAACATTCAAGGAGCTATAAGAATACTTTTATTGAATTGCAAGACAATGATTTTTTATAATTATTTATTTTTAATTTGATAAATCCACTGGTTTAAGAAAACTCAAGAAAAGATATTTATGAAAATGTACTTACCGGATTTGACAAATGAAATATTGAAGATTATGACAATAATTGAAGCGACATTAGAAAAATAAAATTCCAGACAAATTATCTTTTTGAAGACTAGGCAGCATGGTCTCCGACCTTAGCCTGTTCCAAACGGAACAAACGTACTAAAAAAAAAAAAAAAAAAATGTTTCTTTTGCTCGGTTCTTATCAATGATGTTATCAGTGGATCGTTCAGGGTCATCACTTGTTCAAAGTACGAAAATAAACAAACATACTGATGCAAAAAATATAAATAAATTTATAATTTAATTTGTTGAAGTTGTGATTGTCAACATGATTCCGCGCAATAGAGTTCTCGATTTGTTAAGGACTATCAACTCGGCTGCGTAAGTATTTTTACATTTTATTTACATTAATACTTCTGCCTTTAAATTTTTATTAAAAAAAATATAACAACAATAACAATTTCCTAACAATTTTTACTATTTTTATTTTCTAACAAGTTATTAGGGTCGAGCGAGACGCAGATTTCAGTTGCTTTAATACAGAATTCTTGTGAGTAAAATAACCTTATACAGGTACTATGGCAAATTGTGTCTATGCATTAACTAATAACAACTACTTGCCGTATGATCCCAGCAAAGAATGGGTCATCTCATCCTTTTTCCTGGGTGTAGTAAGAAGCGTCCAAAGGGACTTGATGGTCGAGGGATGGGCAGTAGCATTGCCCATAAAACATCACTAAAACCCAACTGCCGTTGCCAATCTGCTAAGCGTGCCAACTACTGGCAAAACCCCCCTTATGGGGGAAGCCTATGTTCAACAGTGGACAGTTAACAGATGAAATGATATTTACAACTAATGCTAGACCTAGAATTTATTAGATTTTATAGCTGGCTGTGACAATCTAGACCTCTATACTTAGGCTCTTTACTTTTAATCTTGCTATTTTTATTCATAAAAAAAATCCTATCTGTTGTCCATTGCTGAACATAGGTTTATTTTATTAGACTGCCTAGATCTATTGACTGCCTTTTGAGATCACTCTTTCAATCCTTTCAAAGTAAAATAGTTGCCATATATTATGTTTGCATAGTTTGCTTGTATGGGACACATTTTATAACTCGGGAATATTTAATTTAATTTTAATTTACTTATTATATTTTTTTATTTTAGCTGCCAATGTCCAGCACATGGTTACAGAGGAAATATCCAGGTGTCTAATGTTACACCATTAAAGGATTATGCTTTTGAGGTACATACATTATTGTTACAAACATTTTTATTGTTATAAACATTTTTTTATATATATTCCATTTGATAGATGAGTAGAAATGGTGAAATTATACTGTAGTCTTTGTTGAAGCAAACAACTTAGACAAAATACTACACTGTAATAGCTTTATATGTACTAATTTTAATGTTTGGCTCATGTGGTAGAAAACTTGCACTAATTTGCTGGTATTTAAATTAGGTGTTATATTTTATTATTATGGTTGTTATATACTAATTCTATGGTAAATTCAGACAAGGGTAGGTCAGTCACTATACATAATAATTCTTTATATTTATAGATAGTATAGATATTCAACTTTTCTGTACTAGACATAACATTTAATGTGTATTATCTTATACTCATGTGATTCTGTGATGGAAATCTTAAATCATTGGTTAATTTTATGTAGGTACTATTTACCTGTAAATGCTTTTTCATCCTGCTAAATCCTGATTGTGTATTTAAAAATATTGTATTCATTAATTATTATAACAAGATTAATCCTTATACTTACATGCAAAAATTACTGCATCAAATTGGATGTGGTATTCATAGTTGTGTTCTACCTAGAAGTCTACTCGTATTTAATTGGTTTTTCTACTTCCAAAATCCACATGTATCAATTTTATTTATAGTTACAAATAGTCTTGTTATGTGCATTTTCAGATAAAATGTTCCACTGTAAGATATGGATTAGGTGTAACAAGAGAGGTTGGTCTAGACCTTGTGAATCTTGGAGCAAAAAATGTCTGTGTTATGACAGATCCCAATCTTGTATCATTGAACCCTGTAAAGGCTGTGCTGAACTCCCTCACTAAAAATGGTATAAACTATAAGGTTTATGACAAAGTTAGGGTGGAACCAACAGATTCAAGGTAATTTCAATAAATTTTAATCCATGAGAGTACCATACCTAATAATTAGAAGTAGTATGAATACAGATGGTTGTGATATGGCATAGTTTTATATATCTTGGATACTTAAGCAGATAAGGTACAGAGTTTTTGTTTTTTTTTTCATGTCAATATAGAATACTGATAATTGTATTGCATAATAATAAAAGAACAGAACACACTTTATTCTCTCTATAATAATAAAATGAATGTGATAACCCAAATGTAAGATAAGCATTTTAGTTTATGGCTACTATATCAGATTAATACCTATTGTTGTCATGTAGCCTATAGACCTCCCACAATTAAAATATTGAAGTAAATGGTACCTTATTTATTAAAATCCATCAAATCCTTTAGGATGTATGTTGCAACATAGATCTGGATATGCATACATAAATACAACTAATTACTGAACAAAAATGGGTAATATTTTTAAAATAAAAAGTAGTCTAAAAGCATTTCCCCTAAGTTGGCCCCTCATGTGTAGGGTTTATTCAGGCAGTGATTGTATAAAAAATTGTGATTTTTCGAGTTTCAATTTGTTTGTAAAAAAATAATAAGACAGTATGAATAAGTGCTATTTGTTTTTACTAGCTTTAAAGATGCAACACGGTTTGTCAAAGAAGGTCAGTTTGACAGCTTTGTGGCTGTTGGTGGGGGCTCAGTTATGGATACATGCAAGGCTGCCAACTTATACTACTGTGATCCAGATGCTGACTTTTTAGACTATGTAAATGCACCTGTTGGCAAAGGAAAGCCTGTTGATGTCACTTTGAAGCCAATGATTGCAAGTAAGTCAACTGATTATTATAAAATAAACAAATAAAAAAAGTTTATTATGATTAGATACTTGGCATTTATTAGTTGCAAATTATCATTATGGAAAATGTTACTAAAATATGAAAATAATTTGTAATATGTCTAGTGCATATAGCTACCTTATGATAGTTTACAACCTAATCTGCTTCAACTATTTTATGACGATCTCAAGTTGGATTAATCAAATAAAGATAATGAAGTATAATGTATGTTTTATACTATATTTCAGTACCAACAACAAGTGGAACTGGTAGTGAAACGACAGGAGCCGCTATATTTGACTTCGAAGATATTCACACCAAGACTGGCATCTCTCACGCAGCTCTGCGCCCTCTCCTAGCCATCATAGACCCACTTCACACTCTAAGTTTGCCAGAGAAGGTCTCCAATTATGCGGGCTTCGACATATTTTGCCATGCTCTGGAGAGTTTTACTGCCATTCCGTATACGGAGAGAGGGCCTGCGCCGTCCAACCCGGCTTTGCGACCAGCTTATCAAGGAAGCAATCCAATATCGGACGTATGGGCGCGATTTTGTTTACATGTAGGTATATGTAACCAATTACATGAAACAAAGTTACTTATCTAGTATATTTACTATTATAATATCTAGATAATTAGTTATTATTATATTATCTAGATACAAAGTCAATATAACTTTCCATCAGACAGGCTGTTGTTATAATACTAGCTTTTACACGCGACTTGGTTTGTGTGACCAAATTATGTTCGCTGGCTAGGATGAAAATCAGACTATGTTCTTCTTCATTCTATAATTAAATAAAATTGCTTTGTTTGCCTTGTATCTTAGTGCTTTAATGTAAGCTGTTAAGATGCACAAACTCATTTTGTCATTTATAATTTTAATAAAGATAATAAATATTTAGGATAAAGGTAGAAAGATGATGATGATGACATAGTAGTAAAAAATATATAAATAAGATTTTATTTATATTTGTATAGGTTTCACTAGATTGCAGAGGATTTAAAAAAACTCTTTTTATAATGTGTTAAAAAATCATCCTAATATTATGTAAATTTAAATTGGACTCTATTTTCCGCGTTTAGCCTCTCATTTTCCTAATATTATAAAATAGTAAAAAATGTTTGGAGACTTTTTAGGTATTACATATGTATTCTTTCAAATTTATTTAATATCAGAACAACAATATATATGAAACAAACTAAAAGAACATACATTCAGATGGTAGAAATAAACAACATTTTTTAGTTTATTACTGAATCATATATAATTATTACCAAATAAGGGGTTATATGACTAATAATGTAGAATATGGAAATATAATGTAGAATATATGTATATGTAAATTTCTTATATTGTTAAACAGTTGCATGCTGACATATAAGCAGAATGTATATGGGAATTGTCAAGTTCTTTCATAAAAAAATTACCTACATTCTAGCAATATAAATTTTATTTCATTATGTTCTAAATTAATATATTTAATACTGTTTGTTCCAATTATTGGGAGATTCAGTTATTACCTACGTGTGGTTCCAGTATAGAATGAGCCACCTCTCCCTTTTCCGTGGGTATTATAAGATGCGATTAAGGAAAAATAATTGCCAAGGAATGGCCAGCAGTGTCCCTTTTTAAACATCATCAAAGCCTAACTGTGATTGCCAACGCTTATTAAGCGTAGCAACTATTGGCAAAACCCCATAATAGGAGGAGGCCTTTATTCAGCACAGTTAACGGCTGATATGATGATGTTTTTTTTAATGGGTGATAATGGTATGGTAACCCCGTCTGCGCTATCGGTATACACTGGCGGGGTACCAGTGAGGGATGACAGTTGAAGATGAAAGTAGGTCAGTTAGCCCATCCTGACGAATTAAACTAGAATTAGTCACGATGGTTTCCAGGGGGAACCACGTGGAAGTCGACCTGACAGGGTATATTGCTAGTAATAGGGCTCTTTGACCCCATTACTATGATACCCCCCGATATGATGATGTTGACAGCTATTAACTTTATACTTACAGACTCTCCAGAAATACTTTACCCGCGCTGTATACAACGCCGATGACATCGAAGCACGGTCATACATGCATTTGGCGGCGACTATGGCCGGCGTGGGCATAGGCAACGCAGGGGTCCACTTGTGTCATGGGCTAGCTTATCCTATTGCTGGAAATGTGAAATCGTTCGTGCCTAAGGACTATGGGTAACCAATATATTTACTATAGATTCGGTCTTTATAATAGAGTTTCGTGTGACCTGTTTTTGGGATTGTTAGTAATGCGGATTATCACTTCCATTGCTAACAATATACCCTAACAGGTCAACCACTCCGTGGTCCCACCTGGAAACTATCGTGCTGAATTCCAAGATGGGATTATCACGATGGGGTAACTGATCTGCCTTTTCATTCTCATGTATCATCCCTCATTGGTGCCCCGCCAGCGTATACCGTTAGCGCAGATGGGGTTACTATTTCATTATCATCCATAAAAAAATACCTATTTCGTAAATATTTCTGTATCAGTAACTTAATTGGTTTGCTTGTGTGTTTATTATTTTTATATTATTATATTAGTGTGGTAAATAAATTTAGGTTAAAATAAATTTCCACAGCAAAGACCCGATCATACCCCACGGATTGTCAGTGGTAATGACAGCGCCTGCTGTGTTTCGGTATACCGCGTCAAGTGACCCTGATAAGCATTTAGAAGCTGCTGGCCTCTTAGGAGCTGAAGTCACTGGCAAGAAGAAGGCAGACGCCGGCGAAATATTGTCCGATACGATATTGAAGTACATGGACACCATGAAGATTGAAAATGGATTGAGTAGCCTTGGATACACATCGGAAGACATTCCGAAGCTGGTGAAAGGTGCTCTGCCTCAGGTATGTAATATTATGATTTCTATTATAACAGTTATTTTTTTACTTTGTCAGGTTAATCACATCTCATAAACTATAAATCTTTTTGACTGTTAGATTCTTTATAAGATGTAGGTGGTTACTAAAAAATGACTTTGAATATCCCATGCTTAGATCTTATAGATAGAGCATCGAGTATTAAAAACGAATCCAAATTTAATCAGTTAATTTGGAGTTTAACAAACTTTTTTTAATCAACACAAAACCTTTTTTTAGTGTAACAAGTAATTGAATTAAACATTTTCTATATCAGGTCGATTTAACTTTTTTTTCTAATATAATGTAAATATGGGGGAAAAGGGATTGTTAGTAATGGAGACTGAGAATCCCATTGCTAGCAATATACCCAACCAGGTTGACCTCCTCGCCTGTCGACCACTGGAAACTATCATAGTTAATTCCTGATGAATTCATCAGAATGGGCTAACTGGCCTGTTTTCATTCTCGTCTATCACCCTTCACTGGTGCTCCGCCAGCGTATCCCGTTAGCGCAGGCGGGGTTACCATTACAATTTGACCCATCAAAAAAATATAAATATTGTGTTGCTTGTAAAGTAATATACATGTATCCATAAAAATAGCGGCTATTTCTTTATTTTGTTGTAGCAAATGTACACTACAATGCAAATGCACACATGGATAA
Source organism: Galleria mellonella (assembly GCF_026898425.1). Lineage (NCBI taxonomy): Eukaryota > Metazoa > Arthropoda > Insecta > Lepidoptera > Pyralidae > Galleria > Galleria mellonella. The sequence goes on along the minus strand of NW_026442014.1, from coordinate 6,669,728 downwards.
AAATATTGACCTGTTTTTGGTGCAGTATATATTTGTACGAAGACAGTTTTTATATAATCTATGATCCCACGTCACCGCCGCTTCGTACTGCTATCGTCAATGTGCGATTTGTCTAATATTATAAGGAGGAAAGATTTGATGTTTGTAATGGATAAACTGCGTAACCGATTTTAAAAATTCTTTTATGTATTGAAAACTATATTATGAGCAAGTCACATTGACTGTATGAAAATAAATTTCAAAAAACCATGCAATCTATTTTGCAATTGTAGCTCAGCTTTAAATATGTTTGTATTATTCTTAGTTGCTCGACTGTATTCGCGAAGAACTTTGTTAAATGTTGTTTTAGTCTAAAATTTATTTAAAATACGAATGTGCTGAACCTGCGATAGATTAGAGTATAAAATAGTTGCTCTCGTAAACGATTTATCCTTAGATTATGTAGATACGAGTGTCTCCATACAAATGCTTTGGGAAAAGCGGGTCAGCTTTTTCATACAATTTTGCGTGATAAATAGTTATGGGTGATTCCTTTATAACTTCTATATTTATTGTCTTATAACTTTCGCATCTATTTAATGTGTAAATACTAATTTTATTTATACAATAATAAGTCAAGATACATTGTATGCGTAAGTATATAGAACATTGATAAAAAAAGTCAGGTAATTTCACGATTAACTGACAAAAGTAAGTCACTACTTTTGAGGCTCGAGGCTCTATCTATATAATCTAAGGAATTATCCCACATTTTTATGTACTACTTCTTTCACTTGCATCTAATAAAAATATATTTATTTTCAGCAACGCTTGTTGAAAATGTCGCCATTGCAACAATCTGAAGAAGATTTGTCTAAAATGTTAGAAGACTCTTTGACTATCTTCTGATTTTACTGTATGGAACTCATGAAGAGATACAAATGTTTAAATTATACTTCTTATACGAAGCAACTATTTGCATATTTTATAAGTATTTTTTTTATATAAACGTGCCATAATATGACTGTATCTACTTTCACACCAGTTCCGTTCAGGGGCAGGCAGAGAAAACCGCGTATCTCTCTACTTATATCAAAAAATAATATATATATATATATATATATATATATATATATATATATATATATATATATATATATATATATATATATTATTTTGATCGAATTAATAAGTCTCTATTCTTTGCGTGCGCACCTTCGTTAACTACGTGCTTCGTTATAAACTGATGTAATTACGAATTAAATTTCAATTTAAGACTTGATAATATACTAGTATATATTGTAATTTAATATATAAAATAATGAAAATATTTTTTTTTATATTCTGTTACTATCATATAAATTTACATTATAATAGTTATCAATGTACTGTTTTTATAATGGAAATAAATATATTTTATAAATAATTGTTTTATAATTTTCCTATCTGTGTTATTTACTAAGTACTATGTCAGGACAGAAAGTACAGTTAAAATAAAAAAGCGATTTAGTGTTTAATTTTTATTATTTTTAAGTACATAAAATAAACCTATCAACTAATTTGTATAATATATAGTAATATGTATATCTTAAATTAATTTGTTGAATTTGACTTGTTACTTTTTAGATGCGCTAGTTAATATAATATTGGTCGACGTTGTTCGAAAATGGTCGTTGAAGGCACTGTATATTAAAAATGTTCAACTTTTTGTTTATGACTAGCGCTTATTTCGATCACGTACTGCTCATGTAAGAAATAAGGCAGTTGTTAGTTTATTTAAACTCTAATGTGATGTTTTGTACCATACGGTTCAAACTGCTTCAGGCACAATATTGCTGTGATGGAAAGGACTGCTCTCGTACGACATGTTGGAAGCCTTGACTGTTACACTGTGCAGCGGAGTGTAGCGGTTGAGTTTAGGCGTCGCTGGACCTGTCAGGTCTTCTGACAGCTGTTGGTACACCAGACCGCAATCCTTCTTTGTACGACCTGGTTGGGTCATGGCAGCTATTATGGCACTGTTATATCTCATCTGCTTCGTTCGCTTTTTGCATAATACCATGACGACCTTTGCGATAACGAGGAGGAGTACTAGAACACAAAGTATAGATATTAACATTGGCCACAGGTAATCGTAATGGCCGTGCTCTTCAATTACACTCGCTTGCTTGTAATCTTTAGGCTCTAACTCGTCATAAATATCGTTTTCTAGAAGTTTGATATCGATCTTAATCTTTTCCTTTTCTGTAGTTTCTACAGCAACCTTGGGTGGATTTGGTTTTGGTGTAGGTCGTTTTTCGATGAGTTTTACTTTGAGATCGACATCATCATCAGCATCATCATACTCTTCTTCAGAATCCTCGTCACCATCGTCATCTCCGTCTACATCTTCATCTCCATCATCGTCATATGTATCATCGTCATTTTTAAGATCATCGTTATTCTTAAGCTCGTCATCAATAGCGTTGGTGTCAGCACTCAATTTGTTTTCAGTTACTTTAGGTTCATCTTCAGCTATTGATACATCATCTCCTAAAGTATTTTTCAGATCGAAATTACCCACGTTGTCTTTGTCAATCCTTTCCCATATTTCTTCATCAGAGACAGCCGGTAAAGGTTCTACTGCATGCAGGAAGTTAGCATTACTGCATGTTTTACGTGATAGGAATTCCCAGCTAAACGTGAAGTCATCTTCCTTGGCATCTTTACCTAAATTGGCAATGCTGGCCTTATTAGAACTAGGTGAAACTTTGTGCTTATTCAACCAAATCATTAGGTTTTCGAACTCATGACTGCATGTCAACGGATTGTTGGTAACATCTAGAGTTCGTAGTTTTTCAAAACTAATAATTTCAGATTCTTTCAATTCAGTTATGCGGTTGTGTGAAATGTTTAAGAAATTCAAGTGGCTCAGAAGTTCTTTTGGAAGATTTTTATCTTCTTTCCAGAGAGAGGTCAAGTCTGCGTTACTTACATCAAGTAATGTTAAAGATGGTGTATTTACAAATATTTCCGCTGAGAGTACTTTTAATGGATTGCCTTGAAGATATAGTTTACTAAGCTCTTCGTTATTCTGGAAAATTTTATTATCTAGAGTTCTCAGCATATTGTACGCCAAATTAATTTCAACTAATTTGGGACAGTAAGAGAATACTTTGTTGTTTATAGACTGAATTTTGTTTCCAGACAAGTTAATCGTAGTTAGAGCTGTGAAAGTCATTAAAGAATTGTCAAATATTTCCTCGAGACCACAATTAGACGCATCAAAAGCATAAATATTGAATTGATCTGCAGAACAATTGAAGCCATCAGTAGGCAAATGTTTCAGTTTTGGATTATTCGAAATTTTAAAAACATCCAGTTCGATATTTTCTTTAATAAGAACGCTAGAAATGAATGTAAGATTATTATAGGAGAGGTCGAGATAGTTCAGTTCGACTAATTTATGGAATGCTTGATTATGAATTTTTTCAATATTATTTCCACTGAGGTTAAGATTGGCAATATATGTCATTCCATTGAACATAGACGGTCCAATAAATTTAATATTAGTTTGTCCAGCAGTAAGAGTAAGCAATTCGGACATTTGTAAGCCGTAAACAGAGTCAATGGGGTTCCTGTCGATGTGGAGCGTAGCAAGCTCAGTGTTTTCAGAGAATATGTCATCAGGTAGCGATTTTATGTTATTGTCACTTAGATCGATCTCTTCTAAATCCAAAAGTTTCTTGAATGTATCAGCATCCATTCCAGACAATTCGTTCTTAGATAAATCTAAATACATAAGCCCTGGCATATTTTGGAAGGCATTGGCACTTATATATTGTATGTTGCAGTTAGATAAAATGAGCTCTTGTACGGTGGAGGCATTCAAAAAATAATCAGTTGAACCAGTTGGAGGAAGTTTCAGTGGATTATTGGAGAGTGTCAAGAGCAATAACTTTTTGTTCTCAATGAAAGTGTTAGGGTGTATCCTCTTAAGTTGGTTATTAGATAGAGTTAGCGCGTACAATTCCTCTAGACCACGGAATGCAGCAGGGTCCACTGACTCGATCGTGCTGTTTACAATTTTTATGGTTGCAACTTGGTGAAGACCTAGATTTTTAAATATTTGTTCAGTGAGAACAATGGGGAATTCTGCATTTTCGACCACAAGATCTGTAATGTCATTACCAAATTTCTGTGTGCCGATTTCCAGACGATTGCACTTAGCTATTCTATATCCTTGGGATACAGTGCATAAGCAGTCTCTGGGACAGGGTTTGTCCTCATTAAAGAGAACTTCCTGTTCTTGACCGGCATCATAGTCCTCGTACTGTTCTATGAAATCATCAGACTCATTGATTTTTTTGGTTGTCTTGTTGACAGATCCTCCGAACGCTAGAGCGCATACTGCCAGGAGCAGTAAAAACTCCCGGGACTTCGCCCCCATGTCGTGTTGTAGCGAACTCTGTAATGATACAAAAATAATAATTAAGAGTTTGTAATTTATTAGCAATTACTAAGTATACACTAATACTCCAATCTAGGTAATCTAGGTAGTAGACCTATTGAAATAATAGTAGTATAAAACAATAGAATAAGACTTTTTATTTTCGAAAAATTGCGCCATGTGAGTTAACAATAGGTCATAATGTGTTGCGTTTTAATTCATAATACGTAGCATTGTTCAGAAACAGTTTGTTTACCGTTACAAATTGAACGAGAAATAAACGTGGGTGGAGACGATCGTAGTAAATCTTTTAAAACATA